>NW_024081166.1:133736-585176 GCF_003009895.1 Hyaena hyaena
TTAAAAAAAAAAAAAATTTAAAAAAAAAGGGGGGGGCAGGAGAAATCCCGGTTTCAAAACAAGAGCTACAATAGCAGGCAAAACCATGATGATTTAAGAAACCAAAGAGGGGTAGCTGGGTAGCTCAGTTGGTTAGGTGTCTGACTTTGGCTCAGATCATGATCTCGTGGTTGATGAGTTTGAGCCCCATGTTGGGTTCTGTGCTGACAGCTCAGACCCTGGAGCCTGCTTCGGATTCTGTGTCTCCCTCTCTTGGCTTTCCCCTGCTAGTGCTCTTTC
Source organism: Hyaena hyaena (assembly GCF_003009895.1). Taxonomy (NCBI): domain Eukaryota; kingdom Metazoa; phylum Chordata; class Mammalia; order Carnivora; family Hyaenidae; genus Hyaena; species Hyaena hyaena. The sequence goes on from NW_024081166.1 coordinate 134,016, forward strand.
TCTCGAAAATAAATAAAAACATCAATTTTTTTAAAAAGCCAAAGAAAACTATTCATAAAATGAATACATGTATTTTTAGAGTTTCAAGGATCTTTGAGCTTCACTTATTCTAAACCTCTTATAATACAGCTGGAAAAATAATGAGATTTCCTAATGATTATTCAGCTTCAGATATAAGCCTGGAACCCAGAGCTTCTAACTGCCAGTCTACTTTGGCAGGATACCTTCCAAAATATAAAATAAAAAAATATTTTTTCCTCAATGATGTGATATTTATATATTTTCATAGGACTTAGGGGGAAATATCCAAACATATCATCAACTTGGTGTACTCAAGCTTAAAACAAAAACAAAAAACAGTAAATGTCCTAGCCTAGAATGACTTCTACAGACTAAGTAAACATTCTAGCAAAACAAAGCAATTTAGTATAATAGGAAGAAATTTCCTCTAAATGCGTTATTATTCTTTCAAAGGTAAAGAACATTCCTAAAGCCATAGAGCATGAGATACCCACAGGTAATTGAGGACCTACCATGAGATCCGCAATGTAGTTTGTAGACAACCAAAGTAGAATAAAAATATATATGAAATATCCTTTCAACTTAGAAATATTAAAATTGAATTATTCTTATGAAAAGGTATGCTAGGATTACTATGAACAATTACATTTCAAAATATAAGTTTCAAGTTAAATTAATATTAGGTTCATATTTTGCAAGTAAAGCTATGTTCTCAATATATATAAATATTTAATGCACTATCATAGCATGACTAACTTCAATCCGGAAATTACCATATTTTACTGGAGAATAATTGAATTCATGCTTTAAATATGTGCTTATTGTTTACAGAGAAAGAGTCTTTGAATCTGTAGCCAGAAAAAGCTAGATTTAAGTTCCACATGTTATTAAATTGCTATGAGCTTTAGCAACTTAAATCTCTATAAAATCTGGTTTCTTCTGCCAAAAGGAAATACCATCATCTTCAAGGGAATGGTTAAGTTTAAGTTTATATATAGAAGTTTAATGAGAAATAATATATGCATTTAAATCTATTTTTAATATACATTATTAGTTTATATCATCTATAAAAAAAGGAGGTTAATTAATGTGGCTGTTAAGACCCTTAATAAAACAGTCTCATCTATTTTATTAACGTATAGGGATAAGATTCAAACTATTATCATATTATTGAAAGACTACAGCCATGTTTCCATAAAAAAAATTCAGTGGTTATGACTACCTAACTAAAAAGAAAGTAGCACAGTTTAAATACAGCAAAATACTTCAAGTATATTTACTCACTTTTACCTAAAAGGACTTGATTCATGCTTTATTCATCAAATCTTAACATTTGTTCAAGCCCCACATATTAGCAGTTTAAAATACAGTAACTGGGCTTTTGGGGGCACCTGGGTGACTCGATTGGTTGTATCTAACTCTAGGTTGCAGCTCAGATCATGATCTCATGGTTCATGGCCTAGAGCTGCACATTGGTCTCTGTGCTCACAGCATGGAGCCTTCTTGGGATTCTCTCTTCCTCTCTCTCCCCCCCCTTCCCCTGCTCATTCTCACTCTCTCAAAATAAATAAAATTAATTTTAGAAATGCAATAGCTGGGCTTTTTGTGTGGCTATATGGGCAATTAGATGTGTGAACTGTGGAATAGAAATTGGCTCAGCCACTTTGGATAACTATCTACAAGTATCTACCCAAATCAAATACATGCCTTCCTATGACCCAGCAATTCCACTCCTAAGTATATACCCAATAGAAATGAAGGCACAATTTCACCAAAAGTCAAAAAAAAAAAAAAAAAAAACTTCATAGAGACTATAATCATAAAAGCCCCAAGCTAGAAACACACTAAATGTTCATCATCATAAATAGGTGAGATTATGAATGGAATCCTACAGTGCAATAGAAGAGCAAAGTTGATGCATGTGGATAAGTAGATCAATCTTAGATCTTATGTTGAGCAAAAGAATACAGTTACTATAACATCCATAACCCTGTCACTGCATTTATAGGAAGTTGGAAGGAAGGAAGGAAGGAAGGAAGGAAGAAAGAAAGGAAGGAAGGAAGGAAACAGGCAAAACTCTTTGGTTATTGAAATCAAGATCATTATTGAAGTGGGTTGATGATGTGTAAGAAAATGAAAACATGTGTTACTGGTTTTGACCGGGGGAAGCAGACAGGAGCCAGAGTTCTTGAAGACAGTGTTAGTGAAGGCTAGAAAAAGTGAGAAAATTTTATTGGAAATATACCAGTAGAACAATTAGCAAAATGCTGGCCTAAAATAACACGGGCTTGTTAGAAGGATGGAGGAGTTGACTAGCAAGGAACAGGGAGAGCTTTCCAGGATGACGAAATACTGTACACCTTTGCAGGATCATGTGGATTTCTGTGTAACTGTTTAAAATGGTAGACTGACGATCTATAACTTTAGTTGCAGAAAAATTGAACCTTGATTTAAAAAAAAAAAATCTTACTAATACATTTTAAAAGACTTTTAAAAAATTAGTTCCTAATGAATAATACTGGCATGTGTTATAGTTTAAAAGTTGTGGAAAAAAATAGAGCACTTAGATTTACTGTATGTTATGGTTTCCAAATAGCATGCTGCCTGCAACAGCTCTACTGGGATTTTTCACTTAGTGCTATGCCATAAACCTCAGATTATCCATGCTTCTCTGTAGTTTCTAATGGAATGCTAGGAAAGCTCATGTATGAGTCTGCAACACACATAGGAATGTTAACAAAAAATCATCAAAAACTTCTTAAAACACACACACACACACACACACACATACACACACACACACTTTGGCTAAGTTTGAGCCATTGAGTTAAAAATGTTAAGTTTTTTTTTTTTTTTAAAAGAAGAATAAAGAGGCTGATACAGTTGAAAACATTCAAGGAAAAACCTTCAGGGTCAGGGTGACACAGATTGACAGGCCATTCTTTAGTTCTGGTTTTGAGCAGGGAGGTTAATGTAATTGCAAGCGATCATGTTCGACTTGGAAACATTTTCATACACTTTTGTGTGAGCACCGCTTCTCATGCAGATAAATGACACAATCATCCTACATTAATAGAGTCCATAACCTTGAATGGATTCTTTTCTTTTTGTGATTATTTTGTGATCAAAATACACACTCCAGATGTCACTAATAGCAGTGGAGATTTTTGCTATATATTTTTAAATAACAGACATTTGAACATGGCTAAGTTGTGTTCTGTGATGGGCAGAATTGTATCCTTATCCCCCAAATTCATATGTTGAAATCCTCATCTCTAGTATCTCAGAATGAGACTGGATATAAAGATAATGACCACTTTCAACACCCTAAATTTAGCTGAAGTCATTTGTGTGGACCCTATCCCAGTCAGACTGGTGTCCTTTTAAGAAATTGAGACACAAACATGTGCAAGTACAGAGAGAAGACCATGTGAAGACATATGGGGAAGGTGGTCATCTACAAGCCCAAGAGAGAGGCCTCAGAAGAAACCATCTCTGCCAACACCCTGACTTCACACTTCTGGATAAATTTGTTGTTAAATCCCCCCATGCAGTGTGAAGATTTGAGTCAAGCACCTTTTAAGTGTTCTCCAAGTGTGCCAAAGCCAGGCAAGAGGCTTTGTGTGAAAGTGATTACCATCCCAATCCCAGCTGTCTGATGGATGTCATTATTTCAGGAAGGAACACGTGCAAAGATGAAGGCACAAAACATAATTGCTTCTATGATAGTAATTTAGCTTCCTGGGGTAAAGATTCAAACCAGCATCTCCCATTAGTCTAACAGTGTCATAGTTTTCTTTTTTATCCATTTCTTTCAGGCTTTTTTTTTTTTTAAATATCTGAAGCTTTCTAAAGGAGATTTGAGTGATTTAATGTTAACCACCCACACACTGTATTTACCACTATTATTAGCACAGCAGATGATCTTTAGAACTTAGTGAAGCTCCAAGAAGCATTATTACTGATTTTTTTAAAGTGCCTCTAAATCATTTGCCATTTCTTCTGATTATCCAAGACAGTTCTTTTCAAGTGATCTTTTAGTGTCTTATTAAGTTTAAAAAGGACTATAACTAGTGATGTGATGTGTGTCTTGAACTTTGAAGTGTTACATTTCAGTTTACATAAATTCAAATTAGAAGACTGTAATGACAAAGGGAAATAGAATAGTGGCATAAGAGAGGAAAAAAGGCAGGCTTTTTAGGTCCCCTGACAACTACATAAGTATCTGAGGAAAATTAGGTGAAAGAAGGGGATGGGGCTAGTTCATAATCATTAATGAGAAAATTTGTTTTTGACTGAAAGATACATAGAAGTTCATATGTAACTTCTATGAAAGTGAATTAACTTTTAGTCTGAATTAAAAGAAGTGTCCAAAATTGAGGAAGTTACTCTGCTCAATAATTACTAAATCAAACTTCTCATATTATGTTAAGGTCTGAAAAACACTTCATTGTGTTAGTAAACATGTATCATTGTGTTAAATAATAGTAATCAAACTATTCAGCGAGAAATAATCAACCATATCACATGTGGAAAAACTGAAAGTGGAAACAGAATTACACTGTGTAATCAAAATGCCATAAAAGACCTACCTGTATCTTAGCAGAAGGCATACTGTGAACTAAAAAATTTTTTAAAAGGTTTCAAAGAGTCTGCCTGTGAGAGTTCAATGAGGCCCGATTAATTGATCAGAAGAGTTATTTATGCATAGCCTGAAAAACACTGATAAAGAATCCGTGGGAAGGATTTATTCAGATATGGTTAGACTAGTCACAAGGTACATAAACATTATCGTACTTACACAATTCAACAACACAATAGAATCATTGTGTTTTGAAACTGGGATTAAAAAAAAAAATCACCCACTATCCTCATATTCCATTCTGAGTGTCTAACCACTAAATGCTCAAAATATAAAAGCTTAACTTTTATGATATTGAAAACTGCTTGCTCGGTTTTTTTCCAGCAAGGGCTAGAAATTGTCACTAACCATGTGATTTGAGAAAGGCATCACTTTTTTAAAGTTTATTTTGAGGGGCGCCTGCCTGGGTGGCTCAGTCGGTTAAGCGTCTGACTTCGGCTCAGGTCATGATCTCAGGTTCCTGGGTTTGAGACCCCTTGGGGTTCGAACCCCCACTTCGGGCTCTGTGCTGACAGCTAGCTTAGAGCCTGGAGGCTGCTTCGGATTCTGTGTCTTCCTTTCCTCTCTGACCCTCTCCTGCTCACGCTGTCTCTCTCTCAAAAATAAAAAAATAAAAAAATAAAAAAACAATAAAAAATACATAATTTTGAGAGAGAGACGGGGGGGGCAAGAGACGGGGGGAGGGGAAGAGGGAGGGAGAGACCTGCACAGGTGTGCGCCTGCACCCACAAGCATGGGGGAGGGGCAGAGAAAGGGAGAGAGAATCCCAAGAAGTCTCTGCTCAGTGCAGAGCCCCACAACGGGTTCAAGCCCACAGCTAGGAGATCATGGCCTGAGCTGAGATCAAGAGTCCACATGTAATCAACGGACCCACCCAGGTGCCCCAGAAAGGCATCATTTAAAAACCAACCCTTCCGGGGCACCTGGGTGGCTCAGTCGGCTAAGCGTCCGACTTCGGCTCAGGTCATGATCACACGGATCAAAAAAAAAAAAAGTCAGTTCACTGTAACACATTTTATAAAACAGACCATGTCGAAACATTGACTTTTCATATAACTAATATTAGGTATACTTCAGCACCTTTAAGTATGAAGACTGGAAACGATTTTCTCCAAATCTCCAGATGTGGAGAGAGAAAAATTAAAATAGAAATTTCTAAAGAATGATTCCTAAAACCTATTCCTTTCACTTTGTAAAAATCATGACTTTCCTAGAAGATTCTGGTGTTCTCTGTACTGATAGCAGTTGCCTTATATTATCCTTCCCTGTATGGGGAGAGGTTACACTGCAGTTATCTCTTGGGAGGAATTCTGTAACCTCCCTGTGCCAATGTCAGTGTCTGGAGGAAAAGATCAGAAGAAACTGTAACAGTCTATTCTCATCTTGCCTTTCTCAACTATTTTCTTTCTTTCTTTTTTTTGGTCAGGAGTTTCTGGTCATCTTTAGAAACATTGAATGAAAAATAAAAGTTGGGACAAATTTTCCTCTGACAGTACGGCCTCAGTAAATTAGGTGAAAAATGAAAAAACAGAAAAGAAAAATATTTAAATAGGTATCCTATCCTCATTCCCATTTAATGGTTAATATATTGCAATGACTTTCAGAAGATTTTGATTGAAGTTTTATTATGCACAAGTATTTACAAAATGGAGCACATTCCAATTCTGCATACCAAGTTTCAAAATACAGAGTTCAATAGAACTGCTAGGAAAATAGTTCCATTACCTTCGGGGATTTATAATATTATAGAATCTCAAAGTAGAAGAGAACAAATCAGTATTATATATTACATAATATGAAAAGGAATAAGCAACTGACCCAATATAAAACCCCTTATATGTACAGCTGATGATACCAAGGCTTAAGATCACACAGCAACACTGATATACACTGCATTTGAGTGTCTAATATTTGGAAGTTAGGCATTCCATAGCTAAGCTTTTAAAAGGTGACATCAGTTCTGTAAATTGATTTCAAAAATGTGATCAGGGCGCTTGTGTGGATCAGTCGGCTAAGGGTCCAGCTCTTGATTCCAGCTCAGATCAGGATCTCATGGTTTGTAAGATCCAGCCCTGCATTAGCTCTATGCTGACAGCACAGAGCTGGCTTAGGATTCCCTCTCTCTGCCCCTCCTCCATTCATGCATGCACACTCTATCAAAACCTATTTAAAAAATATTTTTAAATCCCTTTTTTGGATCAATTTAGGACCATTTTTATGTGCTTTTCAAGGACCAGCCCTACCTAATTCCCTTCAGCACACATTTCACACCCCAGTGTCTCTAAGTTACTCCCTTTGCCCTCTTTTTCCTACTCACAACCATGCTGACATAATTTTTCTCAAACGTTTGTTATGCCATTACCCTAAAGACAAGGGAAAAACAGGGGCACCTGGGTGGCTGAGTCGGTTAAGCGTCCGACTTTCACTTAGGTCATGATCTCGCAGTTCGTGGGTTCGTGCCCCGCATGGGGCTCTGTGCTGACTGCCAGCTCAGAGCCTGGAGCCTGTTTCAGTCTGTGACTCCCTCTCTCTCTGACCCTCCCCTGCTCACGCTGCCCCTCTCTCTCTCTCTCTCCTAGAAATAAAAACATTAAAAAAAAAAAAGACAAGGGAAAAACAGGTTGCTACAAAATGAAGTCCGATTTATTAAAATTAGTTCTTCATCTCGATCCATGTATTTCTACTCTTTTAACTTGCACCCTAACCAAACAACTTCCTTTTTTTCCTTTAAGTTTTTATTTTGAGAGAGAAAGAGAAAGAGAGCAAGCAGGGGAGGGGCAGAGAGAGAGAGAGGGAGACAGAATCCTGAGAAAGAGGGAACTGTCAGAGCGCAATGCCCAATGTGGGGCTCAAACTCACAAACCATGAGATCATGACCTGAGCTGGTCAAGAGTCAGACACTTAAAACTGATTAAGCCACCCAAGCACTCCAAACAACTTGCTTTTCTTTGAAGTATATTTTATGCATATTAAATACCAAAATACCTCTTTTAGTGTCTTTGTCCAGGAAATGCTTAAGTCATAGGGTAGCTTAATATCACCAATCTTCCTCATTCCCATTCCCAAAGGGCAAAATAGTTCCACGCCTACTTTCTGTTCTTACAGAAGTACTCTTTTCCATGTTTCTAATAATTTATGATAGTATGTTGCATCCTAATTCCAAGTGATGGGGTGTTTTATAGTCTCTCACCACCCTTTCCTAACTCCACTCATTCCCTTAACCCCAACAGCTTTATCCCCAAGACCTTTTCATTCCCATGGCCTAGTTGAGAACCTATTATGTATTAGCTATTAACTCAATCTTAGCATAGATCTAATTTATTTTTATACTAATAAGGCCATCATGAGTGGCAGAATTTCCATATTTTCTGTTTTTAAAAAATGATCATAAAATGTTATAATAATATCAAAAGTCCTTTTGAATCCTATCTAATTATTATAGTTTACATAAATACAGGACCAGAAAAGTTCTACTGATTAATTCAACAAATATTTATGGCATATATACCAAGTGTCAAAGCCTATTCATGTGCCAGAGAAAGATGATTTGTTAACATGTATTTATATTAATTGTATTTGCACAGCTCACATTCTGGAAGGGAAACAGACAAGTAAAGGGTCAGGACATTATTTGATAGTGATTATAAGATAATAATTCACACAAGTTCATACTAGTGGCAGTTCATACTAGTTGTGGTTGTGTCTCAGTCTAGTATTAACTAACAATTATATTCCCATCTCCAAGTCAAGTTCTATTTTTACAGAACTAAAGATATTAATCAGGGTTACCATCGAGCAAAAGACTATAGGTGAAGATAAACTATTCAGTTTCTATAACAAATCTAGGCTAAAAGTACAATGACTTAGTCAAGATAGAATTCCTCCCAAGATTCAGAGTTTACGATGTGGGGCAGCTGGGTGGGTTAGTCAGTAAAGCAACCAACTTTTGATTTCAGCTCAGATCAGGAGCTCACAGTTGGGGACTTAGAGCCCTGCAGTGAACCCTGTGCATGTGGCTCTGTGGCTCTGCATGAATAGTGAGGAGCCTGCTTGGGATTCCCTCTCCCCTTCTCTCTCTGTCCCTCCCCTGCTCACTCACATGCATGCTCTCTCAAAATAAGTAAGCTTTTAAAAAAAAAAAAAAGCTCATGAGGTTAGGGAAACTGTGCCTTTACTCTGTCATTCAGAAACTCAGGATCTTTCATCTCATTACCTCTACCAAGCAAGGTATGATCTTACTTACAGCATGGATGCTGCCACATCTATTATAGCCTGGGGAAAGAGCAAAAAAAAAGAGAGAACATACCCAATATCTTAAGGCCAATAACTGGAAGTGATCACATGGCTTTTTGTTCACTTTCATTGGCTAAACCCAAGAAAACATCTGGATACAGGGGAGTCTGGAAGACAGTCTCCAACAGAATGGCCACCTGCAGAGTTGTGCCTGGGCACAGGCAAGTTCTTAGCAGTTCAGAAAGAAGGGAATTATAAGAGGAGAAGGAGGCTATTAGTCATCTCTGCCTCACTGGGACACTATCATCTACCTTTGCTTGACTTTAGAAAGGAAACCAGAAACACGGGTAAATGAAGAGGTCAGAACAGTTATTAACAAAAATAAAGTTATCAAAAGCAATGCGGCATTTGATGTAAGGCATCTATAGTGACATTCTTTTGGTGAATAGTGGCCCGGTTTCTCTGCCTAAGAAACTCAATACTAAGTTTAAAGAATGCCTTTGTTTAATTCCCCAAGAAAGATGTTATGGGGGAAAATGAAAACATAGACCATAAATGGCATCTTTTTCTGCAGCCAAATTCATGTAAGAAGGTAATATGAGCCCACTTTAATGAACTGTATCTGTAATTTAAGCTGACTGTTCTTTGCAACTCTGACTTTATAGACCCAGAATAGCACTTGTAATAACTGAGGTTACATATTACCTTCCTCTGAAATCAATGGGGCGGGGTGGGGGTGGGAGGCTGCTGCATAAAGCTAGTCATTTAGCACTCCCTTAGCAATTCAGACAAGGTTGTGGAACCTGAGAAATGTGGAAGTAATTGTCTGGGGTTACGAGAGTCAGTTGTCTCAACTTTCCTTCTTGGTCATGCATTTAGTGCTTTGAGCAGACACCACTTAGTGTTCTAAAGAGCTTCCTGACACAGATGTTCATCTTCAAGTCACTTCTAAGATGACAGCTTAGATGTTATCTCTTCAGATAGACAATCATGCTGATTACATCATCTCTCTTTACCTGGATCTTCCCATTTTCTTCTCTAGTAAATTCACTCCAAGGAATTCATCAAATCCTGTCTCCACTAATAGGAGAAAGATCATTACAAGGCTTGTAACAAATCTGACAGCAGTAGAGCAGAGGCTCCAAGTTCAAGAGATAATGAACTATCTTAAAGATGGAAAGCTCTCTCATCCTAGCAGGAACTGCAAAGCAGGGAATGCTCAGGGTTAAGAAACACATTTCAAGGTTACAAGGAAAGCACATAGCTGGTAAACAGCTTGAGTATCTTAAAGTCAACACAAGAGGTACTCCAAATTAAGAGAAGGATAATCAAGAACCAATAAATAGTACCTAGATTTAGGTACTTCTATTTTTCTGGCTTTTTTCTGGCTCTATACCAGCATGAGAAAGTTAAACTCTATTGATAACAATGAATTCTAATATTAATGAGGCCTAAATATGTATTTATACATATTTATATATAACTATTTATTAAGTGTCTGTTTAGTACTTACAGGCATACCCCAAAGATATTGTGGGTTCATTTCCAGACCACCACAATGAGGGGAATATTGTAATAAAACTAGTCAAATGAAATTTTTGGTTTTCTAGTACACATAAGAGTTATTTTCCATTCTTCTATAGTTTATTAAATATGCAATAGCATTAGGTCTAAGTAAAACTACAGGACTTAATTTGAAAATATTGCTAAAAAATGCTAACAATCACCTGACTTTTCAGAGCCAATCTTTCTGCTGACAGAGGATCATTGCCTCAGTGTTCATGGCTGCTGACTGACCTAGAGTGGCAGTTGCTGAGGGACAGGGTAGCTGTGGCAATTTCTTAAAATAAGACAATGAAGTTTGCTACATTGATTGATTTTTCCTTTCACGTACAATTTCTGTGTAGCATGCAATGCTGTTAGATAGCATTTTACCCACAGAACTTCAAAAATGGAGTCAATCCTTTCCAACTCTGCCACTGCTTTATCAATTAAGTTTATGCAATATTCTAAGTCTTTTGTCATTTCAGCACTTTTCACAGCATCTGCAAAGGGAGTAAATTCTGTATCTAGAAACGACTTTATTTGCTCATCCATAAAAAGCTACTCCCTACGTACTCCAGTTTTATCAGGAGACTGCAGCAATTCAGTCTGATCTTCAGACTCCACTTCTAACTCTAGGTCTCACACTATTTCCACCACATCTGTGGCTATTTCGTCTACTGAAGTCTTGAATCTCTCAGAGGATTAGAATCCACTTCTTCTAAAATCCTACTAATATTTTGGAGAGGTGATATTTTGACCTCTTTCCATGAATTATGAACATCTTTAACGAATTTAGAATGGTGAATCCTTTCTGGAAGGTTTTCAACTTCCTTTGCTCAGATCCATCATAGGAATCACTACCTATGAAACCTATAATCTAATGAAATTTACTTCCTAAATAACAAGACTTAAAAGTCAAAATTACTCCTTGATCCATGAGCTACAGAATGGATGTTGTATTAGTAGGCATGAAAAGAACATGAATCTGTACATTTCCAGCATGATTCTTGGGTGACAGGTGTATTGTCAATGGGCAGCAATATTTTGAAAGAAATTTTTGTACAGGTCTCAACACTGGCCTAAAAATACTCAGTAAATCAAGTTACAAACAGATATGCTATCATCTAGGCTTTGCTGTTCCATTGAACAGTAGATTTATTATAACTCTTAAGGGCCCTCAGATTTTTGGAATGGTAAAGGGGTTCAACCTAAAGTCATCAACTGCATTGGGCCCTAAAAAGAGTCAGCCTGTCCTTTCATGCTTAGAATCCAGACATGAACTTCTCCTCTCTAGCTATGAAGGACCTGGATGGTATCTTCTTCCAATATAAGGCTGTTTCATCTCCACTGAAAATAGGTTTAGCTTAGTAGATCTTCTGGATAAGCTGCTTCGCTTTGCCCTTCTATGTTATGGAGATGGATTCTGAAACCTTATGAAACAACCTCTGCTGGCTTCAAACTTTTCTTCTGCAGCTTCCTCCCCTCTCTCAGCCTTCATAGAAATGAAGAGTTAGGGCCTTGCTCTGGAATTAGGCTTTGGCTTAAGGGAACACCATGGCTGGTTTGAACTCCTATCCAGACCACTAAAATTTTCTCCATCTCTGCAATAAGGCTGTTTTCCTTTCCTATAATGTATTCACTAGAGTAGCTCTTTTAATTTCCTTCTAGACTTTTCTTTTGCATTCACAGCCTGGCTAACTGGCACAAGACTAGCTTTCAGCCACTCTTGCTTTTTGACAAACCTTTCTCATTAAGCTTAATCATTTTTAGCTCTTGATTTCAACTGAGAGATGTGTCACTCTTTCCTTTTGCTTGAACACTTACAGGCCATTGTAGGTTCTTAATTGACCTGATTTCAATATTGTTCTGTCTCAGGGAATAGAGAGAGGGAGAGGGAAACAGCTGTGGAACAGTCAGAGCATACATTTATGGGTTAAGTTCATGGTCTTAGACTGGTGTGGTTTGTGGTAACCCCAAAACAATTATAATAGGAACAAAGATGACTGATCATAGATCACTACGGTGAATATCATAATGAAAAAGATGGAACCGATGTGAAAATTACCAGCATGTGCCACAGATACAGAGCAAACAAATGCTGTTGGAAAAATGATGCCAATTAATTTGTTTAACACACTGTTGTTACAACCCTTCAATTTGTAAAAAACCACAAAGTAAAGTGCAAAAAAAGGTATACCTGGACTATATGCCAGGAACTGTAGTCAACATCTTTTCAGTTGAATAGGATACAGTTCTTGCACCACAAGCTTGCAATGTAGTTTATTTCAGTGCAGACATTTTTCCTGCAATGCAGTAAGACTAGGGTTACAATATTGTTATGTAATATGGACTACACTGTTTTGTAACACAGCAGCTTTGTTTGTGAAAGTTATTAACTTATGCTAATGATGGACAATAGATCTAATGATAGAGCTGGAGAAAATAGAGAAGACAAGCCATCTATCTTGAATAGTAGCTACAAATAATCAAAAAGGGGAGCTTCTCTTATGCAGCGAAGTTGTAAAAATATGCATCTTTGGGGGCATCTGGGTGGCTCAGTCAGTTAAACATCCAACTTCAGCTCAAGGCATGATCTCCTGGTTCATGAGTTCGAGCCTCACATCAGGCTCTGTGCTAACGGCTAAGAGCCTGGAATCTGCTTCAGATTCTCTCTCTCTCTCTCTCTCTCTCTCTCTTTCACTCTCCCACTCATGTTCTGCCTCTATGTGTCTCAAAAATAAATGCTAAAAAATATTTTAAAATAAATAAAAATAAAAATATGTGCCTATAGCTCTATATTTATATCTAATATTCTACCTTTCATACGGAAATGAAATACAAAAATTTTCCTAGGAGTTTATAATTCTAACTCCTGATTCCCTGCCCCTTTAACCCTTCCAACAACCTTCTGAGGTAGTTTTTATTAATATTCACATTAGAAGATAAGGAAGATAGGTCACAGTGAGGTTTATCGACTTGCCCAGGGTCATTTAAAATAACTGAAATATTACAGAACATTCTATTCAGCTAAGTAAAAATCCCATTATCTTTTAAGATCAACCATTTATAATGTTTGCTTTCTTACTGTTAAAAAATTTTTAGTTTTACTAGTTTCAGATTTAATAAAATAGTATAAGTAGAAAAGATAATTAAGCTTTCCAGGTGAAAGTTACTCAGGAAATAAATGAAATTTGTTTTGAAATAAAGCAATTCTTCTCGGAGAACATTTTTTTCTTCACTTTAAAATTATCTTAATATCATAACGAAGGCAAATTACTTCACAAGACTACACATAAACAAAAAATTTTTTTAAAGAATGGTCTTTTTTCTTTTGTGTCTTACTCTACCTCCTCTGCTCGTCAGTTGTATTAATTTTCTGTTCCTACCATAACAAATTACCACAAATTTAGCAGCCTATGTCAACATCCATTTATTATCTCACAATTTTGTTCAGAAATCCCACTACAATGTAATTTAATTATCTCTCTGTTTAGAGTCTCATGAGGCCAAAAATCAAGGTGTCAGCAAGACTGCATTCCTTGCAGGAGGCTCTGAGCATATAGTTGCTTCCAAATCCTTCATGTTGTCCTCTAGATTCAGTTCTTTGTATTTAAAAGACTGAGGCCTTGTTTCCTTATTGGCTGTCAAGTGGTGATGGAGATTGGTCCTAGAGTTTCCCTGAATTCCTTCTTTCGCTTTCCACATGGCCATCCTCCAACAACAGGAGGTTAAGTCTCTCTCTAGCTTCTAATCTGACTCCAGTCAAAGGTAACACAGCCCTTTGTAATTTCTGCCTTTTTATTAGATCTTCTCAATTTAAATTGAAAATTATCTTAAGTTTTTGCTGCTAGTTGTGGGGGGGAAGGGAGGCTATTTTTTTTTTATTATAAGAAAGCTCATAAAAAAGGAGATAAAACATGACCAAATAGTACATTGACAGATTTTATAATATTCTGAAATATAACACTATAAGTTATATTTCTATCTCACATTTTCACTACAATTTTTTACAAGTTATACAAATAATTAAGGCAAATCTTTCCTACCTAAGCAGAGTAAATAAGCAAAAAATGTCCTTCATCTTCTGTTTTTTCAAGAGGAGACAGGAGTGGGGATGCATTTGCTTGAGAAAGCCACTCACAGTGGTTAGAGAGAAAACAAATATTTCAAGGACTTCTTAGATGGTAGAGTTTCTACATTAAAAAAATAACCTGGTTGGTTCCTTCTTGTTTTGAAGTGTTTTTTCTCCATCTGCACAGTATTATATCCTTATCGTCTATTATAATCTATCCTGCTTAGTCAAGGAAGAAAACATGAACCCATCATTTGGTTTGCTTCAACAGACAAGACTCTTAGGTTATTATACCATCTTTTTTGCTCAGACCTCCCATCCAGCTCATTCTGTTGCATCTAACTCAAAATATATTCCAAATCCAGCAGTTTGTAAGCATCCTCAGTGCAAAAGCTAAGGAAGTCTACCTCCTCCCCCATGGCAATTATTCCAGTAAACTCCTGATTCTTCTGCCATCTTTAACTCTTGCTCTTCTAAATCCATTCACCAGAAAGAAGCCAGAAAGAGGTTTCTAAAATATAAACCAGGCTATGTCACTTCCTTGCTTAAAACCTTTGAAGTGACTTCCCATTACAAAAATCAACCATTTCCAAATTCCTTAATTATGGCCTCTAAAGTTTTCTATGATCCATTCCTGCCTACATATCACCACATACTTCTCATGATTCCCTAACCTTCCATTTAATTCTCCAGGTAACTGGAGTTTCTGCCTCTTAGCATCTTACTCTGCACTCATTCTTTCTTCTTACGATCTTCAATTCAAATGTCACCTTTTACAATAGACTTTATCACCCTAGTCCCTTTCTAATTCTTTATCCAATTCTTTTTTTTTTTTTCAGGGTATAAATTTTACTTGAATTTTAATTAGTTTACATGTTTAATGTCTGTTTCTCTATACCTAGAATGCCCATATCCACTAATACATAGATTCCTTGAAAACACGGATTTTGGGGGTGGCTGGGTGGCTCAGTTGGTTAAGCATCTGACTTTGGCTTAGGTCATGATCTCACAGTTCATGGGTTCGAGCCCCATGTTGGGCTCTGTGCTGATTGCCAGCTCAGAGCCTGGGGCCTGTTTCAGATTCTGTGCCTCCTTCTCTGACCCTCCCCTGCTCACACTGTAGCTGTCTCCCTCCCTCCCTCTCTCAGAAATAAACATTAAAAAAAAAAAAAAAGAAAACAGGGATTTTGTCTTGCTTGCCACTTTCTCTCAAGCACCTGTAACAATGCCTAGTCCACAACAAAGACATGTGGATTAACTTGTAGAGGACTTAGATCTTTAGGATAACTCTTCTTCCATTTTAAATTACTACTAACAATGCTGATTAACTGAATGTTTAGTAGGTATCAGGCACTGGGCTACACAAGTTTAAATGAAGTAATACATGTAAATTAAATATCCTGAGGCAAACAGATATTTGGATTTTGAAGATAAAGAAACTGATGCATAGGAAATCTTGTAGTAACCGATGACAGAGTTACTACACCGGTGATGAGCATCTCTTAACATATGTAATTGTCAAATCACTGAGGTACACCTGAAACTAGTGTAGGTCAACTTTACTTCAATTTAAAACAAAATGCGGAAACTAGTTTAGGAATATTGATCTGTCCAAAGACATAGAACATGTGGCAGAAGAAGTTGGATTGTATTTCACCTCAAAAATGAACATTGGGGTTGGGTTCAAGATGATAGCATAGGAAGATCCTGTACTCACTCCTTCCCACAGATACAACTACATATGGAACAATTTCTCTGGGGGGGAGAAATCAGGAAAATAGGATGGACAGATCATCTAAAACAAAAGGACAAAATGGGCAGTATCAGATTAGTAGGATAGGCAAAGACATCATCTAGCCAAAAAACAAAAAAAAAAAACCAAAAACAAAAAAAACCACCCCCCCCCACAAAAAAAAGAAAAACCCCCACCCCAACCCAAACATAGCAAAATAATATCAGGAAGGATCTCAAAAACACAAAACTTATCCCTGAGGAGTGAAGAGTTTGTGCTCCATGTGGGGCAGCCCAATCCTTAGATCAAGAGAAATGAGTCCCCTAAATGCCTGATTTTAGAAACCAATGGGGGAAGTGTCCAGAAAAACCATAATCATGATGCCAAAACTATGTTAGTCTGGATACTGACATGGTTGTGTTATGCTGGCCTGCTATAGGAAAACATTAAAGGTTTGTTCTTTATTTAAAATATTATAACCTTTTAGGGCACATGCACCCCAATGTTAATAGCAGCACTATCAACAATAGCCAAAGTAGGGAAAGAGTGCAAATGTCCATCAGTGGATGAATGGATAAAGAAGATGTAGTATATATATTACAATGAATATATATTACTCGGCAATCAAAAAGAATGAACTCTTGCCACTTGGAACAATGTGGTTGGAACTAGAGGGTACTATGCTAAGTGAAATTAGTCAGAGAACGACAAATATCATGACTTCACTCATAGGAGGACTTAAAGACACAAAACAGATGAACATAAGGGAAGGGAAGCAAAAATATAAAAACTGGGAGGGGGACAAAACAGAAGAGACTCTTAAATATGGAGAACAGACAGAGGGTTACTGGAGGGGTTGTGGGGGGGTGGTTCCTAAATGGGTAAGGGACATTAAGGAATCTACTCCTGAAATCATTGGTGCACTATATGCTAACTAGTTTGGATGTAAATTACAAAAATAAATTTTAAATTTTAAAAAATATTACAACCTTTTAGGGATAGAGAAAAATAGCATTAAGAAAGATTTGGTTCTGGGTTGACAAGGGACTCTAGAAGTACTGGCACTCAATCTTCGAAAGCAAAAGGCATCTATTTATATACTTGCCTTTTGACAGAATCAGGACAAAAATATATCGAGTTGGTAGAAGGTAGTACAAAAGGGGAAAAGACTCCATACAGTAAAATAGGTCAGCAGGTAACTGCTTAAACAGAGGAACATATGTAAACCTATGAAAAGGAATATTCAGAACATTTTACAAACAAATGGGATTTCTAATATTAAAAACCTGGTTAATCTGATTCCTTTTAAGAAATCTCCTGACAAAGTAGTACTTGTAAAATGAACACTGGTAAGTTTTAAAAATTGATGTTTATAAATGTTCTGCCTTAAGTTAAGGATAATTTTCATTATTTATTCCCCCACAACAGCAACATCAATCCCTATGCCTTAAATTTTTCCCTTTTCTGGAGTAATTTGACCTAAGCACATGCACAAACACACGGTACTTGTATAACAGTGGAGGAACCCTAAAATTATGAATCAAGGAGTTCAGACATGTGCTACCCCTCTCCTGAGAGCAAAAGAGAAAACTTTTCCCCTAGGGGTTTATAATTCCTTGAATTGTAAACACTGCCCCAGGGTTTCATTCTCCTTTTATATATTAAACACATTAGAGGTGAATCTCTAGATCTCTCAGAAGATCTTCTGTCCCTATATCCATTCATCCTTTAACTTCTAAGCCTCCTCCTAAGAACCAAGCTTCTGGTTTTCTTGGCTCAGAAAGCCCTACCTATGGATAAAATAAAAATATTCAATTCCTAACAAAGAAACACCTAGAAGATTTAATAATCAAATAAGTGAGATTTGACATATATAAAGCAAAACCAATTTGATTTTCAAGAAGCAATTATATATTATGTATTCAGACTGCATTTGCTGATCACAAATATGATGTGACTTGTTCACAAAAATAATGGTAAAAGCCCACAAGGACAAAACATTTTCCTGTTAAAAAGAATATTCTAAACAAATTAGGGTTAAATGTCTGTTATGGGTAGAATGGTGTTCCTCAAAATTCCTATGTGGTAGTCTTAACCCCCAGTACCTTAGAACGTGACTCTGTTTGGAAATAGGGTCAATGGAGATGTAATTAGTTAAGCTAAGAGGAGGCCATACTGAAATAGGGTAGGTCTCTAATCTAACAGAATTCCTTACAAAAATGAGAAATTGAGAGACAGGCATGCACACAAATACTTTGTGAAAAGACACAGGGAAATGGCCATTTACAAGCCAAGAAGAGAGTCCTGAAACAGAGCCTTTGCTCAAAGAATCAAAGCAGAAGAAATCAATCTTGCCAGCACCTTGATTTGGGACTTCTAGCCTCTGGAACTATGAGACAATATATATCTGTTGATTAAGCCACCCATTTTGTGACACTTTGTTACTGCAGTGTTATGAAACAAATTCACCAACTATCTAGAAACAATGATTGACTATAAGTCAATCCCTAAAAGAATGCACTAAAAGCAGCACTAGAACACTGCTTAGAGTTGACATAAGTGTAATTGTTTTCTAATTAGTAGATTAGCAAGACTGGGGGAAAGAAGGAAGTCTTTAATATCCAGAGAAAGAAGCAAAAAAATATTTGAAAAGAAGTATAAAAGATTTTTTAAAAAGACAGAATTTACCACAATAGCAATTCAAAGGTATTTCTAAATCTGATCTTTAAGAAGTGAAATAAAAGTTGCCAGAACTGACTCAAGCAGTGATAGAAAACCTGAAGAACTCAACATACAAGAAATGTAAACAATAATCAAAAGGTACATGTAGTTTTACCAATGAATTTTACCAAATCTCCTATAGAAATGTTTTTTTAAATGTGTATTTTGGGAAAGAGAGCATGCACATGTGCAAAGAGAAGGGGAAACAGAATCCCAAGCAGACTGTGCTGCCAGTGCAGAGCCCAACATTGTTCTCAAACCCACAAACTAGGAGATCATGACCTGAGCCAAAACCAACAGTTGGATGCCTAAACAACAGAGCTACCCAGGTGCCCCAGAAATGTGGTTTCCTATTTTTTTTTTGGGGGGGGGGAACACTGTAAAATGATCGAAAGATTTTCAGTTCACCTGACAACTAGAACTTTAATTCCCAACCTGACTGAAAGAAGTTAGAAAGCTTTGTTTTTAGTTCAGTTATTAGATACACTGACCCTAAAACTGGACAAAAATAAGTAAATACATAAATAAAAGTAGAAGCTTCCCTTTGAACTCAGGTATAAAAATTTGAATAGGTAATAAACAACCTAGATACAAAAATTTGAATGGTTCATTTAGTCCAACTAAAAATAAGGATTTTGTGGGGGTAAAGTGCTCTTGATAAAGTTTTGGGGATAGTATGCCTATGACAATGATAGATGGTTATCATACTCCCAAAAGTGAGGTGACTAAGGAGACTGTCAGTTGGACACATATACAAATTTTAATTCAAAACTCACAATACATCTATAAGTTTAGTTACCTTATATACTCATTAATACCCAAACCTATCATGTCTATCTAACATGACAATCACAAATTCCTTATATACTTATTAGTATATAAGGAATATATAAGTTATATAATTATATTATATATTATAATATAGTTAATATATAAGGAAATATATAAGGAATATATATAAGTTAACTAATATATAAGGAATATATAATATGTTACCTTATATCCTCATTAATACCCAAACCTATCGTGTCTCTGACAATCACAAATTCCAAATCAAGGTTGAGGGAGGGAGGGAAGATTCAAATATCACTTTTATGGGGCACCTGTGTGGCTTAGTTGGTTAAGCGTCCGACTTTCGCTAAGGTCATGATCTCGCGGTTAGTGGGTTCGAGCCCCGCATCGGGCTCTGTGCTGACTGCCAGCTCAGAGACTGGAGCCTGTTTCAGTCTGTGACTCCCTCTCTCTCTGACCCTACCCTGCTCACGCTGTCTCTCTCTCTCTCTCTCTCTCCCCTAGAAATAAATAAAACATTAAAAAAAAGTTAAAAAAAAATATCACTTTTATGTTAGTCTTTTGAAATTACCATACCTCCAATTTTTAAAGGGTAAGAAAAAATAACTGGAAAATGAACAGAAATTGAACTTCATAGGAAATTCTGAAAAGAAAGGATAAAGAGGTTAATGGAGTTTTCTCGTTTACTTACTCACAAGTCTACAATCCAAGAGGAATCTCCTAGAATATCATTTTGTTCCCAGAATTAAGTCACAGCCCCTGTGAGGGTACCCACTACCCGATTTCAAAATCCCACTCAGAGCATCATCACAATTACGTGTTTTGTGTCCGCATATGGCATAGTCAGTTTCTCATTCTGCATTTTAATGAAGAAACTGCGTATTTCATTGTCATGGTGCTACTTACTGAGCATGAATCACTAGGAGCTAGCTGCTAAAAGCAACTCAAGACTATGACACCAGTATAATTTTTCTTTTAATCTTGATATGGAGAATATTGTAAGACTAGAAAAACAAATACAGAGAAGAGGAATCTGCTCTAAGACAATCACTTCTCAAGGCCATGGTAGGAGCAAATTGCAGGGGCATTTTGAAAAAGTGACCATGATAATAAGAAATTATTGAGAAAGTCTTAATGAGAAGTTCTTCCATGAGAAATGAAGACTGGAATTTAAGGAATATTCCAAAATTAATAACATCAGTGGTATAGGGAAGCAAAATTTCTCAACACGGTCTCTTTGGCATGAAATCAATTTAGGCTGATTATTTTTAAGAAACAGAAGACTAAATAATTTTATTTTACCTCATTAACTGCCTAAAATAATTTAGATAGCTCTTTTTCTACAGGATCCCTATCAAAGATACCATTTACATAAGACATACAAAGAGATATTTCTGTGTGTGGCACTACCAAACATTTGCTTTTCCCAGCATCTTGTGGAATATCTTCCTTCCCTTTGAAGTCCTAAACTCCTACTCCTCCTTAGCTCAGGGTAACATATGTCTCATTTTCCTACTACCTGTAGGTCTCCTAGTCTTATGGGCGTCCCATATATACGTAATTACATTTATTAGATCTGCCAGAAGAACCCACAGGGGTAAAAAAAGTCTTTTCTACAATCATGGGAAATGGGAAAAATTGGTAATGACTGAAAAGGACTGTGTGGGAATGGGACTTCATGTGAAATTTCAGAGCATGAATAAGAGAGTAGAGTCAGCTTTTCTTAATAAAGATTAGGTGTGAACACTGTATACATTAAATCTGATTCTATGTATGCTTGATGTACATTACTTAAAATTGTCAGGCAGCTATGGCCAATCCAAATTAGACAAATAAGTTATATAAAGTTTGATAATTGAAAAATCACTTCAAGCTGATGCTTAGGGACATATGTACCCCAATGTTTATAGCAGCACTCTCAGCAATAGCCAAATCATGGAAAGAGCCTAAATATCCATCAACTGATGAATGGATCAAGAAGATGTGGTTTATCTGTACAATGGAATACTACATGGCAATGAGAAAGAATGAAATCTGGCCATGTGTAGCAACATGGGTGGAACTTGAGGGTGTTGTGCTGAGCGAAGTAAGTCAGGCAGGGAAGGACAGATACCATAAGTTTTCACTTATAAGTGGATCAGGAGAAACTTAACAGAGGACCATGGGGGAAGAGAAGGGGAAAAAAATAGTTGGGGAGAGGGAGGGAGGCAAACCATGAGAGACTCTTGAGTAAGGAGAACAAACTGAGGGCTGATGAGGGTGGGGGAGAGGGGAAGGGGAGTGATGGGAATGGAGGATGACACTTGTTGGGATGAGCGCTGGGTGTTATATGGAAACCAACCAGACAGTAAACTATGAAAGAAAAGGAAAAATCATTTCAGGTAATTCTATTGATGACTCACATTCTTGTACTTCCTGAATAGAGAAAATAGAACTGAGCTAGAACAGTAAAACATCAATGCCTATATTCTATCAGGGCCCAGGCCCTAGAAGATCAGAAGCTGGGGTGACTGCACAACAGGTTTTTAATCACACAATCAGAATGGAAGAAGTACTGGGACAAGAGATCTTAGAGATCTGGGACTTTTCACAGGACTGGGGGTGGGGGCAGGGTGGGGTGGAGGGAGAGTGTGGAGAGGTGGACAGATTAGAATAGCTGGAGCTGAAAGGTAAACAAAACAGCATGGGCAAATTCAAGGTACTAATAATCATGTGGGGATTTTAAACATCATGAATTTAAAAAACAAGACTCTGAATGTAGTAACTCAAAGAACAAGTAACAGAGGGCAAGCCAATTCTCATTTTCACTACCCAGGCTTGCATCCCACCTCGGTCACTCACTGGCCCATAAGATTTTAGACACCTGACTTCTTGGACCTTTCCTTCCTCAAACATTCTATAAGGTAGATATAAAAAATGGATATACTCAATACATTAATTTTATCAGAATTATATCTGTAGTTATAAAACCTCAGATCAACAAAATCTGAAGTCAGGCCTAATTTAATGGCTTTAGAGTATCTGTCTCATCTCTGACAAAGGAAATTCATTTTAAAGAACTGAGTACACTGCCCTGACTAGATCATATATGGTCACATCAAATTTTATAGCCAATTTTCTGCATAGGTAGTTCCTCTCTTCCTACCTCCATCTAGAAGACATTTCATTTGGACTTTGCCTATTAGTTATCTTAACCAAGCTGATAAAAAACAATGGTTTCATAGAAGCCCAAATGACACTAAATGTTTCCCCCATCTCCACATGAATCTGGGTGCAACATTATATATGTGGAGACACAATAAGCGTTGGATAATTATAAGTTGTGTAGATGATGTCAGAAGACTATTATTGTGACATTCTGAAGACCATGTTTCCAAAGCATTTTCCTATAAAGTCAGTGGAAGTTAAACATAGAACCCCAGCTTGATTCCACATAAATTATGGAGTTGGTCAGTCATGGAGATAAAATTGCATTGAGGGTTCCCACTGGCATTATAAGAAATGAAACTGAAAAGGGCATGCTTCTACCAAATAACAGGTGTCCCAGATTCTTAATGTTGTTTTCTGAATTGAACCCCAGTCATGCGTTTTAAAATAGGTCCTTCTCACAAGCCTGAGAGTTAGTGTAGTTGGTTAATAAGCTTCTCCTTTTGTACTAGAAAGCAACCAGGCTTTGACAGAATCTGGCTCATTAAGGAGTAATTATATGTGATCTAATTTGAGTTCTAAACTCATGTCTGCATTTGGTTTTAATTTTTTTTTTAACATTCTTTTATTAAATCTCCCATCCATACTGGCTGTGAAGTTAAACTTGCATCATAGTTTGGCATTTCCTTTAATTTACTCCTAAGACCTACATACCTTCAGCTAGAAATCATACACATACTGGAAATGCCTTAACAATGAGGTTTCTAATGTAATATGGCTAGGTTAAGATCTTGTTAAGATCTCACTTATTTTTTTAAGAAAATTGAGAGTTTATTCAATTATTACTAGAGATGTTGATATCAACTTTTTACTTAACAGTGTCCAAGTGAGTTTTTCTTATGATTGAAATAAATTACAACATAATTACAGTACAGACTTTGCTTTTCTGACTCTTGGAGGTATTGGATAATAAACTCTGAACCAGGAACAAAGTTGAATCATTTTATTACATTTTTTAGCTGGTCTTTAAAAAAAGGCTAATTTTGTACTATTTCTGTTCTCATGTTATCAAAAGACCATATATAAAGATAGAAAATTAAGACCTATCCTCGAAATATTAGAAGTCTATAATTCTTTCTCATAAGAAATGGCACATAAAATCCATTCACCTATATCAAGAATAAAAGAAGTTGGGGTACCTGGGTAGCTCAGTTGGTTAAGCATCAAACTTTAGCTCAGGTCATGGTCTCCCAGTTCGTGGGTTCAAGCCCCACACTGGGCTCTGTGCTGACAACTTGGAGGCTGAAGCCTGCTTCAGATCCTGTGTCTCCCTCTCTCTGTCCCTCCCCCGCTCATGTTCATGTTCTCAGTCTCTCAAGTAAATAAAACACTAAAAAGAGCAAATTAGGAAAGGAATAGCTACTCCCCCTCCCCAACCCTGACCAGTTCTTGGAAGATCTGCCATTTGTTTAAGTTTTGTTTTGTCTTCTTGCTTATTAGAGCAAGTAATATTCCAAAAACTGTTAATACATAAAGTAGAGTATAGAAAGCATCAAGTATAAAAGTGGATAGTGTCTTAATGACAAACACAAAAATCAATTCATCTAATTCAGGTGATAACTGGTGATCAAAATGTTTTTCAGTCAAAATCTCAAGCAGGTACATATATTCATTTTCCCAGGAAACAGCTTTTAGCATCACTGAATTTATTGTATGCATTCATTTATCTATTTTCTTAGTTTATCTTCAAAGTAGAGATGATGTTTCCATACAGAGCATTAAGTATTAATAGCCCTTTCAAAAAAACAAAAAAAAAACACCAAAAAACAAAAAACAGGGACAATGTCATTCTTTTCATATAATGGAAGTGGTACTAACTAGAAATTGAAAGTAACAGTAAGTGTTGCAGAAATAGGGGTGCCTGGGTGGCTCAGTAGGCTAAGCGTCTGATTTCAACTCAGGTCATGATCTTGCAGATCTTGCAGTTCGAGCCCCGCATTGGGCTCTGTGCTGACACCTCAGACCCTGGAGCCTATTTCAGATTCCATGTCTCCCACTCTCTCTGTCCCTCCCCCCAGCTCATGGTCTGTCAGTCTCAAAAATAAATAAACGTTTAAAAAAATTGCAGAAATAATTGAGCTCCCCATCTCTAATCTCCAAAAGAGAAAGTGCAAGTATATTCACTCTTTCCTGTGTTTGCAATAGTGTTCTAGAATTTTCTTCTTTCAATAAGAATAGCCTGTAGTATTAGAAAACCGGTATCACATTTAGCACATATATGATCATTGATACAGTAGCTGTAATTATTTTGGTGCAGATCACAAATCCTTTAATTATTGATATTTTATTCCCTATCCTCTCCTTTTGTACCCAAAAGACTATAGTTGGTTTTTTTTTTTTTAATTTTTTTTTTTAGTGTTTTATTTACTTCTAGGAGAGAGAGAGAGAGAGGCAGCGTGAGCAGGGGAGGGCCAGAGAGAGAGGGAGTCACAGACTGAAACAGGCTCCAGGCTCTGAGCTGGCAGCCAGCACAGAGCCCAACGCGGGGCTCGAACCCACGAACCGCGAGATCATGACCCAAGCGAAAGTCGGACGCTTAACTGACTAAGCCACCCAGGTGCCCCTATAGTTGGTTTTTTTAAGAAGCACCTTTCAACTTTGTGGGTGGGGAGGGGGTGGGGAGACAAATTCTTTCATCTTTCTCCTGTATGAGACAATAATCTGCCAAAGGTCCTAAAGCCAACAGAATTGCTTGTAAAGTTTTTTCTCTAGTATCAATCTGAAAAAAGGCAGTTAAAAAACAATACCCAGGTCATTGTCAAGCTTAAACTACCTAACATATTTAGCATCACAGATACCAATGTGAAGTATTTCAAACAGGATCTTTTAGATCTGAATATCCTCCATCCCACTCGATTTATTAGTCTCTCTACAACATTCCTGTCTGGTCTACAAAAACATTTCTCACAATGCAGGTTAACACAATAGAGTTATGATTGTACTATTGTTCCCAAATATTCACGTCCCCTCTTGCCATTGCATAAACTTCCCCTACCACTGTCAAACTTGGCCACATCAATTGTTTTGACTGATGAAATGTGAGCAAATATATAATGCCACATCCTTCTAAACTGAACTTTTTAATATTTATTTATTTATGAGAGAGTATAAGCAGCGGAAGAGCAGAGAGAGGGAAAAAGAGGATCTGAAGGAGGCTCTGCACTGACAGGCTGACGGCAGCAAAATTGAAGTGGGGCTCGAACTCACAAACTATCAGTTCATGACTGAGCCAAAGTCGGACACTCAATTGACTGAGCCACCCAGGTGCCCCTTAAACTGAACCTTTGAAGAGAACTTCAGAGTTCAGCTTGCTCCCTGGTTTCTGCCTTCTTTCATGAGGGTAAATGGGAGCTGTTGCCTCAGCCTGGGTTCTTGAACGAGAAGACCAGTGGACTTGACTGGAGCCCTTCTAGAAAGCGGGCAAGAAGTACTCCATTCTTGTAAGCAATAGAGATTTTTGCAGTTGCTACCAGAGCAAAAGCCATTAGAATTGGTATCTAACCCTGGAAAGTGACTATTAAACACAAAACACAAAACGTGGTGCTGGCTGCAGGTTGCAAGAAAAAAAGGCAATTGTTACTATGCAGTTTAACTCTTCCCTATGGTAATCTGGAAGGCAGATGATTCACTTCATGAAATTTTGACTTTAGGCACGCAGGTCTGAAACAGAACGGTCATCCCCAGAACTGATGGATTCAAAATAAGGAATAAAGAATATTTGAAAGTAAGCGTTAGGGGCGCCTGGGTGGCTTAGTCGGTTAGGCGTCCGACTTTCGCTTGGGTCATGATCTCGCGGTTCGTGGGTTCGAGCCCCGCGTCGGGCTCTGTGCTGACTGCCAGCTCAGAGCCTGGAGCCTGTTTCGGTCTGTGACTCCCTCTCTCTCTGACCCTCCCCTGCCCACGCTGTCTCTCTCTCTCTCCTGGAAATAAATAAAACATTAAAAAAAAAAAAAAAAAAAAAAGAAAGTAAGCGTTAGAGGAAAAAATAAGCCCTGATAATCTGAGACTAGCAAAGTTTCAAAAGGGTACTGTATTACATCTATGATCAGAGAAAAGTGTGAAAAAGAGAACTGCTTTGGGCTCAAGCTGATTAAGACTTATCCTAAGTAAAACTCAGGCTCAAGAATAAGACTTTGTCAAAATGTGTTTTAAGGGGTCTCTAGTGAAAGGTCTCAGTTGGCTAAAATAGCTCAGGGAAGAGAGACAAAGTACCTGTCCCACAGGAGTCGAATGTCAGAAGTTAAAGAAATTCAAAATATATCTAATTATGTCTTCAGAGTAACGCAGTTATCAAAATTATGGCTATGGGCACACAGAGTTCTATGGGATCAAAGGGACTTTTAAAAAAAGTCTTTTTAGAGATTTCCATTGTGATCAGCCTAGGTGTAAAATTGATTGCTAGTCTTGTAAAATGATCTTTGGCACTTGGTTTTCTGGGGCAGGAGGTAGGCTGGGAAAGTTCCTTATTCCCTCAGAGAACGTCTATTTCCCAAAGCCTCTACCAGCTGTGGCCAAAAAAGAAATTGCAAACAGTGCTTTTTTAGAGTGGATCCAGGAGCCACGGACTTCAATGAACTAGGGAGTTATTCACAGGGGAAAGAATCTAGCCTAATCAAAGAACATCTGCCAGCATCAGGGTAAGAAGTTCTTCTTACATTATTTATCCAATGCAATGGTCATTCTAACCCCTTTTTGAACGAAAAGGTTGATTGCAGTTGCTCTGCCTGTATCCATTATGGTTTGTTGGGTACATTTACTGGGAATGTGGACCCAGATCTAAGTCAGATCCACTTATGCTAACTATTCAGCAAAGACATAAAGAAAACAATCCCATTTACAACAGCATCAAAAAAAAAAAAAACTCTTAAGAATGAATTAGCCTAAGGAGGTGAAAGAATGACGCACTGAGAACTGTAAGTCACTGGTGAAAGAAATTAACGACACAAATACCTGGAAAGACCTCTTGTATTCATGATTTGTAAGACTTAGTATTGTTAAGGTGTCCATACTACACAAAGAATCTACAGATTCAATGCAATCCCTGTTAAAGTCCCAATGTTATTATCTATAGAAATAGTAAAAACAGTAAAGTTCATATGGAACAACAGAAGACCCCAAATTGCTAAAGTAATCTTAAGAAGAACAAAGCTAGAGTCATCATACTTCTATTTCAAACTATATTTCGAAGCCATAAGTTAAAACAGAATGATATTGGAAGAAAAACATGTAGAGCAAATATATGACCAAACATATATAGAACATAAGAGAGCCCAGAAATCTGTACATATACTGCCAACTGATTTTTGACAAAAGTGCCAAGAATACACAATGGGTAAAGAACAGTCTCTTCAATAAATGGTGTAAAACTGTATATCCACATCCGAAAGAATGAGATTAGGCCCTTACCTTCCACCATACATTAAAAAATCAGTGCAAGATGGACTACAGATTTAAATTTAAGACCTGGAACTGTAAGACTTCAGAAAGAATGCTTATGGGAAAATCCTCTGGACATTGGGCTTGGCAATGACTTCTTTGAAAGGACACCAAAACACAGACATCAAAAGCAAGATCAGCAAGTGTGGCAACATCAAACTAAACATCTTCTGCACATCAGAAGGAGCCATTCAAAAAAGTGAAAGGGCAACCTGCACAATAAAACATTTGCAAGCCATATATCTCATAAGTGATGAACATCTAAAGTACACCAAGAACTCCCACAACTCAATAGCAAAAACACAATCCAATTAAAAGGTGGGGAGGGGCGCCTGGGTGGCTTAGTCGGTTAAGCGTCCGACTTTCACTTAGGTCATGATCTCGTGGTTCGTGGGTTCGAGCCCCGCGGCGGGCTCTGTGCTGGCTGCCAGCTCAGAGCCTGGAGCCTGTTTCAGTCTGTGACTCCCTCTCTCTCTGACCCTCCCCTGCTCACGCTGTCTCTCTCTCTCTCTCTCCTAGAAGTAAATAAAACATTAAATTTTTTATTTTTTATTTAAATATATTTTTAAATTTTTTTAAATTTTTTTAAATTTTTTTAAAATTTTTTTTAAATTTTATTTAAAATATATATTAAATTTTTTATTTAATATAAAACATTAAAAAAAAAAGGTGGGGAAAAGACTGGAGACATTTCTCCAAAGACAACGTACACATGCTGACAGGTATATGAAAAAATGCTGAACTTCACTCATCAGGGAAATGCAAATCAAAACCTCAATGAGGCAATACTCATCTTAACATGCATGAAACATTATATCTGATAAGGGATTAATACCGAAAATATATAAAGACCTCACATAAAATTTTTTAAAAAACATACAATTCAATCCAAAAAAATAGAGAACTGGACTCCATATTTCCCCAAAGACATACAGATGGCCTGACACCTACAAAGTGCTCAATATCACAGATCATCAGGGAAATCCACACTAAAACCTATTGAGGGGCACCTGGTTGTCTCAGTCAGTTAAGTGTCTGACTCTTGGTTTCAGCTCAGGTCATGACCTCATGGTTCATGAAACCATGGAGCCTGCTTGAGATTCTCTCTTCCCCTCCCAGCTCATGGCACACTCTCTCAAACTTAAAAAAAAAAAAAAATCACCTCGCATATATTAGAATGGCTATTATCAAAAACACAAGAAATCATAATTGGTAAAGATAGAGAGACAAGAGAACCTTGTACAGTGCCATGGGAATAGAACTTGGCATGACCATGATGGAAAACAGTATGGAGGTTCCTTAAAAAAACTAAATTAAACTACCAGATGATCCAGAAATTCTACTTTTGGATATTTATCTGGGCCAGGGAGACACAAAGAAAAACACGGACTCAAAAAGATATCTGTACCCCCATATTTATTGTAGCATTATATACAATAGCCAAGATATGAAAACAAGCTAAGTGTCCATCAATGAATGAAGAAAATGTGGTACAAATATTATTCAGCCAAAAAAAAGAATGAAATCTTGCCATTTGTGACAACATGGATGGACCTAGGAACTATTAGGCTGAGTGAGGTAAATCAGATGGAGACAGATAAATACTATAGGATTTCATTTATATGTAAAATTTAAAAAGCAAACAAGTGAACAAAGCCAAACTTGAATACAGTTAATAGAATGGTGGTTGCCAGAAGGTAGAAGGATTGGGAGAAGGGCATAATGGGCAAAAGGGATCAAGAAGCATAAAGCTGCAGTTATAAAAGGAGTAAGTCATAGGATGTCACGTACAGCAGGACAACTACAGCCAACAGGCTGTATTGCAAATTTAAAGTTGTTGAGAGTAAGTCTTAAAAATGCCCATTACAAATAAAAACATGTATTACTTTGTATGGTGACGGATTGTAACTAGACTTACTGTGGTGATTTTGCTGTATATACAAAATCATGTTATACGTCTGAAACTATATGTTATATCACTTAACTTTCAAGAAACAAGCCTACATCTCACATTAAGTGCTTATACCACAATTATACAAGTAAAAGTACTGCAGCCATAAATAAGGTCTGTTTAAAGGATCTACATTTAAGAGAAGAAATGGTTCAGATTACATCTTCATTTTAGTTGTCCCAAATTTTTAGTTTCCCATGTGCTATTAATACTAGATACTAATAAATTAATATTATGAGAAAATTAGAGAACAAATTATTTGCGTGTAAAAATTGCTTTTCTCAAATATACAACTTTCTTGGAATATTTGATTTCTCCCTTTCGTCTATTTACCTGTGGTAGGTAGAAACCCATCCAATGTAAGGCAAAAATCTACTTGACACCATGTGCCCAGTAGTTCAAGTTTCAAAGTCTTCCTTCAAGATTACAGTTATTTATGACTAACAAATATTTCCTAAAAAGGAACTAGTACTAAAGGAATTATTTACTTGGATTTTGGTTTCCTAGTAATATATACAACTTTAGCTATTTTATACTTTTGTAGCATCTAGAATACCTTTTTTATCTTTTACCATTCTTATGTATAAACTTTACATTTCCATATAATTACAACTTCACAATTTTCGGTTTTCTGTTGTTAATGTAATTGAAGAAAATAGTACATTAGCTTTTAAACTACATATATGTAATAATTTTTATATTAAATTAGTATTTGATTTTAATGTAAGATCCAAAAGTAAAATTTTTCACATATTGATTTCTAGGTTTAGACATAATCAGAAGTTAGACAATTTAGATTGTATGGAAAGAGGTCTTCAGCTTTGCATACTAAGATCCAGAGAACAAAAGTTTTCACCAAAATCTTTGTAAGCTCTGGTATCCAGGTTTGGTAAATTGTGAGGATTTAGCTTAATAGGCATTGTATAAATGAGGTACCTTAAAGAATCTTAGGTCATCAGAGGCACCTGGATGGCCCAGGTCATGATTTCACAGTTCAGGAGTTCAAGCCCCACATCAAGCTCACTGTTTTCAGCAAGGAGCCTGTTTCGGATCCTCTGTCACCCATCCCTCCCTTCCCCTGCTGTAATCTCTCAAAAATAAAACATTTGGGGTGCTTGTGTGGCTTAGTCGGTTAAGCATCCAACCTCGGCTCAGATCATGATTTCACGGTTTGTGAACACAAGCCTCATGTCTGGCTCTGTGCTGACAGCTCAGAGCCTGGGGCCTGCTTCAGGTTCCCCCTCTCTCTGCCCTTCCCCTACTTGCATGCACTTCCGCTCTCTCGCACTCTCTCAAAAGTAAATAAACATTAAAAAGCATATTTAAAGAATCTTAGTGGTCAGGTTTAATTATCTCAGACCTGTATATTTTTTCCTTAGAAAATTTGTAACAGTGATCATAAAATATTTATGGAGTAGTCTCTATATACCATGCACTGTGCAAAAATATATACATTAATGTTTTCATTTACTCCTCATTGTCTGATATAGCTACTATTATTACATTACTTTATATATGGAGACAATGAGACTTTTTAAAGAGTAAATAACTTGTCCAAAATTCCTTTTCAGAAACCTAGCAAACAACTCTTAAAACGGAAAGTTGAGGATACAGTAGTTTCTTCAACATAGTATTTTGGATTCATGTATTTAAAACTAAAATTCCAGGGGCGCCTGGGTGGCTTAGTCGGTTAAGCGTCCGACTTTCGCTTAGGTCATGATCTCGCAGTTCGTGGGTTCGAGCCCCGCGTCGGGCTCGGTGCTGACTGCCAGCTCAGAGCCTGGAGCCTGTTTCAGTCTGTGACTCCCTCTCTCTCTGACCCTCCCCTGCTCACGCTGTCTCTCTCTCTCTCTCCTAGAAATGAGTAAAACATTTAAAAAAAAATAATTTAAAACTAAAATTCCAAGAAATGATCATGTATTTCTAAAGTTTCACTAATTATCAAGGCACGATATGACACACCTGTAGTTTCCTCCAAGGTTTAATCTGGTTCTAGTTCATCCTTAGAGACCACTCTAGATCACAGTCATTTTCCTTTTCCATGAAAAGCCCTTTATTTGCAGGCATTGCAAATCTCTCCAGAGCAATCCTCCCCATTCCTCTTTTAGAATGGGATTTCTTCCCCTTCAGAAAGTCTGCTTCTGATGTGCTTTTTGTTTGCTAATCTTCTAAAATGAGGCAATAAGAGCAAGAAGTAGAAAACATTAAAGGCATCAAGATAAACACAAGACCTTGGGAAGAGGTGGAGGTCAACAAAAAATGAATAAAAATAAGGGTCTAAGGAAAAAAATGGGAACCTTCAAATATTGGCTTAGAGTTGGTCCAGCCAATGTTCTCTATAATTAGTTTTATGCTTCCATCTTGAGCCTTGAGTCATGTACAGAATTTTTTATACGGTTGGATCTGAGGTTAGCAGAAAGTCTTCAAAAGGAGGTTCAAATCAGTGATCTTTTTCTCAAACGTACTGTCCGGAAGATGGTTCCCATTTGTGAAGCTTAATATTCTTTACCTTAAGGTTTTATGGTATTTTACAAATTTCTTTCTAGCTTTTATGCTTAATGTGAAATTAGAAGATCATTTGAGGCTCTTGTTACATGAAAATGCAAGCCCCAGCAAAAGAATGCTATGACTTACTAATACACTGATCTTCCTATTTTTACAGTAACAGGTAAATATTACAAGAGCCATTTCAATCTTCACTCATCTTATTAAGCATGGAGTGTAAGTTGTTCATTGATACTTTATATTTTACTTAACTTCGAATATTAACATTCTAGGTTTTCAACATCACAAATAAAAGTAGATGTAATTATTCAAAGAAACATCTAGTTTACATAAAGATTCATTATCACTGATCTTAAAAATGATAGTTGTAATAACCTACATCAATAGGATTTATGTTCCCTCAGAAGTCACAAAGAGAAAAATCATGGTTATTAAGAACTCCTATTAAAAGAGTGGATTGCAGACTGCGATTCACATGGCAGCAATGACTAGGGGTGGCAAAGTTTCTTGAAGAAACATTCGAATTTTAGCTGTTTTAGGACCCCTGGGTAGCTCAGTCAGTTGATCAACTCTTCATTTCAGCTCAGGTCATGATGTTCTGATTTGTGGCAATGGGCCCTGCATTGGGCTCAGCCATGACAGTGTGGAGCTTGCTTAGGATTCTCTCTTTCACTTAGCCTCCTCCCCAACTTGTACATGCTCTCCCAAATTTAACCAAAAAACCCCCACAATTCTGTTTCTTGGTTTTCTAATGTTCATTATTTTTAAGAGAGAGCACAAGAGGGGGTGAGGCAGAGAGAGAGGGGAACAGAAGATCTGAAATGGCCTCTGCACTGACAGCAGACAGTTCCATGCAGGGCTACAACTCACAAACTCCAAGATCTTGAGCTGAGCTGAAGTCAGAAGTGCAATTGACTGAGGCCACCCAGGTGCCTTGATTTTTAGCTGTTTTTAAAAGGTCATATAATTGAGCAGTAACCATAAGCAGTTAAAGCAAGTGGTATCACTTATTCAACTTTAAAATATGGAACCCTCTACTCTGTTCTAGGGGCTACACTAGAGACTGAGAAAGGATTCTTACCTGAGGTCTAGGAATGGAGGTAACAATTTCAGACCAATCTGATAAATGCAAGAGGAGAATCCAAGATGCCTTGAGAGAAAGGAAGAAAGATTCCTAATCCAGTGTTTATGTTTCAGGGGGACTTGGGCTGGACAGGGTCCACTGGAAGTATGTAGGACCCAAACTGTATATAACATTGATTTTAAGCTTCATGTGTACATGGTAAAATTTTTTTGGTCTGTTTTGTTAATTTCCAGTGCCCATAACAGCACCTGCATATATCAGTTGCTCAAAAATCTATTTCATGGAAAATATTAAAGTACTCTTCCCCTTAATGCTATACTGATTTTGAGTTGCACAGATTTTTTTTTTTTTTTTTTATTTCTCAGATTGGCTAATATACACTGGGTAAAGTGTCCTCTTGGGTTCTGGGGTAGATTCCCATGGCTCATTGCTTACATGCAACACCCAATGCTCATCCCAACAAGTGCTCTCCTCAATGCCCATCACCCATTTTCCCCACCCCCACCCCCACATCCACCCTCAGTTTGTTCTCTGTATTTAAGTGTCTCTTATGGTTTGCCTCCCTCCCTATTTTTCCCTTTCCCCTTCCACCGTGATCTTGTTAAGTTTCTCAAGATCCACATATGAGTGAAAACATAAGATATCTGTCCTCCTCTGACTTACTTCACTCACTCAGCATAATCCCTTCCAGTCCCATCCACATTGCTGCAAATGGCAGGATTTCATTCTTTCTCATTGTCATGTAATTTTCCATTGCATATGTAAACCACGCCTTCTTTATCCATTCATCAGTTGGACATTTGGGATCTTTCCATAATTTGGCTATTATCAATAGCACTGCTATAAACATTGGGGTACAAGTGCCCCTATGCATCAGCACTCCTGTATCCCTTGGGCAATTCCTAGCAGTGCTATTGCTGGGTCATAGCATAGTTCTATTTTTAATTTTTTGAGGAACCTCCACACTGTTTTCCAGAGGGGCTGCACCAGCTTGCATTCCCACCAACATTGCAAGAGCGTTCCTGTTTCTCCACATCTTTGCCAGCATCTATTGTTTCCTGAGCTATTAATTTCAGCCACTCTGACTGGTTTGAAGTATTATTCTCAGTGTGGCCTTGATTTGTATAATTATTCTTTTATATGTTTGAATCTACCTATTAATATTACAAGCGTTGTTCACTGGAATGGGGAAAATTTTAATATTTATAATATTTGTACTCAACCAGCCAATAACTTTAGGAAATATCACCTCACAAAGCAGAAAATATTCAGCAATTGTTATTTTAGTCCCATATGAGAATGTATTTGTAAATTTTAAATATAAAAGCAGAACCACACAGGTTCATTGGGGTTTGTAGTTAAGAGATTAACTAGAATCAGTGCAAAAACAACTGAGTTCCCTTTGCAACTACAGAGCAGAGAGAGATCAGAGAGGCCTCTGAAGGAAAGGAAGGGACAAAGGCATTAGCCAGGCATTTGCTGCTCTTTGATGCTTAATAGGTTATTTCTTTTTTTTTTTTTAATGTTTTTTTTTTTAATTTATTTATTTCTAGGAGAGAGACAGAGAGAGAGACAGCGTGAGCAGGGGAGGGCCAGAGAAAGAGGGAGTCACAGACTGAAACAGGCTCCAGGCTCTGAGCTGGCAGTCAGCACAGAGCCCGACGCGGGGCTCGAACCCACGAACCGCGAAATCATGACCTAAGCGAAAGTCGGACGCTCAACCAACTAAGCCACCCAGGCGCCCCTTAATAGGTTATTTCTGTTAGGTGTTAAGTTAGAATGGAAGAGATAATTTTCAGAATTATCAGAACTCTCCTCCTAACTGCCAGGAGAAGAAAAAATTCCTAGACACTCTCCTGGTCCCTATTGAAAATAAGATTCCTTAACAGAAATACAGGATTCAGGGGAGTGGGGATGGGAAAAATCGGTGAAGGACTGGGAGGTACAGGCTTCCAACCACGGAACAAGTCATGGGAATGAAAGGTACAGCATGGAGAATATAGTCAGTGGTATTCTAACGGTGTTGTACGGTGACATGGTAAATATACTTACAAGAAGTATAGCATAGTGTATAGACTTCTCAGATTACTACTACACTGGAAATTAATGTAACTTTGTATATCAACTATACTTTCATAAAAGTAAAATCCAAGATAGGTCTGAGTATGTAACAATGGATTATTATCCTTAAAGGTATTTTCATTATGACAAAGACATTAAAGATTAAAATTTCATTCCTATAATGAAATCTCACTGAATGCACTTTTTGGGCACACTTTAATATCACAACATATCCTGTCAAATATTTTTTAAAAGATTTTTAATGGCTGAATACATGAGACCTCAAGCTGGCATTGCAGAAATATAAAACACATGAAATTGGTGAAAAGACAATGATCCAATAGCCTTCCCTTGGTAACTAGTTTTAGTTGCAGTAGGACATTTGTTTTAAGACTCCATTTCTTCCTGAGTTAGGTCATCATGACCTTATAAAAACTCATTTTCTTTTTGGATTTAGAAACTGTTAAGAGTTCTCCCTGCCTACCTGTGAGTTCACCTGTCATTTCTTCTGACTATCCCATTTTTATCCATGACATATATTCACTTTAGAAAGTATCAGACAAAGCTGATAGAAAATGTTATCTAAGAGGGAACTAATTAAGTGTAGAAAATAGATCTAAGGTGAAAGATATTCATGCAACTTGCTAGATATCTGGTGTCTTGGCACTTGTGACCCAGAATAACTGCAGTGTCCTCTCTGTCATATGTTTGGTAATACTGTCTAGCAAGAATAAATCTCTTATGGGTGCATATACAGCTCTTCATGTAAAAGAAAAAATTTAAGAGCGAGCATGTTAAGGAGCAGAGAGAGAGAGAGACAGACAAACGGACTAGCAGAGAGGTTGGGGGGGGGGGGGGGGGAGGAGAATCCCAAGAGACTCCACCCTGTAAGTGTAGAGCCCAACGGAGGCCTCAAATCCATGAACCTGAGATCATGACCTGAGCCGAATTCAAAAGTTGGACCCTCAACTGACTGAGCCACCCAGGCACTCAAAAACTTTCATTTTTTTGTTACACTAGACCACTAATTCATTACATCACCTCCTAGGGACATGTAGAAGGCATGATCAATGAAGTATGATTTACTTTATTAAAATAGTTGTCCTGATTGCAAACTCCTTCAGTTTAGGAATTTTAGATATTTCCTATAAAATTTCCCCCCAAAAGCCCCACAAAAACAAAACTTCCACACATGCTATGACCTTGGCTAACTTGCAATTCCATCCTAAAAATTCTTCAATGACTCATGTAAATCCTTTCTGCTCAACTTCCGCTTTAACATCTAATTAGGGACGTCCTAACTATAGGTCATTCCACCCAAGACAATAAAAACAGCTTTCAGCCATCTGTAGTCAGTAAAATTTGTTTCAGTCCTTTAGTAAAGCACATTTAAGCAAGCAAACAACTTATGTTGCTTCTATGGTCAGTAATGAGTTTCCGTTTGTATCAAAAGTCATAAATGCCCACGATGAGGAATTGCTCTTGAAGCATGCAGTTCTTTGTAACATCAAGAATAAAGCTGGTTTCCACAGACTGCACATGAAGCACTCAGTTGGGTGCATGGTGAGGCCACAGTAGTCTCAAAAGAAACTACTTTTCTTTTTGATATCTACCCAGGATATCGAAGGTAGATCCTGGGACCAACTACTGGCCTTATGAATTTTTACTTGATTTTTTTTTTTTTTTTAACTCCCAGGCAAGCAAAACAAACTTAAAAATTTTTTTTAACGTTTTATTTTTGAGACAGAGAGAGACAGAGCACAAGCTGGGGAGGGGCAGAGAGAGAGGGAGACACAGAATGTGAAACAGGCTCCAGGCTTTGAATGGTCAGCACAGAGCCGGATGCAGGGCTCAAACCCCCGGACCCCAAGATTATGACCTGAGCCAAAGTCAGACGCTTAACGACTGAGCCACCCAGGCACTCCAAGCAAGATGAACTTTTACAACCAAGTGAATCAGAAATTAGAACCAATGGAGAGATACCTCATTGTCCTCAGCCCCCCAAGGTCCTATTTCTCCATTTCTGACTCCCTGGATCTCGGGGTTTTCCTGACTAAAGGTCATCCCGAACTTAACTCTGATTAAACCAGTCTTTAGACTAAGCGGATGATCTTCTTGAAGGACTTGAGAATTCAGTGGTTTGATCTACTCAAAGTATTTTAATACATTGAAAGTACAGGTTAAAAATATTCGTTTTTTCCAGGGGCACCTGGGTGGCTTAGTTGGTTAAGCACCCAGCTATTCATTTTGGCTCAGGTCATCATCTCACGGTTCATGAGACAGAGTCCTGTGTCAGGCTCTGCACATGGAGCCTGCTTGAGATTCTCTTTCCCTCTCTCTCTGCTCTTCCCCATGTGTGTGCACACACTCTCCCTTAAAATAAACATTTTAAAAAATGTTAATTTTCTCCACAAATTTTGTTTCTTCTTTACATGTAACAGACAAGATTTTAACATGAAGGGAAAAAAATCAGACATACAAACCATCCAAACTTAGTAAATCCATTTCACTTACTGGATTACAAGGTTTTCAGAAATACACAGAATCCTTTCTTGGAACACCATTTCTTATTAAAGGAACATGGAATTTGTAACCGCATCTGATCCCAAAGCAATATTAAAAACTGTGCTATAATGCGCATGGACATTTAACAGTTAACAGAATCTTAATCTCTAGCAATACAGATATGTAAAATCTAACCGTTAAGTAGAAGTATATTGGAAGAACCATTTAGGTTATTACGTTAGAATAAATTCTAAAATTCAAAAGACAATCACTCATGGTTTCTTTTTAGGAGTTAAAAGCCAATTCCCATAATCTTCTTAGAATAGATACTATCGTCTATACTTTCAGATTTCTCTTACCTTCAACACATTTATATAGAAGGGCTCAAATTCCTATTCTCAAATTGTGAATAATTATGTATAGACTACCTTCCTCTATCCCATTCAGGTCCCATTGCTAGTTGTCAGTTTTCATTCAGCTGGTTTTTCCCTTGCTCTTGTTGATATTTGTTTACAGAGGACTTTTGACTTGTCTTTATCTAATCAAGAATTGTATCTCAAATTCTTAGAACTGTTTAAACTGCTTGTCAACATGGCAAAAATCATTATGCTTTAGAAATAGAAGTGTCTGTGGTTCTCATATAGACCAGCTCCTTCATTTTATAAATAATCGAACTGAAATTCAGAGACACTGATATTCTTAGGACACACAGCTGATTAAACCAAGGTCTTCACGTTTAGAGCATGAAGCATCCTACTATTCCTCTAGTATTTGCCACATGATAGCTTTGGGGTTTTGTTTTGCTTTATTTCTACTATTTTTTTTATTTCAATCAAAAAAATAATTAAATAATCACCAGTTTGAAAATGGTGTAAGTTTCTACATGTAGAATGTACAACGTATAAAAACCATTCTACTGACCATATTTATCAATAAAGTCAGTTTCAATATTTATACCTCCCTAATCATTGCTCTTTTTCATAAGGCTTCAAAAATTGATTTAAAATACTCCATAATTATGGAACAAAGTTATACAATATTTTTTATATTATTTGTGAAATATTTTTCTTCTTTGCACGTCAAATTTGAGAAAGCAGGATCTAAATCGAGGAGAATAATTTGTTCTTCAGAGAGCTCATTTGAAAAATCAATACTAAATGGTCCTTTTAGAGTAACGTATAGATTATAAGAATAATACATGTATTCTTCAATTAAGTAACATTCTTTAATAGAAATGTGCTTCAATTAAGTCCAAAATGTGCTAACCAGACAACTTAGTCCCAAAGAATGTGTAATAGATGTTCAAATTAATGCTCTTTCAGGCATGAACAATTTTCCATCTATGGAAAAATGCAGAAGAGGTGTTAACACATCAACACAAGTTTTTGTTTACTCATGTTTTCGGCTATAATAATTGACAACTGTTTTGTCACATTTGCTCACATTGAGATATTTAAGTTCTTTTCCAAAGTATCCACTTATGTACATTTAAAGTGAAAATCTTAGGTCATTGGAGAAAGCAAAGGGACAGATTAAAAAAAAAACAAAACAACTTCTCAAAGGGAAAGATGCAGTGGTGCCAACTTGAGATCTTTGGTTCTGTGAGCTGGGATAAAGAATTCAGCGGCCAAGTTAGTTCACAGGAATTCTGAGCATTTTTCTTCCTTCAAGTTTATTTCTCTGAAAGTGAAATTTAGGAGGTCCTAGATGTTGTGGTTTCAGGATATAGTTTATTCTAAATTTATAATTTGCTTGTTAATTTACCAATCCACATAAAGTGAAACCATGATCTTGGAAGATTAAAAAACCTATATACTGCATTACACCACCTTTCCTTCTCTTTTATCACCTCCTGGAGTTCTTTCCCATTCTAATGGCTGCCCTGTTCTACTGGTTCTTAGAACCACCTGTAACTCATTTCTTTCTAGCCACCTAGTAGAGGGAAAGAGGATCTTACCTAAATTGTTCATGTAACAAACTTATTCTGTTAAATATCACACAAGGAAAGCTTAACAAAAATCAACAAAGTTAGGAAAATATGAAGGTATTAGATTTCAACTTTCTGTAACTCAGATTTTTCCTCGACCCTTAATTTTAGTGTCTAATAGCTCTTACTTTGAATTTTGATAAGACACCCCTGTAAAGATGATTTTGTGATCAGTCCCAACTCTTATTCACCATGGCATGCCACTTCATAGTGCAGGGCAAATTTGTCGATTAGATTTAATGATTTCCCTTAGGGTATCCAATTATACCCCAATTTCACATTTATCCTTATAACTACACTTGTTCATTTTTCACACTATACTTAAAAAGTACTATTACCTCTGTAGGAGATCTAGAAATAGGAAATCTGACTGGAAACATTTAAGGAAATAGACCTATCAACCAAATATTTTCAGCAAGAGATAGTATTACATTTTTTCCCCCCTGAAAAATTCAACATTCATGCAGACCTTGAGGAAGATCAGAAAATTTTGTACTAGGTGGACATCTTGAGAGAATTCTGATGTTTGTGGAGCCAAACTCTGCTGTGAGTGCCATTGAATCAAGTAGATAAGGCCACAGGGAGACTCCCCTCCTACTAGGACTCTTTCGTCCAATCTCAGTTAAACCTCAAAAGCAAGATTTTATTCAAGAAACAAAAGCAGAAATTAACCTTATCAGGATTTTAAAACCCAAAAAGGTCTTCAAGGTGCTCTGGTTAATACAGGATCCAGACCCATGATATTACAGATTCAAAAGCTAAACTCAGATTTTACAAATAGAAAATAAACTTTCAATTTGCAGTTCAAATCAGACTCCTAATCCAAAGGACATATGAATTTCACAGGAATTTAAGAACTTTTGCCCTTTTCTATTTTTAAAGCATCACTCATTTGTCCTCTGTTTAAGGTTTTTCCTCCCCTCTTAGCACTGTACATTCCTCGGTCTTCAAAAGTCACTTTCTTGCTGAAGACACTCAGTCCTATTCACTGATCTAAACCACAGTTCTGAAAATCTAAGTGCTAAATATTCTGTTCAGTCTTTTCTATTTGAGGTTTCATGATCTTAAATGCAGCTTATTCTTTCTAAGGTTTCTCTCTACAGAGGTATCAAACATGCTCTTGTTACAAAAATTTAAACTTCAGGGTCATTTATCAGTCAATCTACTCAGTATCCAGTCAATAAACCATTTCTGGTCTTTCAAAAACCCTACCTATTAGTCCTCCTAACTACCTGCCTTAGATTTATTTCCCTGGAAGCAGAACCAGAGATAAATTTAGTCACGCATGATTTATGGTGTCAGTGCTCTCGGGAGAAAGGCGGCAAAGGAGTCAAAAAAGCTGGGCAAGGAGCCTAAGAAGGGTAAGCTTTCTGTTAAGCTCTAGCTTCAACCTGATCCCACGCCGTCTCTGGAACATGAGTTGTAGCACAGAATTGGCCCCATCCTGAAGCAAAGGGCCTGCTTGGTCAATCTCCGTATCAGTCACTGGTCACATGGAAGGACACATAATCTCTGGGCAAGGAAGCATCTATTTCGCTAAGAGCAACTCTACTGAAACTCTAGATGTTGGCGAGGATGTGGAGAAACGGGCACCCTCCTACACTGTTGGTGGGAATGGAAACTGGTGCAGCCCCTCTGGAAAACAGTGTGGAGGTTCCTCAGGAAACGAACAATAGAACTCCCCTATGACCCAGCAATAGCACTCCTAGGAATTTACCCAAGGGATACAGAAATGCTGAGGGCATAGGAGCCCATGTACCCCAATGTTCATAGCAGCACTCTCCACAATAGCTAAAACATGGAAAGAGCCTAAGTGTCCATCAATGGATCAATGGATCAAGAAGATGTGGTTTATCTATACCATGGAATACTACATGGCAATGAAAAACAGTGAAGTCTGGCCATGTGTAGCAACATGGATGGACCTTGAGGGTGTTATGCTGAGCGAAATAAGTCAGGCAGAGAAGGACAGATACCATATGATTGCACGTATAGGAGGATTAGGAGGAACTTGAAGGAGGAACAAGGGGGAGAAGCAGGGGGGAAATGGTGGGGGAAAGGGAGAGAGGCAAACCATGAGAGACTCTTGAATGCTGACAAAAACTGAGGACTGATGGATGTGGGGGGGAGGGGGGATGGGCATGCAGGAGGACACTTGTGGGGATGAGCACTGAGTGTTATGTGGAAACTAATTTGACAATAAACTATTTAAAAAAAACAAATTAGGAAGAAAAAAAAAAAAAAGAGCAACTCTACTGAGAAGGAAGCAGCTGTGGGTCATAACACTCAACGGTTGCAGGATGAGGGCTTCCAAGCAGTAACTTAGATTTGGATGGGGCACCAGTGTCCATTACTGTACTCAAGTCAACCTTCTTGATATATCCTAATATACTGGACTCAGGAAACCTTGTCCTTTATTAGCATGGAAGAAATCGAGAAGATTAGTAATGAGTTTAGAGGCTCTTTGTCCTAATGTTTTCCATAGTCCATGAAATTTCAATAAGTATTTTTTTTTTTTAAAAATCTATTTTCCAACTGTGCTGTAACATGTATAGAAATATCAGCTATAACCATAAGTAACTTGATAGTGCTATTATAGAGGTCATAATGTAGGACAAACTACTGTCTAAATTCTGATTTTTCAGATCAAGGTTTATTTGCATGGCTCAAATGCATACATGTATGCATATACATAGTTAAACAAGCACACATACACACAAGCTGGTTTGGATGCAAACCTTTTGGGGCTTCTTGTACAACATCAAGAGATTGAATGAAACAAAATGGAAGGGCAAGGGACTTAGCTCTCCGTGAGGTAAACTTTGATTAATCCAAGATGGGAAGGACCTGGAAAGATCAATTCTTCCACTCTTTCCCCAGGAAGGTACTTCAAGGGCCAGTACCTCCTTGCATGTCTTCCAGGAAAGTACTGTGGACCAAGTGAACATGCCTGCAGAATGGCCTGCTGCAGCTCTTGGGGCTCCTTATGAACATGTTGAATGTAATAATGCATTACATTGTATTACCTTTCTTTACACTTCTCTCTGCCCTGGATGTGCTCTTCCCAAATAAAGAAAGGGAATTTTACCCTTGTCTCAAGTTCCTCTTTTTCTACTCAAAGTGTTGGTCCATAGTCAGTATCAGAATGAAAAATCAATATATTGCTTCCTTCTTTGAAAGATTTTTTTTAAGTCATAAAAAATTTGCTCAGGGTCATGGTTAATTTACATTCTGGTAGAAATTCTGTATCCTGTTGTAGACTGGTAGCCAAGTGGCTAATGGTCTGTGGCTTACCCTTCGAGAAGCATTTTTTTCCCCAGAGGACAAAGGCTGAAGGACACACAAAATACACTCTATCTTGCCAAACTAATAGCAAAGCAGAATATTGCTTCTCTGCCTTTTGGCTAAGATCAAGTGCAAAGCAGAAGTAGCTTTAGCAGAGAATTTCCATATTTATATAACTTTTATAT
This sequence comes from Hyaena hyaena, assembly GCF_003009895.1. NCBI lineage: Eukaryota > Metazoa > Chordata > Mammalia > Carnivora > Hyaenidae > Hyaena > Hyaena hyaena. The sequence continues at coordinate 177,980 of NW_024081166.1, forward strand.
AAAAACCTAGAGATTAATATTTCACACCAATAATTTTAAAAGCACATGACATTTTAGACCTACTGCTTAGTATTCCACATGATCTTTCAATTTTCCTGACACATTTTTCTAATTTATCAGGAGTCTCCAGTGATAAATTTTCTGTAGTAGAGATCCTACAGCTTTTAGAATTATGAAGTATACAAATTTGGCATACAGTCACAGAATCCTTCTTCAGACCACAATTAAATAAGGCAATGATAGTTTACCCCTATTCAAATTTCTTAATTGTCAAGATACTCAGAAAACTTGTAACAAACAAACAAACAACAAAAGCACATCGATATGAGGTGCCTGGGTGGCTCAGTCAGTTAAGCGTCAGACTCTTGGTTTCGGCACAGGTCATGATCTAATGGTTCAGGAGTTCAAGTACCTCATCAGGCTCTGTGTTGACAATGTGGAACCTGCTTGGGATTCTCTTTCTCTACACCTCCCCTGCTCATTCTCTCAAATAAACTTAAAGAAATCATCAATACCCTTAAAACAAAGGATTAAAATTGATTAGGTGTCAAAAGTTCTAACTTTAATTATAATCACAATTATGTCAGAAAAAGAAATCAATGATGTGTAATTTTCCTCCTGAGCCAATACTATTTTCACTTTCAATACAGCCAACTATGATAATATAACAAGTAGTGATGTGCTAGACAAAGATTACTTTTTATCATACTTTAAAATGTTGCTATAATTAGACACAGCTGTAACCCCAGTTTCCTTCATAGTCTATTCCTTCTGTTTCCATAGTAAGCACTATTATATATATGTATATATAAGACAGACTTGTATACAAATAGATTTTATATGTATATTACATGTATGCTTCTATAATATTAGGTTGTAGATAATACAAAATATACATACATTTTATTGCTAATATTTTTCTTCAAATAGCCTTAATTCCATATTTTAGATATTCAATTTATCAAATACGCTATGATTTTTAAAAAATATAATCCCTAATAAAGAAGATGTGGTATATATGTACAATGGAGTGTTACTCAGCAAAGAATTAAATCTTTCCTTTGCAAATATGTGGATGGAACTAGAGGTATCATGCTAAGCGAACTTAGAGAAAGACAAGTATCATATGACTTCACTCATATGAGGATTTTAAGATGCAAGACAGATGAACGTAAGGGAAGGGAGGGAGACAAAAAGAGACTTAAATATGAAGAACAGAGTTACTGGAGGAGTTATGGGGGGCGATGGGCTAAATGGGTAAGGGGCATTAAGGAATCTGCTCCTGAAATCATTGTTGCACTATGTGCTAATTAACATTAATGTAAATTTAAAAAATTAAAGAATTAAAATGTATATTTAATATATATTATGTATAATGTGTATATATATAATATCCCTAGAACTTGGTCTATTTAATATATAATTATATATAATGTATATACAGAATATCCCTAGAACTTGGTCTCTACTTTTTCCTTTAGTATAAGCAATGATGCAGTAAGCATCCCTACACATGTATTCTCTGCAGAATTACTCAAGATAGATCCTGAAGTGGGACTTCTGTGCCATGCAATATGTGCTTTTTTAAAAATTAATTTTTTGAGAGAGAGAGAGAGAGAGAGAGAGAGAGAGAGAATCCTAAGCAGGCTCTGTGCTGACAGCATGGAACCTGACATGGGGTTGAACTCATTAACCAGAAGATCATGACCGGAGCTGAAATCCAGAGTCAGACCTTTAACCAACTGAGCCACCTAGGTGCCCCTGTGGATTTTCAACCTAATCAAATATTACCAAGTTGCTTGCTAGAGTCCACCTCTGCCATTGACCTTTAAAAGTTGACCGGATCAAAATTCGTTAGTTCACAATAGTGAAGTCTGAAGTGATCTAGTAGTGTAATATTTAAATCATTAGCCTAGCTACTTCAATCAGTTCATTCATTTTACTAGTTCTTATAAGGATTGCATCATTTTTAATCCTTCCATGTGGGAAAAAACTGATGACTATTAATTATTATTCTAAGAGCCCCCATTACATATTAGGTCCATCAATTTTATGTGAAGTTGGTAATGAGGAGTTTTTCAGGTGATCAAACTGTCCATGTATGGCTTTTGAAACTCCTAGTCAAAAAGTAAAGCCATTCTATTATGATAATTGAGTTAAGTCCATCAGAAAGAAAAATACCATATGATTTTCATATGTAAAATTTAAGAAACAAAAACAAGCAAAAGGGGAAAAAAATAGAAGGTGGCAAACCAAGAAACAGACTCTTAGCTAGAGAACAAACTGATGGTTACCAGAGGGGGAGGCAGGTGGGGAATGGGTGAAATGAAATAAGTGATGGGGATTAGGGAGAGCACTTTTGAGGAGTGCTGAGTGTTGTATGGAAGTGTTGAGTCACTATATTGTACACCTGAAACTAAGTACACGGTTAACTGGAATTTAAATAAGAACTTTGAAAAAAATCAGGGGGAAAAATGATGCCACTCTACAAATTGTAGGGTTTATGAATTAAAAAATTTTTAGAGCTCTAACAATTATTTAGAAATGTGGAAGTTACAAAAAATATGTTTAAATATTTAAGTCTAATTGCTACTCTTCAATAAATCAATTACTTTTTTTTTTTTAACCAGTTGCAAAGATAGATTCCAGAACAGAAATTCACATAACAGACCTGAGGGGTTTTTAAAAGGTATTATTCAAAAGTTTTTGTTAGAAAAATTAACAAAATAATTAAAAAGCTCAAGTCAGACTGTAGCTTTTTAAAGCACATTTTATAACTAGGATATTGTAATCCTAACAGTAATTATTATTAAGTGCTTCTTACAAGCTAGACACTAAACTATATACATGTTGTACCAGATTACATGTTCCCCAGATCTCCCTTCCCAAAGATCCTTCTATAATGCAACATTGTAAATCTCATCCAATATTAGGGTCTATTTGCCTTCCCCTTGAATCTGGAAATATTTGTGATGGCTTTGAGAAAGGGTTGGAAGGAAGTGATGTTGTGGTACTTTCCAAGGTTGGCTTAGATCAGTTTCTGCCTTCCTCAGAAGTCCTTTGCTCCAAGCTATTATCAGCAATGAAACATGGCTTCTTTGCAAGACTTACTCAAGCCACAGCTTGAGTCGTTTCCCTGTGGGATAGAATAGGTGCATTTTCAACCTAAACAAATATCGCCTAGACTTCTAGTCACCCAGCCCGAGGTGCCAGGTATGTGAGTGAAGAAATCTTTACAGAGGACTCCACCTTCGTTATTAGACTCATCTACCGACTTTAAGTTTCCTCAGCCCCTGTTTGTGAAGCAAACAGGTCTTTCCTGCCATGCTATGTTCAAATTCCTGACCACTGGATCTGTGAGCAGAATGATGTTGTTTTAAGCTGTTAAGTTTGAGGAATTTGTTCCATGGCAATGATAACTGAATACATAGTAAGTTTTTAAAAGGCCTAACAACTTTGTACTTAGATTAATTCAATTTTAATCAATGTGTCAAGAATGCTTAATAGTCTCTAGTAAACTACAAACCTACAAGCTACTTATTTCTAATAAACGTTATTACTGTGAACACTTCCATTGCATTTATAGCCTTCTACTAGAATATGGAGGTGGGGAATATGTATTAAGAATACTCATGAGGGGCGCCTGGGTGGCTTAGTCGGTTGAACGTCCGACTTTCGCTTAGGTCATGATCTCGCGGTTCGTGGGTTCGAGCCCTGCGTCGGGCTCTGTGCTGACTACCAGCTCAGAGCCTGGAGCCTGCTTCAGATTCTGTATCCCCCTCTCTCTCTGACCCTACCCTGCTCATGCGGTCTCTCTCTCCCCTAGAAATAAATAAAAATATTAAAAAAAAAAGAATACTTATGAAAAAATGTCCCACATTCAATTTTATATTTTATTTTAAAACCCATAATTCTCGAAGTTCTTCCAAGAATAAAAAAAATTGGGTAAGAAACACAATCAACAGAAGAGACATTTGGGGAGGGTCAACATTATTCCAAACTGATTAACATTTTTAACTTTCAGGCAGTTTATACCCAACCTACTGGACTATATCTGTGATAGAGGATTCTTGTTCAACGTGACACTTGGGGAAATAAAGTGATTGTTCTAAAGTCTTCTCTTTGGAATAAGTTACACATTTGATTACAATTTTCTAATAAGAGTTCCAAGTATACTTTTAATCAAATCCGTAGGTTAAATATTGACAAATGGCGTGTAATCCTCATGCAATGAAATTCAAATAACTACCTCCAGTATTGGGTACACTTTTATCCTTTCAATAGGTTAAACAAAGTCTGTATTGGAATTTCCAAAAGACTTTCAGTTAAGATGCCATTAAGTGTATAGAGTTTATTGTGGGAAAAAGACTTTTCATCTACCTGGATCCAACTTCTTTCTCAATTTTCATTACCTTAATGTGACCAAACACTTCAATTGTAACCACCTTATTTCATATCATCAGCACATTCCCAAATTAATGTAAAACATTTGGACAAATCTTCCTGTAGATATTGTTGCCCCTTCAATCTGGCTGCCCCTTCAATCCTGTCTCCATTCAAAAGGTTGGGATTTTTAGAGCACATATTTTAGAACATAAATCAAGTAATGCTATTTCTCCTGCTTTAAGCTACTAAATAAAACCCTACGGTTGTAGGAAAAAAAAAAAAAAACCTGCTAATTCTTACCCTTGCCTGAATTTGACTGATCAATGATCCCTCCCCTCCTTCACTCAACATGTCCGAGCCTACTTGTGCTTCTGCTGTTCCCGGGGCTCACCAAGCTCCTTCACTCCTTAGGATTCTTGCAGTTGCTGGTCTTTATTCAAAGACTCTGTCCTTAGGGGCGCCTGGGTGGCTTAGTAGGTTAAGCGTCCGACTTTCGCTTAGGTCATGATCTCACGGTTCGTGGGTTCAAGCCCCGCATCAGGCTCTGTGCTGACTGCCAGCTCAGAGCCTGGAGCCTGTTTCAGTCTGTGACTCCCTCTCTCTCTGACCCTCCCCTGCTCACACTGTCTCTCTCTCTCTCCTAGAAATAAATAAAACATTTAAAAAAAAAAAAAGACTCTGTCCTTAAACATTACATCAGTGTTCTTTCCTAGCATTCATTTTTGACTAAAGTGTCAGTCTCCATTTCAGACCAACGTTCCCAGATATCACAATCTAATATTGCTCTACACACTCCCACTTCTGCACTCTGATCAACCCCCACTTTTTGTTCTTCTCTAGTTCTTGACTGCTATCAGAAATTACTCTATGAATTTATCTTCTGTTTATTGTCTACCTCTAGGAGAATAGAAGTTATAGGAGATCAAGGCGTATCTACCTCTTCCCCCCCACCCCAGTAGGAAATAATCATTTCATCAATAAAGGGTTAGAAACACAAAACACAAACTGCCTTTGTATAGAAGCAGCATGGACATCAGTATGGGGAAAATGGCAGAATGGATACAAACTCCAAATAAGGCTATAATGAGAACACAGACCTAGCAAGTGAGTATTTTCTTCCCACATGAAGAACTACAACTTGATTGCTTACCAAATAATCAGAATCTTTAAATTCTTTATCTTTTAAGATCCAGGACTGTTACAAATAGTTTACTTTTAGGGGCACCTGGGTGGCTCAGCTGGTTAAACAAATAGCTTACTACTAACTCTGTATTTCCAACTGTAAAGGAGGATTTTGTTACAAGGTTCAATAAAATTTTATTGACATACATAAATATAAGTGTTGTGGGTCAAATTCCATCCTTCCAAAAATATAGTCAAGTCATAATTCCATAGAACCTAGGTATAGGACTTTATTTGTTCTGGTTTTTATATGTCAACGTGGCTGTGCCACAGGCCCAGATAGGTGGCCAAACATTTTCAGTGTTCCTGTGAAGGTGTTTTTGGAGAAGATCATTTAAATTGGTGACTGTTGAGTAAATTGCCCTCCATAATTAGAGCATGCCTAATCTGGTCAGCTGAAGGCATGGGTTGGGGGTGGGTGTGGCGGGGAGTATGGGGGGAAAAAAAGCCTGTACTTTCCCTGAGCAAGGAGAAATTTTGCCAAACATTCTAACTTAAACAGTTAGAAGGCTTTTCCCTGGATCTCCAGCCTGCTGGCTTACCCTACAGGTTTTAGATTTGCTAAAATTTGCTGAAATTTTAGATAGCTAGGATTTCATGAGCCAATTCTTTAAAAAAAAAAAAAAATCAATCTTTCCCCTATATATACACATTCTATGGATTCTGTTCCTCTAGAAAACCTGAATACATTTGTAAATAGGGTCTGTAGAGTTGTCATCAAGTTAAAATGATATACTGGATTAAGGTGAGCCCTAATATAATGACTGGTATTTTGATAAAAAGAGGGACTTTTGCACAGAGACAACAGGAAGAAGGTCATGTGATTGGAGGCAGAGATTGGAGTGATCCATCTACGAGCCAAGGAAAGGCAAGGATTTCTCATCAGAATTTCAGGGAAAAACCAACTCCATTAACACCATTTCAGAATTGTAGCCACCAGATTTGTAAAAGAATCCATTTCAATTTCTGCCATCTGGTTTGTGGTACTTGGTACTAGGAAACTAATACGAAAAGTTAAAAAAAAAAAAGGTTTCCGAAGAAACTATTATGATGTACTCTGAACAGGAAGTGCGCACGCACGCGCGCGCGCGCGCGCACACACACACACACACACACACACACACACACAGAACTGAATTTGGAAGTGAAAAGATCAAGTCCAAAGGTAACATGTATAACTCATTAGGCTCTGTTCTCTATGTTATTGTATTAGCAACAAAGACTTAGAGAAAAAGAAACCACACAGAAGATCTATTTTTCTTTGCTTCGCATTTTAGACCTATTTTTATATTCTGATTGTTCATATGCTTTTTTAATGCCAACCTTTCATGAATATTTCAGCACAATCTTATTTGTTTTACAGAATTCCTGCTCATGAATATCCCTCGTGACCACTCAGCATTAGTGGAACCACATTCTTAGGGTATAATAGAAAAATCCCAAACAGAAACATTCATTCAGAGCTATCTTAAGCAAAGGGAAATCATAGGACAGTTAATGCATTTGTCGAACTAATTCTTTGGATAACATGCAATGAATTCCGACTTGTTGAAATAACTCTGGTTTTTCTATTGGCCACAGGTTATTCTAATGTTATTTTGATATTAGTTAGACCTTTACCCAGAAAGGTTAATGTATAAGGGCCCTGTAAATGGCTAATAAATTACGATCAGCTTGTTCACTTGTAACAGAAGTTTATTCTCACAGCTGAGGAGGCAAGAAGTCTGAAATTAAGACCTCAGTAGGGCCACCCTACCTCTGGAGGATAAAAGGGAGAATCGATTTTTTCCCTCTCAGTTTTCTAGTGGCTGTCCATATTCACGGACTTGTGGTCACATCACCTGCCTTGCTAATAAGATTGCCTCCTCTTCTCTTAGAGGGACCCTGCCATTTGGAATTAGGACCATTTGCATAACACAGGGTCTTCTCACACCCTCATCTCAAAATCCTTAACGTAATTGCAAGCACAAAGGCTTTTCCCCACTAGGGATTAGGATATGGATAGATTTTGGAGAGATCCACAGTGCAGCTTACTACACTTTAAGTTTTACTCGTGAATTTCTCTTTAATTTGCCAGTCAGGACAGGTAACCCTTTATTCATCTTACAGGAGTTCTCTTGAATGAAAATATTTTGCACCTGTATCATTTGATGCCTAATCAATTAGCAACAGCTGTTTTAACTCTAATTAGGAGATGGGAAGAAACAGCTTTTATCAGTCAAATAAGGGGAGACCACAAAGTAAAATATACCTTCAGCATAGCAAGTACAATCTGAACACTCTTTCATTAAAGAGTACTAAATTTTACTGGGGTCAAAGCTGTTCCTCTCATATTCCTTACCTCGGTTAAGGACATCATCCTTAAAACTGCAGATCTGCCATTTCATTCCCCTTCTTTCTCCTGCTTGGCATCCAGTCATTTATAGAATTTGATGCATTTTACCTTCAAAGGTGCCTTGAATCCATCACATTCTCCCCAGCTGTCACCCTCATGTCCCCCATGGCTTCTTCAGATACCCATCACCTCTTACCTAATTGCAAAAGACAATCTGAGATGCCTACCTCCCAGAAGGACCCAGGGCTTCCTGCACACAGCCACGGATTACTGACCCCTTTCCAAAATACAGAGCCACTCATTGCATTCCCTGACTTAGAAGACCCCTAGGATTCCAGATGCATCGGCCAAAGTCCAAACTATTCTTTATGACATTCAAAAACCCAACTCCTCTGCCACCCACCACCTCCAGCAAAATAGAGGCTTACCTATTGCCTAAGAATTCCAGACTGTCACACGCATGGATTTCCAACTCAGAACACACAGAACTATCCGCTGTTCATTCTCCTTAAGGATAAGCTCCTGTTCATCTTTCAGTAGACAATTCAAATCTCTCTTGCTCCATGACTCAGCTCCATCAGTACTTATTGATAATGGAGGGTTTTTACATGTAAAAATAGGACTAACAATAAAATGTTACTCACACATTGCTGGTTCTCAACTTCTAGAGTTCTGCAGGTGACGTTTGAAACTGGACACTGCGCTCTCACTCAGATGGCAAAGAAAAGCCAAAGAAAGGGGCAGTTTTAAAAAAAGCATGAGAACTTACATATACAGCTTCTCTCTGATGACTGGGAGACCAGCAGAACCTTACACTCGCCCCCTCAGCATCTTGACTTTATATAGAGGCCTTAATGGGGCCTAGTCCAGATGATCTCAATAACACATGACTCTCTCAAGGCTGCATTCTCCTTGAAGTGGTCCCCGCTGTGGAAATTGTGGGTAGAAAGGTATATTCCAAGAATGGTGAGGGGAAAGGAGTCCCTGATTGTTTATTCCCGCTCCCAGGTCAACTGGTGGTCATGTCCTCTAAATAACCTCCTTTAACACCTGTATGGCCTATTGTTAAAGTGTTAAAACAGTTTCATTGTGGCTTGATAGTTATTTAATCGGTGCCATGAATCCTCAAGAATCTTCCCAAAGATCACGGAAGCCAAGGTTCTTCCTAAAAGAGAAATACCTGATATTCCAGAGGAATTATAAGACTTCCACCCAACACTATGGTTGTAAGGCCACAAGTCTAAGTGTCTAAACCAAACTGACTCCGTGACAGTTTCCCCTCTGAACTAGAAGGCCTGAGTTTCAGCTTTCCTGAAACTATCAGGCAGTTACACATTGCCCAAGGCAGGAGAAACCACCCTTGCAACACCCAATCAGGAAAGGCCAGCGACCACCCTCCACATTACTAAGGGAGAGGCCTAAAGATAGAAACTATAGATAGGACCCTGTTACCTAATGTTAAAGTTAACCTGTTAGTCTCCGAACAAGACCCTAGGCTCGCTCTGTGATTGGTTGAATTTAAAGGTACTCTAAATGTTGTTAATTAGATCCCGCCAAAAGTACCGAATATTCTAGATAATGTGTATGGTCAAACCCACTGTCAGTGATGTTGAATTATTATGATTGGATCACTGTTCCCATGTCACAACTTCTGTAACTCTCCCGTCTCAAACCCCATAAAAACCCTACTCTGCCCTTGTTCGAGGCTCTCAGCACAGATCCATACACTGGTGAAGTCTGGGAGTCCGAGCTTAAGCCCGAAATAAAGCCCTTTGCCTTTGCATATTTGTCACTCGGACTCCTTCGTGGTCTTGGGATTTTGGGGAGATCGCAATCTGGGCATAACATGGTCAACATTGATTCTGATTTGTTAATGCATGTGTGCTGTTTCACTTTTTAAGATTCTTTAATATTACTTCTGACTACAAAGGAAAGAGAGGAATTGATTCTCAAGTTTTTATAATTTAGAGTGTTGCCCATGCATAAGAAACTATGCAATTATGCTATAAGTTCAAGGTATAATCAGATGTTTTTAAAGGGTATGTAGCTAGTGGGCAAAATAATACATTTATGCACATAAAGTAAAACAAGATATCTTATATAACTAAGCCATGCAGGGTGCAAAGATATATGTGTTATAGAAAAGGTAGCAATCAATTACTGCTGGCCAAAAGAGGTGAGATCGAATCCTCGGTGTCTGTGGTGTCCCTCAGGCTTGTGGTTAATTGTACAAACCACAGTTTGGATCTCATGGCATTTCTGGTCTTTTCTCTATCTGGTCTTTTCTCTGTGACTAGCTGGGAAAGATCCATCCTGCCAGTCTTCAGGTTATTTTCAGAGTTAGTTGCTTAGAGTACATGCAGAGAGGCATACGGGGAGGCAATTCCAGATCAAATGAGTATTTGGTGCAAGTAGTGAACTGGGAAAATAGAATGTGCACAGTGATGGTGATTAAATCAGCTTAAGTAGAACATTTGTTGTGTGTAAGTGAACAGGGGAAGTTAAGCCAGTAAAGTTTTGGTGGCAAGCATGAAAAACTTGAATGGAAGACTAAGAAATGTGCATTTATTCAAGAGGAGAATATTTATTGCAACACTATTTGAAGATTGTGGAGAAAAAACAAAAGTAGCTCTTTGTCCAGTAATAGATCAGTGGTTAAAACATGATACAGCCATGCTATAGAATTTTGAGACACACGCAATCGATCTGTATGTACTGACAAGAAAAAAGCAACTAAGACATATTATAAAAGCAAGTCATAGAGTCTTTACTTATGTAAAGTCTCTCCTTATCTCTTTCTCTTTTAACCACAAAAGTATCCATAACTTCTTTGAGAAATTTTGGAAGCTAATAAAAAGAAACCATGTCTACCATAAAATAGAATTTTATGCTTCACAAGGCTGAAAAAAGACAAATTAAAATAATTTTCATTCTATAACTCTTCCTGCCCTCCCCCCACCCCCCACAAGAACACTTACAGGACCAAAAAAAAAAAAAAAAAGAAGAAGAAGAAGAAGAAAGAAAAAGGTATTTAACCATAGGAATCACAATAGGACCTGCTTTTATGCAGATCACTTTTTTTTTAAATCCCTAAGACATTCATTGAAGAAGTTTTCAAATTTGAGAATGTTGGAGGAGGTCATGGAGAGGACGTAACCTCCTACCCACCCAATGATAAGGACCCTACTACAACTGGAAGATCCTTACCCCCTCCCCCATCTTTGGAATGCACATTCTGCCTGCTTTCCCTACTGCCATGAGCTGCCCCAAGGACATAGCATTGAGATAGTGATATGGTACTGAGAACATCTAGATGGTACATGTGACTGAACTCAGTTAAAGCCTCTATGTAAAGGCTTAAGATTTTACAGGCAGATGAGATCTACTTGTCTTGCAGCTGCTCAAAACAAGCCTCATAAGTTCCCTTGCTTGTGAAAACTGCCACCTAAAAGTCTGAGGGGGATTTGGGGTGCATGGGTGCATCTGTCAGCTAAGCCTCTGACTCTTGATTTCAGCTCAGGTCTTTGGCATAGAGTCCTGGGATCCGGCAGGCTCAGTGCTGATAGCACAGAGTCTGCTTGCGATTCTGTCTCCCTCTCTCTGCCCCTCCCCTGTTTGTTCTGTATCTCTCTCTCCCTGAAAATAAATAAAATAAACTTAAAAAATTTAAGTTTAAGAAATTAAATTAAAATTTAATTTAAGAATCTGGAGCGTCTTCTTCTTTCTTAGGTCTCTTCCTGTCTTTTGAGTATGGGACTGATTTCACATTTCACCTGGGAAGTTCCCGAGGAGACTGCAAACAAGAAGGAAAGTGTCTGCTTTTTTATTAATTTAGTATTGTATGAGTATATGTTTATGTCAATTTTTATCAAGAAAGTTTAAGAGTTTTTCCCACTGATACTGATTTTAGAGGAGAGAAACCAAATTTGTAAACATGAAAGTCGTTTCCCGATTACTCAAAATGATTTAGTGGCTTCTCTTAAACTTTTCTAGAAACATGGAAAATTACTCTGCTTCCATAATCATTTGCTTCCAGGAGAAAGAGTTTTCAAAATCAGAATATAAAGGATGTGTTAAATAAACTTCCAGTTCTCCAATAAGACATCACTGCAAGAAACAATTGAAAATAAAAATATTCTTCAGTGGAATTTAGGCCACAAATTGAACTGTTTCTTCAATGCTTGTCCATAGACTCCATTTTAAAGAATATATGAGCCCTCAAAAAAAAAAAAAAGGAGGGATTTTACGGAGAGTTTGAAGACTGAAAAAAAGATTGAAATGAGCTTCAACCCCATCCCCTCACTCCAAGAATACTTACAGGTCCAAAAAAAAAACAAAACAAAAAAAAAAACACCAAAAACAAAGTATCTTTTGATGTCAAGATCCATACAGAAATTTGGTGCATTTTATTGTTTTATTCAAGACTATTCTCAATAGAAAAGGTTTATTTTTCCATTTTGCCTCAAAGTCCTTGTCAAGTTTCTGCTACCTGTGAAAGACAAATGCAAACACCTGCTGAGTAATACTAGACTCTGCAGACCCGGAGAGTACTTCAAATGCATACCAAGTACACTGAAAACATTTTTTATGAAAATATTTCATTCTTTGACTCAAATTTAAACAAGAAACCAGAGGAACTTCAGTTGGGTAAGATCTTAAAAAACTTGAAATTTAATATTTTATCACTGGAAAAAGATAAAGCCAGGGGTTTTTTTCTATGTAGTCATGTAAGAATAATGAAACTAGAATAGTAAGATGTGTTCATATATTCTAAAACCAATAGGCTGTGATTAATATTATGATCGAATTTTCTCTGTATAATTATGTATAAAATCAAAAGATAATTAACAATTGATATATTTCAAGATGAAAAGAAAATTTACCTTTTACCTTTTGGTTTAAAAATAATAATATATGTCCAATTATATTTATTTATGTTATATGTTTATTAAGTATATTTATATAAGACATAAATATACATATATTTTGAATACATATAATGAATATATAAGACATTCATTTACTGAGTTCTACAAACCAAGGTTGATTTATATAAGCTAAAATGTTCTAAACAGATCAGTTTTCTGAATTTACATTACAAAACTATTACCACAGTAATCAATAACACAAACTTTAACACTTACAAAATATACTAACTCACCTTGTAGTAGATCCTACAATAATGTGGTCCATATAAAAGAATGAATTATTAATTGTTTTAAGCTGATACCAAATGGTACAATATTTATTGAAATGTGTGACCTAATATAAAGTAGGCATCCTCAAAAATATTTCTGAAAGACAAAAATTAAACTATAGGAACTGGCAACATTTTTTAAAAGTTTCATTTAATTTGGATTTGTTTTTTTAATTTTTTAAAATATGTATTTATTTTTAAGAAAGAGAAAGAGACAGAGCGCAAGCAGGGGAGGCCAGAGAGAGAGAGAGACACAGAATTTGAAGCAGGCTCCAAGCTCTGAGCTGTCAGCACAGAGCCCGACACAGGGCTTAAACTCATGAAACATGAGATCATGACCTCAGCAGAAGTCAGACACTTAACTGACTAAGCCACCCAAGGGTCCCAGTTTGCTTTTTTTTTAAGAAAACATTAATTGTATACTAATATCAGATATTAGTAAATACCAGGTAGTCCATATACAAATAAAGAGGCATTTACTTCTCTTGGTATTCATGGAACAACAAATGTGTAATGCTGAACTCCTTCTAAAACAATCTCCATAGCAAATAGCTATTTAAGAGGTAAGTTTAAAAAGGAAATCAGAAAAAAAAAAAAGAGAGAGAATTGGAAGCTCATGGAATTTGCCAAACTTTTCTTTTTTTTTTTCCATTCAATTTGCCAAACATTTCTATTCAAAGAAACATTCTACTTTGAATATTCTTTCATAAAAGTTGTAGTATGAATAGATATAGATATGTAGTTTATTTCAGCTTATATAACATATGTATATGTCTATATTCACATACATAAATATTAGCATCAAAAAATAGTTGTACAGTGAAAATTTATTGTTTTCACAAAGAACTTCATGTATTAAATAGAAGACAACATAGAAAAAAGTATGTTTTACTGTGCTTTACTTTTTATTTTTCCTCCAAAGGAAAGTATTTAAAATCAGAAATATCTAAGATATGTTTTGCTATGATTGAGAAACTCTATCTCCAGAATTGAGGGGAAAAAAATCTGACTGAACAGTACATCTGGGCACTTTCAAGGGCCACTTCAACTTTGCTAATTATTACTCGCAATCCCTAAATTGCAGAGGAAACAAAAATGGCAGAGGCAAATTTATCAGTTCAGTAGTTGGGATCAAGTTGCTTTGTCATCAAAATAAAATGGAATATATCGGTAGCCTTACATATGAATAATAAAAGTGCTCACTCATTAGGGATATTTGGCTATCTGAGTTGACCTGGAAAGTGTACAAAGCAGATAAAACCGCACTATTTGTTCAGTTAGAGTTTCAATCTAGACAACAGCAACTTTTACCTGTGTACCCTAAAGCTTTAGAAGTATATGAATTTGTAATTCACATGGATATGCATGATCTCATTTTTCAGAATCACACAAAGTATACAATGAAGTAATTAATTATACTCATTTATATAAGTCATCTTAAATTGACAGAACAACTCATTAATGCCTTTCTATCCTATACACCCAAGACACTACCTCACTCTAAGACGTGAGACCTTTATTTGATCATGTGTACAGGATTTAGTACAGTGACCACAATTAGAAGACGTCTATTATTTGTGTTGAATAAGCTGGCTGACTAGGAAAAATTCTGAGCCTATTTATAAGCAACATACTGACGAGTGTGCAAATGATGATGCAAGTCTGAACTTTGCAGAGGGGGACCAAAGACTCGAGAATACTAAGAAATACTAGAAAATTACAGAGAGATCTTACTGAAAATAAAGTAGATGCCTGTGTTCCACCCTGAACTTTTACAATTTTATAAGACAGAAGTGGCAATAAAATATGTGCATTTTAAACGATAGTCCTACATAACTTTGAGGTCATTTTCAAGGTGATCAAAACCAAAGATTTGTGCAAAGGGGCTATACTACACTACTCAACATTTTAATAAAGAATACAGTAGAGGTCCGATTTAGCCAACTAAAATATGTTGGCCTTACCCAATTTTGACACTGGGTGTTTGAGTTTATCATTTGCAGTGAACTTAAATTATTCTCAAGTGTTATGTTTAAAACAACTTTTGATAACTGAGAAAAAATATAAACCTTTGAACAAAATACAAGACTTCTGTTTTCTAGGAAGTTTAATAGTAAGAACTGACCGTTGCCCTGTTCCATTACGTTGGAATCTCAACCCAGAAGAAAGATGGGAATCATAAATTAAAAGCCTGAATTGACCAATGTCTGCCAGCACCACATATTTCAAAAGACTCCATGCATAAAAAAGCTGGGATACTCAGACTTCCTTCCTACACATTTTTGCACCCTTTTATGTTGCCTATAATATACCCATGGGAACATGAAATTAGTTCAGTTTCAGTGGGGAGAAGACAAGCAGAGAAAATATAAGACAGGAATAGTATAGCCTCACCATTCCTGGTGGGTCAAAATTCTTAGGCAGACAAGTGAGCTGAAAAATACTTCATGTGATTCACTCTATTTTTGATTGCAAACTTAAAGCAGGAAGACTATGAGGATCCGATGTTAAAAATTATTCTGCTCTGAATAAGAATTGCCTCCAAGAATCCAGCTTTGAGAAAGGAGACAAGAAGTGTTTTTATGAAACTGTATTATGTCTAATGATACATGAGAATGAAAAATTTTAGAAAAATAATTTTATCAGAATTTGGGTTTTAATAACAAAGCTGGGGCACCTGGGTGGCTCAGTTGGTTGTGATCTCATGGCTTGTGAGTTCAAGCCCCGAAGCCTGCTTCAGATTCTGTGTCTCCCTCTCTCTCTGCCCTCTGCCACTTGTGCTCTGTCTCTCTCTCTCAAAAATAAATTTTAAAACTTTAAACAAATTAAAAACAAAGCTGGAAAACTTCCAGCTTGACTTCCAGGTTGACTCCTACAGAGGCTCAGAATGATGACTAAAAAAGGAATGTGATGCACAGGGCCAGGAAGTTAAAGACAGACGTGGTGGAGATGTCAGAGAAATTGGGCTGATACAGTCTAAAGCCTCAGTAAATACCTTCTACACACAATCCCATAGCTGCTTTCATAACTAGAAGCATAGCAACATATGCCATTGCCTTCATTAAAAGCTATAAGCATTACTTAAAACTGAAATAGTTCAATTTTTTAGTAAAGGCGTGATGAACCAAATAATTTCCATCCTCACGTGATAAATATTAGACAAGCTTATCTCTCAATGTGTGTATTTCTGTTGTCTTAATTATACAGTTTACGATATATCAGGACCTATGTTCTGGTTTAGGAATAGCACCTCGTCAACCATGCATTTCATCTGCCATTCACCCATTATTTTTTGGTGACAACCCAATATCTACCTATGGTAATTGCATGCTGGTAATTTATTTTTAATATCTTTCAGCTGGTTTGGCTGGAATTTTAAAATAGATAATAACAGCATTGAGGATTATAACAATGTGATTTTTTACCCTCTCTGTTAGATACAAAATGACTACCTTTTGTGAAATGGAGAAATAGCGAAAAGAATTTTCTAAGCGCTTGCACATATTAGAAAAAGACATTTAACAAATCATCATATTTTGAGTGCTACATCTGTCATCCAGTTGTTTGATGAATGTATGTCTTCTTGTTTCATCCTTCTTAGTAGAATACCAGTTTAGTGTTTATTTTTTCAAGTGAAATATTAAATAATATTAATTTTCTAGAAAATTTAAATCAATCAATTTTAGATTTTTTAAATGTTTTTATTTATTTCTGAGAGAGAGCGAGAGAGAGAGAGAGAGAGAGAGACAGTGTGAGCAGGAGAGGGCCAGAGAGAAAGGGAGACAGAGAATCTGAAGCAGCCTCAAGGCTCTGAGCCAGCTGTCAGTACAGAGCCCGACAGAGGGCTCCAATTCATGAACCGTGAGATGATGAACCAAAGTCGAACACTCAACCAACTGAGCCACCCAGGCGCCGCCTACATANGAGGGCCAGAGAGAAAGGGAGACAGAGAATCTGAAGCAGCCTCAAGGCTCTGAGCCAGCTGTCAGTACAGAGCCCGACAGAGGGCTCCAACCCATGAACCGTGAGATTATGACCTGAGCCGAAGTTGGATGCTCAACCGACTAAGCCACCCGGGTGCCCCAATTTTACATTTTTTTATTTGAACCATTTAGTTGTCTTTCTAAGATATAATGGCTAGTGTCAACCAGGAGGAAAAGGTAGTAAAATAAAGAGAAATTATTAAACCATTAAGTGTGTTTGTAAGACACATCAGGGTGTGACACAATATTTTGGAGATCTTTTGTGTGTACCATTAACAAAAATGAAACATATTGAACCAGAAGTTTATGGAGCTGCTAGATGTATGAAACCTAGGCAAAATATGAAAATATTCGAGACTACATAGGAAAATAAGCAACGAACAAAAGAAAGACTGAATTAAGACTAGAACAGTCATCATCTGTAACATCTCCCTTTAAACCAAATTTTATTCTCTTGATCAGTACATGAATATCTTTAGTTAAGACTTCTTTCCTATGATGGGGGCTCACATAACAAATAACATTGATACTTATGTTATAATTCAATATTTTTCAATTACAAAAATGTATATATAAGCGCAATGTCTAAAACAAACATATATACCCACCCCTGCACCAAGACCCATTTCAACACACGGGGAGTGGACCGTGATTTTGCTGTTGTTGTTTGCTGTTATCATTTGGGGATACATTTTCAAAAAGATATGAGGTATGATTTAACATTAATTGTATTTTATTGATTTTTACACTGAAGTAATTATTTCCCTATCTGGTATCATGAAATGTACATAGTTCATCTTACTTTAGCAATTAATATCATCTAGGTGTCATGATAATGTTCAAGGCAATTACTTTAAAGAGTATTGCTGAGATGTTTCTCTTATCATAGTCTTGATATAAATTTGAATCCCCAGACTTCTGTTTTGCATAGTTTAATTTTAGTTTGTGTAAGAGCTGCAAAATAATGTGTAAAACTTTGTCAATCTTTTTTGAACTATTGACTCACACATAACCAAATTTAAATAAAATAAACTAGCTGCCTTATAAATGAAAAACAACCTTTTACTTAATAGGAAATTATAGAAAATTGGCATACATAAGATCCAGTTATCATTAAGTTTCTTTTCAAAATACAAGTGGATCTGTTTGCCTCATTGCTCAACTTTATTAATGTTTTACTAGAGAAAAATTAGCAATTTGTCTTTCATGTAAACAATATTTTCTGTGAAACATGAATATTCATTTCTGGTATATTCTACTTCTGAGCTTCCTCTATATTTTAGACAATAAATGGTATCCTTTTGGCTTGGTAGTTAGGAGAGAAACCTTATTTTGCCATAAATACCTATACTAAGAAACAACATATGCTTTAAGAATAAGTTAATTGTATGAAAGAACTACTCTTAATTCTTTAGAATTAAATTCTAAATTTAATTATTAAAATTACTTTAGTAATTTAGTAATTAAGAATCACCTGCAGGGTACCTGGGTGACTCAGTTGGCTAGGCATCTGACTTCAGCTCAGATCACGATCTCCTGGTTGGTGGGTTCAAGCCCCATGTTGGGTTCTGTGCTGACACCTCAAAGCCTGGAGCCTGGTTCAAATTCTTTGTCTCCCTTTCTCTCTACCCCTCCCCCACTTGCACTCTGTCTCTCAAAAATAAACTAAAACATTAAAAAAAAGAATTTCTCCTCGATGGCAAAAGGAGAAAACAAGAAGACCATCAAAATTATTTTTCAGATTGATGTTTTGCACTGGTATTTTTTCATTATTTCTTCAAGCGTATTTCTTTCACCATTGAGATTACTTCCAAGCTTCTTTGTACCTCTCTTATGGATTCTATATTGTTTGGCTTTGTACTTTATATTCTACTATAGAGGACTTAAACAGGTAGAAATTAAATAACATAACAAATTCCTTCCCCTAAATACAAAAATTATCTCTGATCTACAGTTCTTGTTCATCCATAACTCCTCTCACCTTCCATTCCCTAACATGGCAACACTGATAATAATGATGATGATTACAGTGATCTGGGGAGATGGGGGGGGGGGAAGAGAGAATATCATTTACATCCATTGAAGTGCACAAACCTTAAATGTACAATTTTGAAAAATGGGTCCCCCCATAAAGAACATACCTCTATCATATCTGTCTTCCTAGAAATTTCTCCTGTATCCCTTCTCAGTCAATCTAGCCATCAGAGGCAACCACACTTCAATTTTTTTTCAAATCAGATTATTATTGTCTAGATAATGGAATTGTCTAGATAATGGATATTGTCCACATAAATGGGGTTATATATTATGTATTATTTTTCATATGGCTTTTTTCTCTAGCATTGTCTGTGAGAGTCATCTATGTTGACGTGTATCAGTAGTTCATTCTTTGTTATTGCTGAGTAGTATTCCATTTTATAAATACACAAAAATAAATTTAATTCTCTGCTTTATTGGTAGCTATTTGGGTTGCTTCCCAATTTTATTTAATTATTTTTTTTAACATTTAAGACTTTATTTTCAATTCAAGCTAAATAAAACAGGTTTCTAATATATTGTTGTTTCAGTTTTAAGTGTCCATTTAACAAAAAAAGTTATCAAATTTATTATAACTTCTCAAAGAATTTTTATATTCTTTATTTCTTAAAAGAGCTTCATTTTTTTTAATGTATGATTTCTTTCTATGGCACTTTTGAAGGAATAGAGGACAAAGAAGTCATTTTGTTAAAGGTCATAAAGCCAGCTCATGCCAAACCTTTGAACTTCTAGGTCTTTGTATTTTTCACTCAACTGCAGGGTATTTTTCTGTTTCTTATATCATGTATTCTTAACAGTTAGTTTTTGCCTACCTTTCGATTTCCCAGTTAAATGTCTACTTTATGAATATTACCTTCTACAATATCAATATCACAACTATTTCCCATGAGGTCAGTGTTGAACTGATAATTTTAAAGAGATATCTTCCCTCACAACTATAGACATACATAATCACTCATAGCAGATTCATCCTAAGAACACAAGACTTTGTCAAAAGTAATTCTATTTTCTTAAAACAGACAGTAAACAACTTCCCCCTCATTTTATTTTCTCTTAGATGTTTCAAGAGTACTGATTCTTAACACAAATGCTCTGTTGAATCCCAAGTTTTGTTAGGTTCCCAAAAGCGTAATCAGAATAAAAGAATAGCTAAAGCATTAATCTTTAGAGTCTCAGAAAATTAAGTCTTTTCTCTAATGACACATGCTTTAAAGATTCATCCAAGTGTCCTAACATTGTAAATCTTATCTTGCTCTCTTTGACATAAGGGAAAAGTTCTATATGGAGAATATATTTCTATTTGGTATTTTTCTAAATCATAGTTGAACTGCTTCATTGTTGCTGTTGTTTTTATATTCTTTTCTAATAAATGCAACCCCAGAAGCATCAAAGGCAGAGAAAATATGGCTGATTTCCCACAGTTATTAATATCAGTAGAAGTAAGTGAGCCCTCTGGGGAGAACCAGGCAACCCACTCCCAGGCTTCAGAGATAGATTTTCGAACAAAGAAGAAGCCAGTGTTGTCAGCTGGGACACCAGCACAGGATTTGATCCATGCCATGACAGTGGAGGAGCAGTAGATACTCACTCCTGTCTCCAAATCTACTCAGTTCCGGTAAAAGGGCTTTTCATTCGGGATGAAGAGAAGAATATCCTACAACACTACTAATATGTGAGATCACAACTATCTATTCACATCTGAAACATCTTGGTTCAGGGACCAGTTTTCCTGACATTTACAAGTGCGGAGAAGCAAGTGCTCATGACTTGGGAGAGGCTGAGATTGAAAAGTGGCCAACACATGAAGGACTGAGGCCAGTGGCTCTTGGAGCAATGAGACTCCAGCAGACAGATTGCTGCATGTCAGAGAGGAACACGGGGAAGAGTGGAGGAACAAAACACACTGGACTTCTTCAATAAGTTAGCCAAGGGCTCATTGCATGTTTCCAACTATAATTGTATATAATTCAGTCACCTGGGAGGCTTTTAAAAGCTATACCGATGTCTGTGTCCCATCTCACAGACAAATCAGATCTTTGGAAAATAACCTAAAGCACAGATTGACTTATGAACTCCTGAGCCCCGTTCTGGTCATTTTAGCCTCAGAGGTTTGTCCTTGACAGATTAAGTGCAACAAATGACAGCTACCACTAGAAAATTCGAAGAACTGTGTCCTTATCTCTTTAGATTAGGATTGCCTTGTCTCTCAGAGAAATAAACTTAGACCTGGAGCTATAGGTTTTAGGCTTTCTTAATCGTTCTGAGGTGAGCCTGGCCTTTCTCTTGCAATATTTCATCTGGCTCTGCAGCGCTACATTTAAAAAACATAGTGGATCCTTTAAAATACATAGTGGATCCTTTAGGCTTTTGTTTTTATCATCACATTTCCTAAGTATATTTTCTAGTATTCTCTGGAATCAAAACTAATAAGAGAAGACACCAATATATCCCCCAATTTATAAGTTAGACAACTTACAGACCAATAGTGATCACTGTATGACAGACAATGTACAATGAGACCTCAAGGTTGGTTTGGGATAACACTGGAAATCCAACCAGATAAGTAATGGTCAGTATCCAAGAAATTTGGAAAAATCTAAGGTAAAAAACTCTCCAAGTACATGTTTGGTAGGAAGTAAATAAGGTATAAAGATGAGCTATTGTGACAGCAGAACAAAAGAAGTACAAAAATAATGATGGTGGGGTGGGCCTAGGTGGCATATTTGTTAAGCATCCGACTTCGGCTCAGGTCATGATCTTGAAGTTTGTGGGTTTGAACTCCACATCGGGTACTGTGATGACAGCTCAGAGCCTGGAGCCTGTTCAGATTCTGTGTCTCCCTCTCCCTCTGTTCCTCCCCTGCTTGTGCCCTGTCTCTCTCTCTGTCTCAAAATTAAATAAACAAAAAAATTTTTAAAAAAAGAATAAGGGATTTCAGAGTGTGGTATTTGTAATTCCAAACAGGCAATTAATTATGGAAACTGTATGTATATGTAGCAGAAATCAAGCTACCAAGGCTTTATAACACAAGAGCTCAGTCACAGGAATTCATTCTATGGGAGAAAGATTACTAAAATAGGCCTTCAAAGTAGGCAAGGAGATAGAGGTAGAGCAGCATGTTAATCAGAAAATGATATTGTCAGGGAGCCTGGGTGGCTCAGTCAGTTGAGTGACTGACTTTTGCTCAGGTCATGGTTGCACAGTTTGTGGGTTCAAGCCCTACATTGAGCTCACCACTGTCAGCCTGTGAGCACAGAGCTCTGTCTCCCTCTCTGCCTTTCTCCCACTTGCATGCCTGCACATGCGTGCTCTCTCTCTCCAAAAATAAATAAGGTGTGCTTGGGTGGCTCAGTTGGTTTAGTGCCTGACTTTGGCTCAGTTCATGATCTCATGGCTCATGGCTTCGAGCTCATGGGTTCAAGCCCTGTGCTGACAGCTCAGAACCTGAAGCATGCTTCAGATTCTGTGTCTCCTTCTCTCTCTGTCCCTTTCTCACTCACGCTCTCTCTCTCTCCTTCAAAAATAAGTAAACAAAAAAATTTTTTAAATAAATAAAAGTTTTTTTTTAAATGGTATTGTCTGTAATGGAGGAATCCACAATTAGAATAAAATCCAGAGAACTGAAGAATTCCACTAAAAACATAGCCTTGACTTTTTTCTAGTTTTGGCTATTTATTCAGTAGAATAATATAGAACCTAAGAGTGCAATCTCTGGAGTCCAAAATATCTGAATTTGAATTCCAGAACTGCTCTTTTTTTTTCTTTTTTTAACTCATTTTAACTTATCCCTTATCTGTAAAGTGAGGGAAATAATAGACCTATCTCCTGTTATTTTTACACAAATAAAGTTTTAAAACGTAAGACTATCTGAGGATTAAAGTGGTACAAAGACATAGTTCCAATCTCCTTTTATTATCTTGAATATGTCTCTAAGTCTGTTCCTTTCTTGGGGATAAAAAGACCAAAAATCAAATAAGAAATAAAGCTTATAAAAAATTGTTAACAAGTTTGAAATTCCATAAGATATTGCCCAATTCATTACTCTAAGGCATTAAAAATCCTTTGAATGCTGTGGTTGTTTTTTCTATAGGCAGAGTTCATAGAAAGTACATGTTCAGGTTTTATTATTTTTTAGGAAAAAAAATACAGTCTCAGTCTTTAGTGTCTAATTTAATCATAAAATTGTCTGTATCTTGGAGTAAATATATAAAGAATATTTTAGATAGAAGATCTCACTATCATCTTATTTTGCTCAAACAAACAAAAAACAATCAGACATGTGAAAGGACTTTTCATTATCAAAACAAATCCTACAGTTTGCCTATCAGTCACACTTGGTGATCAGAGGTACATGCAGGACATTCTGTCCTTCAAGCTCAAAAGGCCTATTTCAATTTGTATAGATCTACTATGGGTACAAAATGATCATCTACTCCTCAAGGAAACAGGCCTTCTTCTTAAAATCTGAGAATAAAAGCTCAGGAATCTAGCTGTATGATTCTGTATTGCAAATTTTTAAAACTTCCTATTATGTGATATCTCAACATCCCCCAAATAGGCTGTAAGCACGCTCCTCCCGCACCAGGTGACCAGGGACAGCAATGTGATAAGGCTTGACCCTGTCACAATATCCCCTTCTTGCCCTCTCTCCTACGTCCTCTGATTTCAAACACCAATAAAACGCTGTCATTCATTTTGGTTTTGTACTGCACTGTCTCCTGGGTTCCTTGAAGCTCCCCTCATACAGCCCCCTACATGGTGTGCTGCACCTCCCTCTTTTAAGGGGTATAATAAATCTCTTTCACTTTCATCACTTTTCTATGGTGTTATTTTGTGTCGGCACCAGACTGCTGATCAAACAACCGCATGTTTAAGTAACATAATTATTCCTTACAATGCAGATCCCTACTCTCCATAGCTAAGTCCATCTGGTGAATATCCCTTCTCTGCACCCCTTTCCCACGGATTATCTCCAGATGCCTACTGTTATTCCATAGTTTCTAGTTACAAGAGATGAGGAAAAGCAATAGTGGACACATTCAACAGCTTGGTTCTGAGTTCAATATCTACAGAATCTGTTTAGCCCTGTAAAAGATGACCCTTTCTTGCAGAATCACTGTAAATTATTATGCTCTGATTTCCCCACTGTGAGGTGAATTAAAAATAAGTCTTTTCTTTTATCCTAGCTTGGTTAGTGCCCAGGCCTGGAAAGCAAAATAAAACAACCTGGCCTGCTACATAAAACACAGGATTCAATCATTTACCCATTTATGTTTGTTAGAACACAATAAATAATTAAATAGTCTAACACATTTTACCTCATGTCATGAATTGCAATAGTGCACATTCCAAGGAGTCGGATAAATATAGATACATCATAAGCAACTTATAATTTGACTATGCTAGTAGTTAAACTGTGATTTTTTTCCTATTGCTAAATTATAATGGTTAGGCAGAAATTATTCCTGCCATTTTAATATATTGACATTCTGAGCTCATTAACAAAATGCTTTGTGCTCTGAACTCATGTTTTTATCAAAAATGAAAGCATAAATATAACAACATGATGGCAAAACCTTGGGGCACATTTAGATGTGAAGAGTTATTTGATAGCACATCTAAAGTTCAGCGCTAATATATACTGCTTCCTTCTTCCAAGAGAAAACATGGGGGGAAATAGATAAATAGTATTTATTGTTAAAAAAGGAAGACATAAGGAAGAAAGAAGTTCATTTTAGAAGTACATATTTTTAGCATTATTTTCCAGTTGTACGTTAGTCAAACAAAATTCATTTAAGAATGCATATGTTTTTTAGATCATTCACACAGAAAAGAATATACTTGTATGAATAACTCTAGCCTATAAAGCATTAATTCCTTACTTTAAAATACCTTATCTTTTCTTTGAGACAAACCATTACTATTAAGATTTTTTAGCATCCATATTCTATAGCCTTGATTCAATCTAATAAATTAGATTAACTCATCTATTCATTCAACATATATTTATATATCATCTTCTATGTGCCTAGTATTATCCTTTCTCTAACAATTTAATGATATATTATTCAGCTTTAGGATGCTGATTGGGGCTGATCCAAAATATCATAGATTTATAGGTAAATCCAAATTTTCCATCAGTAATTTAAAATGAGATGAAAGACCATGCATTCATGCTGCCCTATTAGCCCTTTCTAGACAGGCAAGTTTACAGAGTTCAATAAGGTAGGCCCAAAAATTTCTGCTATAGCCTGTCAGAGCAACTCTTCCTATTGATCATGGGACAGAACTACATATAGATTCTTTATGTCAAGCTCAAATTGCTTCTTTTAAACCATACATTTGGGGTGGAAAATAGGGAATGTCTGATGCATCTATTTTTAAGTCACTTTGCCCATCCACCTGTAAAAATGTACAACTTGGCATTGGTGTGCCTCTGTGATTTTTTCCTTTTCTTTTATTCTATAGCTGTCCACAGTCCTTACTGATGACATGTGACTTCTATAGGTAACTTAATATTTCAGGTGGCTTTTTATCCTAGGAATCATTCTGTTTTTGTAAGATGACTGTCAATTGCTATTCTGATCTCTTATGTGTTTATTTAAAAAAATAATTTTTTAATGTTTGTTTTTTGAAAGAGAGAGAGAAACACAGTACAAGCAGGGGAGGGCAGAGAGAGAAGGGGAGACAGAATCTGAAGCAGGCTCCAGGCTCTGAGCTGTCAGCACAGAGGCCTACGTGGGGCTCAAACCCATGAAACATGAGGTCATGTCCTGAGCTGAAGTCAGATGGATGCTTAACCAACTGAGTGTCCCTATGCGTTTATTTTAAATAGGTCCCACATACTTTTTTTGAGTGACAAAGGGATTCATAGCAAGGTATATTTCATTAATTTTTTGCTCTTGAACCACCTACAAGCCCCATTTTATAAATATGGTAACTGACATTCAGAGGGAGTATAAGACTAGCTCATCAATGTTAGTAAACTGAAGTGGAATTAGACACAAATTATTCTTATCTTGGGTTTCATTATTTCTCTTTACTCTTTTTTTTTTTTTTAATTTGACAGAGAGAGAGCACACTCCAACAGGGGAGAGGGGCAGAGAGGGAGAGAGGATCCTAAGCAGGCTTCATACTCAGCATGGAGTCTGATGTGGAGCACCATCCCATGACCCTAAGATCATAACCTGAGCCAAAATCAAGAGTCAGTTGCTTAAATGACTAAGCCACCCAGACACTCTAATTCTCTTTACTTCTTGATGATTCCTCCACAATATGTTTGATATGTGAAAACCCATAGAATAAATGAAATCTAGAGATGAGAAAGAATCCAAAATAGAATGGCAAAATGAGAGTTCACTCTCTGCAGCATCATGACCCATCCCAGACAGCATGCCTGCTATATTGGAGTAAGAGATCAAAGACCCCCTACCTTTTTTGGCCTGCAGGCTCCTAATATTTCTTCTGCAACAGAGCCTATGTTTCTTTTCAAGCAAAGTGGTTCTTTTAATTCAAGCTCCACAGGGGTATTGGACAGCAGCCAATCCTCAAGGTATTGAAGCTTTTAGAAACCTGAAAATCCCATTGCCAGTTTTGATGTTTTGGTAAGTTCTGAGTGAGAATTGGCTCGCTCCTGACAATTTACCAATCATGTAAACTAATAGCACACCTTATGCTAAGAGCCGGACAATAATAAATAAATGAGCAACTACATCACTAAGAGCAGGTTCTGTCTCTGCAAATGTATGTGGTGCTTACTACGAATATACACAAAAAAGATTTACAACCCCCTTGTATACTTTAAGAAATTCTAAAGAAATGTGACAATGAACATCAAACTTGAATGTTGCTTTGCTTTTGGTATTTATTCTCCAATTATTTATTTAATTTAAAAACACTGTTTTTGGCTAGAATTTCATGTTTCACAAGTTATATATAATGTACAAAGACATGATTTTTTGCTAAAAAAATAAAAATGGAGAAAGATTGCTTAAGAATGAATATGGTAGTTATTCCAAGGAGAGTGCAATGTAATTTATAACTTAAAAATATTTTTATTGGCAAATTACTAACAATCACTGTTTTGCAGTTGATGCAACGTTATAGGTACACTAGTAGTAAGAGGCAGCTGAGCCATATTAGCAAAGAAATTTGGCTCCAGTCCTGGAGTAAGACTACCTGGGTTTGAATTCTAGCTCCCCAATTGACTGTCCAGAAACTTAGGTAATTGACTTGAACTTTATAAACTTTAACTTGACAGCTTGTAAAGTTATAAAACATGCCAGTTCCTCTCTTGTAAGATTACTGTGAGGCATTAATGAGATTAACCTATGCAAAACCTTAAACACAATACTTTTTAGGTATGCACTGCTGTTAATATAATCAGTGTAATTTCCCACCAACTCCTGGTCAACTTGTTTCTTCTAAGGATTCACCAATCAGCATTATCATTCACCTCCTACCTGGACAACAACTAAAACTCTGAACTTTAAATAGAAGACAGTGTTAATCCAAGTGTTTGTTATTGTGTTATGACATCAAAGAGCATCTCCTATTCTTTGGATTTCAGCAGAATATCGCTGTTCCAGAAAAGGACCTTCTATGTTTTTCTATCAAAGAACTCTAACTTATAAGAAAAATAAATTATAGCCAAATACAGAAATTTGTAACTGATGTTAGTTATGCGGTAGGGCAGTTTTTGATAAGTTACAAATGATGTATAGAAATTATAAAACTTGTTTTTAAAACATACAGCAAATATTTTAAGCACTTACCTCTGTTCTATATCATGTTAGATGATACAGAACAGTTAAGAAAAAAAAGGAAAGGAAGAAGTAATGGGGATGAGACGGGAAGATTAAATTGAAAAATGAAGCATGAGAGATTAAAAAGAGAGAAAAAATGAAAGACGGGAAATAATCAGATGACTGGAAGGCAAAAGAACTAGGTATAAAGGGTCTTTGGGAGAAAACCATGTTTGAGGAGAAAAAGATAAACACCACCACTAGGAAAATCATGATTCCCCAGTTACCCGGGCCAGGGCAGGTTTATAGATGTAAGAGGAGCTACTGATCAAAGAAGCCTGGTTTCCTTCTCATGTCACCCAACATGCCCTGACGCTAGGCCAGATTACTTCAATTTCCAAGTCCAGACATTCTTCTTGAGATTCTCTTTTTGCCTTCTTGGCCAAAAGTGCTCATTTGCTCTCCAGTGATTACCATTCATCGAGCTCAGGAGCCCAACAAACCCTCCCCAACTTATTTGTTGTAACCCCTGACACCATTACACTGTAAGCCACTCCATTGCCTCGGACACCACTGGGTTGATAAAACTGATTCCTAGAAAATGCCATATATCATTGTTTTTTTCTGACCTATGTGACCAATGAGACTATCAGATCCCCATTGGGACCTTTCTATCATGAAATGAATGCTTATATGTCTGTAGATCGTGAAAGTAGGATCATCCTTGATGACTGAATCTTTGCTTCTGAAATCTCTCTATGATATCAGAATTTAGTTCAAGACAGTTGAAATGCAGAGTTTTGGAATGAGATTGCTGGGGGGAGAAAATATGTAGAATAAACATAGATTTCGTCCATTTTTAATTTTGCCAATTGAGATATTTTATTTTCAAGAAAGCAAATTTGTCATTTAACCCTCCTGCCCCTTGGCATCCAGTCCTCTAAAGATAAAGTCTCAAATACTTAATATAGCCTCATAGGTCCTGCAGGGTCTGGTCCCCAGGCTGGCATCCCAGACCATCTCCTTCCATACCACTCATTGTTCTCTTCACTTTTTCCCAAGACCTGCACACATGCTGAGTCCTCCACATGAAAATGTTCTTCCCTTCTTTGGCCACATTTTTCCAGAGTCCAGTTTAAATATCACTTCTTCATAGAGCTAAAATATCACTTCTGAACATCATCTCATTTCTGCTTAGATCAGTCAGGAGCCCTTTATTATGTGTTGTGATAGTACCATCTACTTTTCCTTCATAGAATTGTAACACAGTACTGTGTGTGAGTGTGTGTGTTTGAGTGTGTGTGTGTGTCTACACATGTGAGAGACTAGACAGTATCTGTTTCTTACTTTAAATTTTAAGTTCCATGAAGGAAGAAATGAAATCTGATATCTTCATTGGTGAACTTCTTTTATCTTGGGAATAATTCACCTATGGTAGATGCTAAAAAATAACTAGTTGAATGACTGAGTCAGTGAATTAAATTTTTACAAACTAACCATTATCACCACTTTCAATTCCTTTTAAAAGCTCACTTGGCATCAAATGATAAATAAGGATTTAGTCTTAGTATAAAAGAGTTTAAAATTCAAATAGCTTAAAAATAATAAAATAAAATAAAATTCAAATAGTTTGACAAAAAATTACTTATGTCTTTCAATTTATTAAGTAGGAAAATCTTAATTATGTACTGGAAATGAATCTAAGATCATTTTTTTTCCTCTGCCCTTAGAGATTGATTGTTCCGAATATAAGATGTAGCCATTTCAAAAGAATATGCACTTCTTATGACATTGGCTGCAAATATCCTGAAATGGAGCCAGTTTTCATTAGTACAGGACCCTGCTTCCTAGTGATAAGAACCGTGTGTAAAAGGAATCCTGTCATACATTTCTAATAGTAGGTAGAAGTAGTTTTGACTTTATACTGAAAATTTCTGTTACTTCCTCAGACTGTGCCCACAATTTTCCTAGGCCTATTTTATCTTGTTCCTTGTACCAAAACTTACACCATGTGTTTATTTATTTGATTGCTTGGTTGGGTGGGTGGTTGTCGGTGAATATGATAGACTTTGGAGAACTAAGGTATTAAGCCTCAAGCGTGGATTTCTACAGTAGAATTAATTAAAGTTTCAGACTGAACATGGCATAGGAAGTAGCTAGTTGATATGCCAGTCTGTATATCCCCCCCAAAAGGACAAAAACATGTATCTGATGTGGCTATTGAGCTATTACTACCCTATGTCTTTTGTTATTCTACTGTTAAGAATTGGAATGAGCATTTGATTGTTTGAAACAACTGGCACTACCTTGTAATGATGTAACTTATTTTTTCTATTGATATCCTATGTGTCATGGTCAAAGAGGTTCAGACATTATATAACAACAAGTAAACTCAGGAAAATATAAACTACACACACACACACACACACACACACACACACTTAAATACAACAGGTCATTTCCTTATGTTTAAACATTGCTATAAACATGTAAACAAGATCATTGTTATAAATATTGAATATTAATCAAATATCTTTACTACATTAAAAAAACTTTATGCTTCCAAGATTTGTTCTTGGAACAGGGTGTTGTTTGGGGGCTTAGCAATATAATTTTCCGAAGACTGTTCATACGCTTAGATAATTACCAAAAAGAGTATGAATGATGCTTAATATTTAGGGATTTAGAACACTAATGTCATAAACATCATGACATAAGTTGAAGGCTTATGGTACAAGGGGACAAGGTAATAAATAATTCTAAGATATATCCATTCATCACACAAAAGAGTCTATAATTTGTTTGGATGGTCACCCCTAGGAACAGATAATTATTTTTAATAGAAATGGTTCTATGGACTCTATGCGAGTTGACAACAGTAATAGCAGGATGTTGTCCTCAAATTTATAATTTAGATGACTGGAATAAGCAATATTTCTCTTCTGGGATTTAATATTTGGTTCTTATGCTGATGTGCTCTTGTGCTCTAACTTTTCTTTCCCATTCTGCCTAAATTTAATCATGAGACCTCATAAAAGTAATTAAACTGAAAAGAAGATACTGATCATAGTAACCTAAATATGAGATCATTTCACTCAGGCATTTATTTATTTATCTTTAATGTTTGTTTATTTTTGAGAGACAAAGCACAAACAGGGAGGGGCAGAGGAAGGGATACACAGAATCCGAAGCAGGCTCCAGGCTCTGAGCTGTCAGCACAGAGCCCAATGTGGGGCTCGAACCCATGAGCTGAGAGATCATGACCTAACCCTAAGTCAGACACTTAACCAACTGAGCTACCCAGGTGTCCCTCTTTCAGGCATTTACAAATCATTCCTTGAATAGCTATAGGGTAAGAGCAGAGTGTATTTGCTGATTGTGTTTGATGTTCATTCCATTTTTGTAATCTCTGTGTACTCTGCCTTTGGATCTGAAGCCTGAAGTAGGTTGAAATGTCTAAAATTGTACGTACATTAATGTATTTTAAGTCCATTTTCTTATCAACAAATGCACAGAAAAGTCTAACAGCAATCTTTCTGATGATAAATATAGAAATAATCTAATGAAATTCTACAATATAGCAATTTCAACAGACAAATGAGTTTGGAATTTATAACCATGTTGCTGGAGAAAAAATGGAACATTAAACTATTAATTCAGTTTTTGGACAAAGATAAAAGTTTTGTAACATAATCATTAAAAAATAAAAATTAAACTAAAATTAATGGCCATGTTTAAATATTTATATAATAGGTACAGTTAAAAAGATGTCAAAGAAAATATTTAGAATATAATACTAAGCAGTAAAAAACAGTCTCCTAAAGAACATGAAGAATGCATTCAGAAAAGCTCAAAAATAATTAATTAAAATAACCCTGGGGTGCCTGGGTGACTCAGTTAAGTGTCTCACTTCAGCTCAAGTCATGAGCTCATGGTTCATGGGTTTGAGCCCCTTGTCAGGCTCAGTGCTGACAGCTCAGAGCCTAGAGCCTGTTGCAGATTCTGAGCACCCTCGCCCCCCACTTTCCCACTCATGCTGTCTCTCTGTCTCTCAAAAATAAATGAATGTTAAAAAAAATAACTCTAATGACTAAGCTAATCTATGTTTTGAAAATTGCTTTTCAGTTTCAGTATTGTTTTAGAAAAATAACAAATGAATGTTAGTTCCCTATACAAGTAGGAAAATTGTCATATTGATTTATTCTTATATATTTATCCTTAAAGCATAATTTTCTTGAAAGCAAGGCTCTTTTATTATTCATTACTTTATCTTTACCTTTCATAATAACTGAGATGTAATTGAAATATTCTAGCTATTTTTTAACACTATTGGAAGCAGAAGACTGGCTAGCTCTTGTCTCTGAAATCAGCATTTTGAACATGCATATCACAGTTTCTCTTGATTGATATTCTTTTAAAGTCAAGTTATTCTTTCCATATTCCATTTTTTAGGAAAAAAAATTTTTTAACCCATTCTATGAATTTACACTCCCATTTTAGTTGGTCAACTTGCCTTTGAAAGTCAAATATGAAACCTTCATTCTACTGTTTAGAGATTAGGTTTATTCTTAGAGGTGTTTTGTTTTGTTTTCATGACTCTTACTCTAAACAAAAGTTTCCTTGTTAGTCATTTATAAGCTTATTGCAATCTCTCTTCCACTCCAATTATTCTTATTTTCCCTTCTCTGGCATTACTTTTCTACCAATATATTCTGAGCAAAATAAACTATATTTTAATAAAAAGTAGGGGATAAATTTCTTTTTGCTTTAATAGCCTTCTTCATTATTCCCAAATATTGTTGTAGAATCACACATCAATGTATTTAATAACAATTGCAATGTGAATCTAGTTTTTAAAACTATGTACTCATTTCATTGTATACATATATATACAAATATACATACATATATACTTTTGAATTATTATTTTCATTTTCCTTAGGTAAATAGCCAGCAGTGGAATTATTGGATTGTATGGTATTTCTATTTTTAACTTTTTGAGGAACACCCATACTGTTTTGCACAGCGGCTGCACCAATATACATTCCCACCAATAGTGCATAAGGGTTCCTTTTTCTCCACATCCTCACCCATGCTTGTTATCTCTTGTCTTTTTCATTTTAGCCATTCTGATAGGCATGAGATGATATGTCATTGTGGTTTTGATTTGTATTTCCCTGATAATGAATGATGTTGATCCTCTTTTCATGTGTCTGTTGGCCATCTGTAGGTCTTCTTTGGAAAAATGTCTATCCAGGTTCTCTGCCCATTTTTTAATTAGATAGTTTTTTCAGTGTTGAGTTGTATAAGTTCTTTACATATTTTGGAGCCTAACTCTTTCTCAGATAGGTCATTTGAAAATGACCCATTTAGTAGGTTGCCTTTTGTTTTGTTGATGGTTTCCTTTGCTATGCAGAAACTTCTCCCATTTAGTAGGCTGCCTTTTGTTTTGTTGATGGTTCCTTTGCTGTGCAGAAACTTTTTATTTCTATGTAGTTCCAATAGTTTATTTTTGGGACTTGCTTTAGGACACATATCTAGAGGAGATCTTGCCATTTGCAACAATAGGATGGACCTAGAGGGTTTTATAGTAAGCAGAATAAGTTGGACTGAGAAGATAAATATTGTATGATTTCATCTCATATGTGGAATCTAAAAACAAAACAAATGAATAAACAAAAAGTAGAACCAGACCTATAAACATAGAGAACAAACTAATGGTTGCTAAAGGGAAAGGGGGGTGAAATGAGCAAAACTGTGTGAAAAGGAATGGAAAATATAGCCTTCAAATTATAGAATGATGAGTCATGGGAATAAAAGGCACAGCATAGGGAATATAATCAATGATATTATAACAGCATGTATAGTGACAGATGGTAGCTACACTGTGATGACTTACATTATGTATATGCTTAATCATTAAGGTGTACACCTGAAACTAATGTAACATTGTATGTCAACCACACTCAAATAAAAAATATTTTTAACTATGTAATCAAAAAATTATAGAAGCATAAAAACAAAAGAATTAGGAATGCTTTATGGAGGAGGTGGCATCTAATTGAAGTTTTTAATTACAGAAATGGTATGCATAGTGTTTAAAGCATTTGTTTCGTAAAATGAAGATGTTAGTACCTACATCATGGACTTGTTTGAGGATTAAAAGAATATAATATCTGCAAAGTACTTTGCTCACTGTCTGGCCCATTAGTTCCTAAGACCAATGCATGGAAGGTATGGGATGATGATGCTTATGGTGGCAATAGCAATAGTCAGATTTGGGGAAGAGGATTTCAGACATATGCAAAAATCCAAGAAAACATTTTGAAACCAGCAAAGTGTTTCAGTTAAGGAATAGAGAATATTCTGCTACAGCTAGAACATATTGTAGAATAATCTGATTAATTCCATAGATTAGAATTTTCCCCCAACTAGACTTTACCACCGTACTTAGTGAAGTAATATCATCATGTTATAATGTCTCAGAAATGGTATATAATTGAGAAGAAGATCAATAGATACCCAAAGAAAAGAAAAATTACTGGAACCAAACTTAAATCCACAACAAAATAGAAGTGTGAATACTTTTAATTTCGGCCCACAGACAATCACTTATTTTCTTTATAAATGAGTAGTTAAGAATTATTTATCCAACCTAAGTTACGCACATCACTCTATATGCAGGAAGCTGTTCATTGGGATCGAAAAGAAAGTGTGTGTGTGTGTGTGTGTGTACATTCTGCAAAAGGGGAACGATTACAGTACCTACTTCATATATTTATTATAAGGATCAGTAAGTTCATAACTATGAAGTGCTCAAAGCAGTTTTGGACACATAGTAACTTTTTCCATAAACAGTAGCTACAATTTATGATGGTGCATCAAATGTTGATTAAATAGATCCCAAAGTTCCACATTATGATATGCATATAAGCAATTGTATACACTTTTCATTGACCTATTTCAAATTATTTTCTGGTCTATCAGTTTCATGAACAGAATTTTTGCTTTGGTTTCCATGCTATGAGTATTTCTATATTTAGTTTCAGAAGACATGATATTTGCCTATTTAAACTCTCCATACCTTTCTATGTGTATCTAAATGCTGTCTCTTTCATGAGTCTTTTATGCTTTCAACCCAACATCCACCCCAACCACTATCAGTAGCACAATGTCATTCCTAACCCATTAGGAAAAAATATATCACTCAACGGTTTCATTCACTTTTCTCTTCCCTTTTTTCTCCTAACTTGATTAGAAAATTCCTTGGGGTCAACAGTTACCTCCTATATCATTTTTGTATTTCTTTTTTTTTTTTTAATTTTTTTTTAATGTTTTTATTTATTTCTAGGAGAGAGAGAGACAGCGTGAGCAGGGGAGGGTCAGAGAGAGAGGGAGTGACAGACTCTGAAACAGGCTCCAGGCTCTGAGCTGGCAGTCAGCACAGAGCCCGATGCGGGGCTCAAACCCACGAACTGCGAGATCATGACCTAAGCGAAAGTCGGACGCCCAACTGACTAAGCCACCCAGGCGCCCCCATTTTTGTATTTCTTATACTAATGAGTTGTCATTTAGTGAACGAAACCTTGTCCACTGAAGGTGCTCAGTAGGAGTATTTTATGCTTGGTATAATTAACATTCTTGACTTAAGAAATAGTAACTGAAAACAACAATAGCAGAATCAAATTTTCACTGGTAGGGAGCAGGTTTTAATAAGGAAAAAAAACATGTCAGGCCGTCTGTTTTGGACTAAATTGTGTCCTCCTCAAAATGTGCACATTGAAGTCCTATTCCTCAATGCCTCACAGTGGGATCTTGTTTCCAGGTAAGGCCTTTAAAGAGATAATTAAGGTGAAATGAGGTCACAGGGGTGACCCCCTAATCCAATGTGACTGGTGTTTTTATAGGTGAAGGAGTGATGTGTGCACACAAAGGGACAACCATGTGAAGCTAAAGCAGTTAGAAGGCAGCCATCTGCAAGCCAAGGGGAGAGGCCTCAGAGCAAACTAATCTTGTTGGCACCTTGACCTTGGACTTCCAGCCTCCAGAACTGAGACAGTGAATTTCTGTTGTTTAAGCCACTCAATCTGTAGTACTTTGTTATGGGAGTCCTAGCAAAGTAATACCCATCTAAATCACATCACTAATACACATCACATTTCCATAGGTCTACAAAATTAGTCAATATACTCAAATGAAAGCTATTAAATGAATCAATTTTATAAAAAGCACTTCTTCTAGTCTTATGGGTTGAGTTGTCTCTCCTCCTCAAATTCATGTAAAAGCCCTAACCCTCAGTACCTTAGAATGTGACATTATTTGGAAATAGGCCCATGGCAGATATAATCAGGATGAGGTCATACTGGAGATGGGTGGGCCTCTAATCCAACATTAAAAGGGAACTTGGGCACAGAGAAACACATTTATGGAGAAAGATGTGAAAATATCTTCCACATGGAAAAAAAAAAGCCATGTGCAGTTACGCTGTCACAAGCCAAGGAACCACCAGAAACTAGCAGAGAGGCATAGTCCTTAGAAGTAATAACTTTGTGGCACTTTGACCTCAGACTCATGGCCCCCAGAACTCTGAGACGATAAATTTCTGTTGCTTGAGCCATTTAGTTTTGGTACTTTGTTACAGCAGCCATAGCAAAGAGAAACATTCACAAAACTTAATTTGCAGTCATCTCTATAAAAGAAGGACATTTATTGTCAAGCAGACTTTGCTGCTGATAATCCATGGACACTGATTCTGAAATTGAGTGTTGAATCTAATACACAAAAATGGAGATAAAGGAGACATTAGTATTCTAAGAGAAAAAGAAAAAAGTGAGCATGTGTGAGGTTTCTTAATAATTCAAAATAAGGACTATTAGATCTCTTTTCTCTAGCTTCCTTTCCATTAGCTTGCAGTATTCCCTTATAATTAGAAATGGTAGAATAGCAACCGCAAAGACTATACAACTGAAGTAGTTGGTATTTAGATAGTCCTCTGCCCCACTTTAAACCTTCCATCTTGCCAATACCATCGAAAGCACACCTAAAAACTAACTGGTAAACATGGAATTAGAGAGTAAAGGGAAACCAAAATTCACCAGCTATATTGCCTTGTATTGGCTTTTACTGAGCAATTTCAAAAAGCACAGCTGGAACTGATTGTAAGGAATTTACACAATAATTCATCTTAATCCTAAAAGAAACATTTGCCTCCTCATTGACTGAACATTGAACTAATGGGTAAATAAGTGGGTGAATAAGTAAATGCCTAAATATAAATTATGTTTATGGAATCAGGCTGGCCAACCATAAACCATCAGGAAATATTTGGGTATTCTTTTTGAGATAGTCAGAATGAGGAATTTTATTTTTTTAAAATTTATTCATTTATTTTGAGAGAGAGCACGCACATGAGCAGGAGAGGGACGAGAGAGATGGGGAGAGCAAATCCCAAGCAGATTCCACACTTTCAGCACATAGTCCGATTCGGGGCTTCAGTTCACAAACCATGAGACCATGACCTGAGCAGAAATCAAGAGATGGATGCTTAACCGACTGAAGCACCCAGGCACTGCAGGAATTTTATTTTCTATCCACTTCCTCCAGAATCACTTATAATGAAGGTAACAAAGCTTACAATGACTCAGGGCTCCTTATTTGCAACAGTCCCTTAGGAGAGGCCCGAACAATGTGTTATTTTGGTCAAATGCTTTTTGTAATATTGGGGAGGGAGGGGGATTGTGTTATTTTTTCTTAAAGAAGGCTCTCAAAATTGTATAAGCTTCTGAATCTCTCTGTGCCTCCCAGACAGCAACATTCATACTCTGTCAAGAATGAGGGGGAGGGTGGCACCTGGGTGGCTAAGTTGGTTAAGCTTCTGACTTCGGCTTAGGTCATGATCTCATGGTTCATGGGTTCAAGCCCCGCATCGGGCTCTGTGCTGACAGCTAGCTCAGAGCCTGGAGCCTGTTTCAGATTCTGTGTCTCCCTCTCTCTCTGACCCTCCCCTGCTCTTGCTGTCTTTCTCTCAGAAATGAATAAAAAACATTAAAAAAAAAAAAAAGAATGAGGTCTTAGAGCTTCCTGGTTTGTAGCTTCAGGGAGATGAAGGTGCAGAGCCTAACTGAGCTACCCTAAATCTTGGCCCATTAAATAGCTGATGGGCTCACTCATGGGTGACAGAGATCTAAAAGAAGTGCCAATTCATCAAGCACTGCCCCTGACCTGGCCAGTAAACTCTATGACGACATTAAAAGTTGTTTGGCACTGAGAACACATATTCTTTCCCTTGGTAATTTAGCCAGTGACATTTCCATCTTCACTTCTGCTAAACAGGAAGAATATGTCAGAAAAGTGGAATTGAGGATACAGAGGATAGATTAGGGGAGAGAGTCAGGGAGAGAATAAAAAGTAAGGAAATTATTTGGGATAAGGCTTTTTTATTAAGCTAGAAATCAATTGAAGTACAAAAATAAAGTTTATCTTAGAGAAATCATAATGAGCTTATAAACCCTCACTGCCTTTCGAAATATACTCCCTTTCTGAAAACTTAAAGAATTAATTTAAAAATGTTGGAACTACATGAAAACTAAAGAATGAAAAAATTCTCAATATGAATGACACAGTTAAGGAGATACAATGACAAAAGAAAAACTTGGAACTCTCATTTTAATCTCATGTTGCTAAAGTCAAGTTGAGCTAGTAAAAGTGAAGAAAAAAACCCTGTCTTATTTGATTTTCCTTTTTCTTTTTCAATAAGTTATTCAGAAGTTTGAACTGTGCCCTATTTTTTTAATGCCACCAATTACCCTACTATCAGAAACCATTGTCTGCTGATCTAACATGTGAAAGTGAAAACCAATCTGCTACCAATGTGATAAATTAGCTCTTATTAATCTAGACATGGTAAACACTTACTACTTATGGAATTGTTGCTGAATTTCAACCAAACACTTATCATAGCCATGTTTAATTACACCTAATGTGAGGACTTAATTAATAACAATCTTTTAATATAAAAACAAATTTAAAATCTCAAAATAAAAATCTGTAAAATTCAATACACAGCCAAAGCATTCCATAATAATTGGTAAAACTTTGACTATGAGTATCAAACCTAAAATCATCTTTAAAATTCTATTTATCCTCTATTTCTATTTCTAAACCCCCCATCCCCACCCCAAATCCAGAAAACTGTATTTGTTTTTCTATTCTTTCTCTATTTTCATAAAGTAATGAAATGACATTAGATGATGCATCTTTCCTTATTTAATACAATGTCTTTCAAATTAGCCTTTGGGGATAAATCTATTCTTCTTTGGATCTGAAGCATATATTTTTCTGATGAATCACTGTAGCTTAAACTGAGTATTTAGCTGTTATATTTAAATGTCTATAATCCTAACGAAGTTCCAAAGAGTTCCTTAGGATATGATCTAATTTGACAACCACTCAGAAAGTCATCGTTATGAGTCGGAACTCTCCTCAGTGAACAATAAAATAGTCTGTTGGATTTATTGCTTTTGACTTTACAAACTGAAAAGTGTCCTATTAAGATATATAATTTAAATAACCAGTGTTTCAAGAGTATGTTAAACTCTTGACTAATGCCTGATGCTAATGAGAAATTTCTTAACAATAGATTTGTTATCTAAATCTCACTTGCTAACCTTCATGTGCAACAATATAGATACCAGCATGAAAAAAAAATGTCCTTAAGTATACAACAAAGAAATCAAAATGTTTCTTCAGGGGGTTGCAGCTTTCTTTTTTATTATTAGGGATAACTAAAAATCAGGGTGGTGCCAGAAGAAGGGCTCAATTTTCAGGAAGTTGCACCTGTGATTTCAGCTGCTGCGGGTCAATGGCAGACACTCCAGCTGAAATTGCAGAAGCTATAAAGCTGTTGACAGCAGAACTCAATTTTATTGCTTTCACATTCCAGAGTGAGCATACCAGGAATAGGGTTAACCGATTGCATCCCAGGATGCAGACACTACGACCAGATGACGGCATAATATTTTGATACTCCTTTTCTTCTTCGTCATTAATTTGTATTTAAATAATAATACCTTTTATTGAGGTCTTACTGTGTGTCAGGCATCATACTGCAGATTTTACATGTTATTTATGATTCATACATGAATAAAGTGAAGTTGATAGGAGATAAATAATCTACCCAAATCCTCAAACCCTTTTCCGTCTACAGTGATTTGAATTGGTCTGCTAAATGGGAAATCACATTACACTATAACCCCTCTCCATATAAGACGATCCCTGTACCAGCAGCAATGACTTCACTTGGGAGAGTGTAAATCTCACACACCACCCTAGACCTACTAGATTAAAGGTTCATTTTAACAAGCTTCTCACAGGAGTCATATGCACATTCAATTCACAAAGCACTACACAACATTCTATGTCATTGAAAACAATTCAAGAGACCCTTATGGAAATCCATTATCTTTCCAATGAATTAAAATCAGTGACTTACTTGAAAAATTTACAAAATATTTCAGAATTCACAATTTCAGGTTGTATGAGTAATGTGAAAATTAAAAGAAAGGGCTTGAGAGAAGCAGCATGTTGGAGAACATGACTAGGAAGTTAAGGCATATCAGATCTGTCCTAGTCAAAATTCAAAAGTGTTTCATAACGTAGTGTCCAAATCTTAGCTGAATGCGTCTTCCAGCAGAAGTAATTATAATAACTGTAGGATATTTTATTTAAAAATCAGCTAAATATATTCACATTCATTTATTAATTCACCCATTCAACAAGTATCTGCTGAATGCATACAAGAGTGAGTCCCAGATTTCACCAGCATCAGAATCAACTGGAGGGCTTGTTAAAAATAAATTTCTAGGCCCCACCCCCAGAGTTTCTGTTGCTGTACATTTTTATTTATTTATTTTTTTTAACATTTATTCAGTTTTGAGAGACAGAGCATGAGTGGGGAAGGGGCAGAGAGGGAGACACAGAATCTGAAATAGGCTCTGAGACGATGTGGGGCTCGAACCCACAAACCATGAGATCGTGACCTGAGCTGAAGTTGGATATTTAACCGACTGAGCCACCCAGGTGCCCCTGTTGCTGTACATTTTTAACAAGTACCGAGGTGATGATGACACTTCTAGTCCAGGGCCTGCCTGCACTTTGAGAACCACTGGCTTTGAAGGTGCAAGGCATCATACTAGGTATTTGGATGATTATAATGATGAATGAGATACTGTTTCTTTCTTCTAGAAACCTAAACTTATGTAGGGCAGCTACAATGACTACGCAAATATGTGTAAAGTACAAAGTGATCATCCAAAATGAGTTACAAAACAAATACTACCAGTATTCAAAACAGGGATACACTCACTTCCAGCTGAAAATTAGAAATAGAATTTGGAGAGGAGCCGAAGAGCTGGTAACAAACTGTGGATAGAATTTGGACTAATAGAATTTGGGGGAAAAGGCATTCTTGGGGTAAAGATTCATTGACTATGAACTAAGAGAATTATAAGAGTGTAAAACAGAGTATAGTTGATTGTTCCATCATGGATTTTGAAAATGGGAAAGAAGTAAATAAGATTGGAAAAATATTACAGATAAATAATAAAGGATTAACTAAGTGCAATGGGCATTTATTATAAGGCATGGAGTGTTAATTAATAGTTAACAGAGTAGAAATATAATAATGTCTGTGTTTTAGGGAAGTTTAATCTAGAAACTATGTTGGCTGAATTCCTATAGTTAATCTGTGTCAGAGGTAGGATTCTCAGCACTGGTCCTCTTGAGTCCAAAATTTTTTCTTTCTATTCTTCCATTTTCCAGATGCTTTAGGAGAAAGGGGAAAAGGGTGATACAGTGGTAACTAAATGTAGCAAGTTCAAGGGCAGGATGGATATAAACACTAGATAGATAGGTAGATAGATAAACAGGTTGATAGATTGTTAACAAAGTGCAACAGGAGGTCATTTGGAAAGGATAAAGATGAAAATGTTAACATTACAAGATTGAGGAATTTAGAGAATTTAAAATAGAGATGTTTGTAGAAAAGGACAATTGTGATTCATTTGCATTATTTTTCCTACTCCAAACAAGAAATTATGTTCCTATAATTCAGGTACTAGTTTAAAACATCACCCTCTAAAATGGTGTATTTCATACTCACCACCCCAGCTCCCTGACCATTGCCCTGTTTTATCCCACTCTATATTTGAAATTATCTTGTTAATTAATTAACTCATTTCCTATCCAACATCACTAAGTTATATAATTTAGGAGAATAGATACCTTATCTATCTTTCCCATTCGCAAAACAATGTTTAGTACATACTACATGCCCAAACAATACTTGTTAAATGAATAAATGTTATTTATTCATCCCAATAAACCATTCTCAAAAGTTGAAGATTGGGATAGCCCAATAGATAGAGTGTGATTAAAGCAAAAACAAAAAACGAAAACAAACAAACAAAAAAAAGGAGGAGGAAGAGGAAGAGATGAAGAAGAAGAAGGGGGGTGGGGAAGGGCAGGGAGAAGAGGTGAAGAAGAAAGTGGGTAAATTATTTAGAGCACAACAGGTCTATCATGAAAAACCTAACATGGGAGTCAGATAAAAGTTACTAGAAGAGTATAGATATGGAAATTATTTTCAGAGTAGTGGTTCTCAGAGTGTAGTCCAGAGCCAGCAAGATCAGCATCACATGGGCACTTGTTAGAAATTCAAGATATTGGTCACACCTAAGGACGACTGAATCAAAAACACTGGGGTTCTGTATATTTTAGGAAACCTTTCAGTGATTTGCAATTGCTTTTTAGCCTTTTGGATAAGTTGAGTGTAGGTGATCTGTTGCAAGCTAATGTTTGAAAACCATGACTTTAGCATGACAATAGAGCCTGACAGCTTACACTTAAAAGTAATTGTTGTACCTATATGATGAATAATATTCTATACAAAGCATGTATTTCACAAGTCTCCCTTTGCTGGAGGTACTCGGGACAAAACTAGATGACTATTTGTTGAGTTTGTCGAAGACAGAGTTCATGAATCTATAAAGTCAGGCTCAGAGTGTATTACAGAGTATTACATTACTGAGTTAACCTTCCAGTTTTGAAGGTCGGTGATATTAAAAGCTTTTACTCTACCTTTAGTGAACTGTAGATAAATACTTAAAATAGAATTTCTTCAAGTCGGCTCTTTTTATTCAAAATAATTCATTTCTCTACAAATTACAGTCATCTCGATTAGCTGAGAACCCACAATTGAGGAGTTGAGCGAAATTCATTACATTTATAGAGAGATGAAATTGTCACAGACATCACTTATCTCGGATATATTACCCAGTTCTCTTCAAGGAAAAGTTGTGCAGCCCTTCTAATATTTCCACTTAAAAGTTGCCAACACAACCACAACCAAACACCCCACTATACCATGTTCTTTGAGAAAAGAAGAAATGGGACTAAATGAATGCAGGAATATCAACCTAACACCTGCAGATCAGAAACAAGTCTCCAGGACCTCATCTAACAGGAATTGGGAGTTAGTTAGATGGGGTATAGTTTTGCCATCCAAAAATATGTCTAAATTTTTTAACAGCTTTTCAAATGATCCACATTGCCACCACAGATGAAATATCTCTGCCAGATACATCAGACTGATTGAAAAATATACAAACAAGTGCCACATTGCATCCACTTATGAATTATCTTAGCAAAGGAATCCAGAGAGAATAGCAAAGTGAAATTTAAATTGGTGCCATGACTGGAGCAGACAATGAGGGGCCCCGGAATTAGAGGCTGGAGGTGTTAGATAGGGATAGAAACAGGAAGAATGTTGTAATGAGTGACCTCATGAGAGATAGACTAAAACTGGATCATACCAAAAAATTGACAGAAAAAGCTTCATTTGGTCTAAATAGCTGGGACAAGTAGTGATACTTCTGTGCAGCTTCACAATCAGATACTTTTAGTATGGTTGTTCTGTTGTGTGTGGTTCTGGAAAGAACTATATGGGCCTAAAAGGCTATGGTTACAACAACTCAGATTTACAAAATAGAAGTAATTCAAATTATCGGGGGGCTTCCTCCGTCTATATTTGAGGGAAGAACTATATCTTCATATTGCGTTTGGGGATGGGATGATTGACTTTATAAGAGAAGGCTTGAGTTCATCAGGGAGAGTCTCATAGTTGTCATCTAGAATGTGTTAGAAACTATAAATCAACGAGGTCCTCACAACATGCTGGACTGAGTTGAAAGGAGGGTAAAATGTAAGATGCACTGTTTTATATTATGGTTTCTGCTACATAAAGCTGAGTTTAACATACATTTGCTGGAAATTTTAATAGATACTGGAGCACCTGGGTGACTCAGTCACTTGGGCATCTAACTCTTG
The DNA here is from genome assembly GCF_003009895.1 of Hyaena hyaena. Lineage (NCBI taxonomy): Eukaryota > Metazoa > Chordata > Mammalia > Carnivora > Hyaenidae > Hyaena > Hyaena hyaena. The sequence continues at coordinate 222,227 of NW_024081166.1, forward strand.
ATTTCAGCTCAGGTCATGGTCTAATGGTTCATGAGATTGAGCCCTATTCTCCCTCAAAATAAACTTAGAAAAATAAATAAATAGAAAGTTTAATAGATACCAATTATAACCGTATTTTTCTACAAATATAGTAAAAACTCATAGAAGTTATCTATGATCCATTTTACCTATATGATGGACTGGAAAACGATGTATTCTATATACGTATTCCACACTTGTTAAAGTGAAGGTTTGTTAATTACACAGTCACCAAATATGAGATTTGCAATGTACTTAGCATGCATGTGTACTTACACTCACACACAAGAGGGTATCCTCAATGTTTACTTTTTTATAATAAAAAAATACCTATCTATAATAAAAATATGTAATTGCCTTTCCTGTATAATTCTCTTTAAAGAACTCCTCCAAATTCATCCCTCAAAAAGCTAAAAGCATTTAAAACTGAAAGTATTAAATGCTATTGTTTTGCATTTATGAGATATTCTTCAAATAGTGAAGTCATAACTATTATGACAATTTGAAGTCCTAACTGTTTATTCTAGGACCTAAAGAGAAAAAAAATCTGGATGCTGAATTTGTCTGGTGGGCTTACAATGGCCACAGATGTTGATACTAATAATATAACAGTATAGCATGGTGAGTCATCTAAGTGAAATAGCAAGAATATGAATTTGTTTACCAAGTAAAATTAAGTATAATTATATACTGATATACGATTGATACAGAATATAATGAATGAATAACATTTTTCTCTTGTGCTTTCTATCTCAAGTTTGAGTAATGAATCAGTACCTTTTAAATAGTATTTTCTTCATTGCTGATATAGTATTCCTGAAATAAAATACAACTTCCAGAACCCTGACCAACCAAAGAAATTATGGGTTATGAATTTAACTGTCAGTGGAATTTTTCATTTTGTTTCTTTTTCAGATAATCTTTTGCTCATCCCCAAAGTAATGTAAACACTTATTTGGAGGAGTTAGGGTGAAGCATCAAGAGTAAATAAACTGTTAACATTTGAATCAAGAAATAAAGAAAATAGTCATAATCCCATACAGAAAGAAAACAATTGCTAGGGCCCCTAGGTTGCCTAATCGGGTAAGGTCCGACTCTTGATTTAGGCTGACAGTGCAGAGCCTGCTTGGGATTATCTCTCTCCTTCTCTCTCTGCCCTTTCCAGTCTCTCTCTCTCCCTCTCAAAGTAAATAAACAAACTTTAAGGGAAAAAAAGAAAGATGGGGTACCTGGGTGGCTCTCATTTGAGTGACAGACTTCAACTCCAGTCATGATCTCAAGGTTCCTAGGTTTGAACTCTGCATAGGGCTTTGGGCTGTTATTGTGGAACCTCCTTCAGATTCTCTGTCTCTCTCTCTCTCTCTCTGCCCCTCCCCACCTCTCTCAAAAATGAATAAACATTTTGAAGGATTTTTAAAAACAAAGAAAGAAAACAATTTCTTATCACTTCTATCCTTGTGCTCATGGGCAGTTAGCTTGGAAACTGCTGGGAATGGATAAGTTTATTAGATTGAAGAACTGAGCTGAACAGCAAATAATGTGTCTGGTTAGTAAAAATCAAGCCTTAACAAATACATTGTAAATTCCTCTTATTCGAATTGGCAAAGAATATACAGTATTAGACAGTCTCTACAAAATTTCCTGAACAAATTAATCAGATGTAGCATTCATAATTTCTCATAATAGGAGACTCCAGGTAGATAAATCACTACAAATTGCTTGTTCTAAGCTACAGTACACTTTATAAAAATTAAAAGATTGACTATTATAAAAAACATATCAAAGCAAATATGAATCTAGCATAAGCACCTGGGCTACTATATACATGTCATATGTGATAATAATGTTTCTGAGTTGCATTTAAGAGAGAAGTAAATCAAGGATCCCACGGCAGGGATCAGGTGCAGGTTAAAAAAAATCTAATAAACATTCTTTAGTGATAAAAGTAAAGCAAAAAGAAAGAACTCCTCCTCAATAGGGAAAAAAATTGCTTATAACCCTTTAGAATGATACCTTATCATATAAGAGCTTCCCTCTTGATAGAATTATAGTCATCCAAGGAAAAAGGTTCTTACAACTAATAAACATATTTCCCTTTAGCAAAACTGGAACTTCCTCAACTTACTCATACAGATGGGTTCTTACCCCTACCTGGTAATATGAGAACTTCAGCAATTTGAAAATATCTCATCCCACATTCCCTCCCCCAGCTCAATTATTCTGACAGTGACCAGACACCTCACAACTATTATATAGTTCCTGCTAGGTGCTGCCATGACTCTCCCAAGTTGTGCCCCAATTCTGCAAGGGCACTTCCAGAGACACCGGGAAGACCCTGTGCTCAATCGTGGGAGGACTCCTCTATGACCTCTGTTTTCTACTCTGCTAACATCTCAAAACCTTGATGGTTATGCATCAAAATTTTGAAAGTGTTAGTTATAACTCCTCTACACTTTATAGGACTCAGTTGGAAATGAGTCAGAAAACGAATCTGAATGATAGAAACTACAATAGTCTCAATTAACTATTGTGATACATCTCAATAATCACCCACAATTTTCCCAATGCATGTCCAATTGAATAGGCAGATTTTATATAAATATACATGATATTGTATGTGACAGATGTTATGTGTATGTGTATGAAACATGGTATTGGATGAAACTACTATAGCAGGAATTTTTTAATTAACAAATTTGTATTGCTCATACAAGTAGAAAGCGAAACCTTTCCACTTAGGCAGAAATGTACACACCTGCATACACACACACACACACACACACACACACACACACACACAAAGACAGATGTTCTTATAAAAAGACTCCATTGTCACTTGTATTCCATAATTTGCTAGAAATTGCTATGACTTTCACTTCACCATTTTCCTCAAAGTGATGTCTGAAGTTTTAGCATTTAGATTTATCTGTCTTAAGCTTCTACATTCATGTTACATGCCACAGGAAATGATTTATTAGGAACACCCTGAGCTACTGTGGCCAGGACTTACAGAGAAAGAGTGATGTCAGCCATGTGTTAGCTCAAAGAGGGATTCTTTTGCTCTGCAAAGCTAAGTCAGGGGCCTCCTGCTGCATGGTGGTAGAACAAAGTTCTGCTCAGCTCCACAACATGGGTAGAATGCAGAGAAAGTTCCAGGGTCACCGAGTACTTAGATAAAGTGAAAAGATGGCACTTTGATCTGCATAAACAGAGATAAAGTCAACACTGTGAAACATGCAGCAGACATTTTTCAGAGCAAATTGGAGGGAACTAATGTCCTCTAGATCTCCTTGGATAACACTCTGGCATTTAAATTGAACTTTGAATTTCTGCACTAAATGGCAATATAATGGCACTTTCTCCTGAAAACCCAATAAATCTACAGTAAGGAGATTTTAAAGGCATAACCTGATAAGCGTTGAGGGACAGCGAAGGACACAACAGAAGACAAAGGTGAGAACAGATGGTTGATACGGAATATCTAAGAAAGCAAAACCTTAATTCAGCAACTGAAGAAAGTTTACACTGCAGAATGCTTAAAAATTTCATGGCTCTATAGCACCAGCTACCTCAATAACTGGGGAGGCAGAGAAGCAAAATGTCAGGAGAATTAGGTCTAAGTTGTTTGAATAGCATTTAGATTGACATTTTGTACTCTTGGATGAGACCCCCTGCCCCCAATTCCTTCTTCCCCACTATTTTTTCTGGAAATATATTCATTAGAGACAACATAATGAAGAGTTTCTGTGGCAAATTATTCTAGATACAGTTGAGGATCTGCATTCTATACTGAAAATAGAACTAATGAACATAAGACATTTGACCCTATATCCTTTCTACAACTTGACTCTCAAAAGTCTGATGTTTAAATAGTCTCTATGTAGAATATTGGGAAATTTTTCTCTGGAAAATTCCTGAAAAGGAATATATGGAGAATTTCCAACAAACTTTTCATCTATATTACTTAGAATAAGGTATCTCAATAATGGCTATTATCTGAAAAATAAAAGATAACAAGTGTTGGCAAGGATGTGGATAAATTGGAATCCTGTGTATACTACTGGTGGGAATGTGAACTGGTACAGCCATTATGGAAAACAGTATGGTGTTTCCTCAAAAAAATAAAAATAGTGAATAAAACTGGAGGGTATTATGTTAAGAGAAATAAGTCAGTCAGAGAAAGACAAATATCATATGTTTTCACTCATATGTGGAAGTTGAGAAACTTAACAAAAGACCATGGGGGAAGGGAAAGAAAAAAAAATAGTTCCAAACAGAGAGGGAGGTAAATCATAATAGACTTTTAAATACAGAGAACAAACTGGGGGTGGAAGGGGGTGGTGGGGGCAGGAATGCATGATGGACATCGAGGAGGGCACTTGTTGGAGTGAGTACTGGGTGTTGTATGTAAGCAATGAATCATGGGAATCTATTCTGGAAGCCAAGAGCACACTGTATACACTGTATATTATCTAACTTGACAATAAATTAGATTTAATAAAATTAAAAATAGATTTACCACATGATTTGGCAATCCTAATTCTGGGTATTTATTTATCCAAAGAATAGTATTCCATTGTATGTGGATGGACTACATTTTGTTTCACTCATTAAGGGAAAAAAAATAGCAAAATATTAGCAAACTACTTAGGCATTAAGGAACACTATCTTTTTTTAAGGAACACTAGCTTAAAAAACATTAAAAAAAAGATCAAACTTATATTATGATTTATCTATAAAGAGAATAGGCCACTCAAGAAATAGAAACCCAAGGGGCGCCTGGGTGGCTCAGTTGGTTAAGTATCCAACTTTGGCTCAGGTCATGATCTCACGGTTTGTGGGTTCAAGCCCTGCATCAGGCTCTGTGCTGAGAGCTCAGAGCCTGGAGCCCGTTTCAAATTCTGTGTCTCCCTCTCTCTCTTCCCCTTCCCTGCTTACACTCTGTGTGTATTGCTCTCTCTCTCAAAAATAAGTATACATTAAAAAAATTAAAAAAATAAAAAGAAATAGAAACCCAAACAACAAATAATAGAAATAGGGCAAGATGCTCCACATTGGCATTATACAGGGAAACGCAAATTAAAACAACATATATAAATCATATTTCAGTTATCAATTTAGGAAAATGGAAGTAAAATTGCATTTAATGCTGACAAATGTGTGGGATGAAAACTGCTTTCTCATACCTCGCTGGTAGGACTCCAAAGTGATACACTTTTTTTTTTTTAAATATATATCGTTCTTTAACCAAACAATTCAGAAATAAAAATAAGTGCTTAAGAATATATCTACAAGAATGTGTGCAGAAATAGTTCTGTGGTGACAAAAAAAAATCATGAAAGCCCAACAATTAGAGAATAATTATTATAAATTGTATCACAGTCATTATATGCACTATTATGGGCTTAAAACAAGATAACTTTGGAAGAAGAACTTTATTTTGATTTACAGTAATATTAATATCAAGTCTGATTCAGAGTAAAGAATATTACCAAGTCAAGGGAATCCTTTCAGAATCCTAAGAGGTCAATTTATCAATAATGTATAATATTTCTATACATTTATGTGCCTAATAATAATGCTATAAAATATCCGAAGCAAAAAAGTGTTAAAGCTTCAAGGAAAAATAGATAAATCAATAACTGTAGTTAGAGATGTCAATACTCCTTTCTCAATAATTGAAATGAGAAGTAGACAGAAAATCAACAAGTTATAGAAGACTTGAACAATATTAATAATGAACCTAACTTAGTGATGTCTATAGAATAGTCCACCCAACAATACAATACACTTTTTTCCCAATGTATATGGAAAATTTACCAAGATAGACCATATTCTAGGCCATAAATTTGTCTCAAAAAATGTAAAGAGATTCAAATTATGCAAACGTTATCTAAAGACAGTGGAATTATATTAAAATCAATAGCATAAAAATGTCTGGAAAATCCCCAAATATTTGAAAACTAAATAATACACTTATAAATAACCTTTGGGTAGAGGAGAAATCAAAGCTAAAATAGAAATATATTGAACTGAATGAAAATGAAAACACAACATATCAAAATATGTGAAATGCCACTAAAGTAGTACTTGGGAAAAGGGAGTATTTATAACACTAAATGATATATTAGAGAAGAAGGAAGGTCGCGTATCAGTGAGCACAGCAACCAATCTAGGAAACTAGAAAATGAAGAGCAAATATCCAAAATAAGAAGAATAGAAATAATGAATATTAAAGCAGAAATCAATGAAATAGTAAACAGAAAAAAAAATAGAGAAAGCAATGATTTGAACCAGTTTTGAACCTAAAACTGGTTCTTTGAGAAGATTAATAAAATGCACAAACTATTCATTCAACAGACTTGTCTGGAATAAAAGGACACAAATTAACAATACCAGAAATGGAAGACTTCTTATTACTTCGGAATCTATAGGGATTAAAGTGATAAATATTATGAACAACTTTATATCAATAAATTTGACATTTCAAATGAACAATTCCTTAAAAGAAAAATATTACCAGAGCTAACTGAAGAAGAAATAGATAAACTAACTAGACCTATATCAAACAAATAAGTGCAAAATGAAATCACAGTGAGACTCTACTACACAGCTATTAAAATGCCCAGCTCTATCAATTGTCATGAGGATGTGGAGGAAAAGGAACTTTCAGACACTGTTGTTAGGAGAATAAAACAGTATACCCACTTTGAAAAACAATATGGCAGTTTCTTAAAAAGTTCAAAAACATACCTAACCTTATGACTTAGTCATTTAGGTATTTATCCTAGAAGAGAAACGAAAGCATCCAGCATCCGTATGGCCATCTAAAGTCTTTTACAGGAATGTTTATGGCAGGTTTATTTTTGATAGTCAAAAACTAGAAACAATTTAAACTATCTACCAACATTTGAATAAGCAAAGAATAACAAATTGTGGTAATTTCATACAATAGAATGCTACTCAGCATTAAAGTGAATAAACTATTCATAGACACTGCAACATGATACACCTTGAAATACTTATGCTGAGTGAAAGAAGCCAGACAAAACATTCTATTAATTTCTGGGAAATGGAAGTGAATATATAGTGATAGAAAGCAGATTCGCAGTAAGCCAGGGAAGGGATGGATGGGAGGATGGGGCAAAAATTACCAAGGAGCAGGAGGAAACATTTAGGGGTCAGGAATGAGTTCATTACCTTGATTGTGGATTTCATAGATATATACATATGTCAAAACTGACTACTCTGTACACTTTGAAAATGTGTAGTTTATTATGTATTACTTTTATTAGCTGTGTGTCTGTGTGTTTCTGTGTGTGAGTGACTCACGAAGCTGTGTCACAGTTGTCATATATATACGGCATATATATACACATAAATGTCATATACATACATCACATTTATGTACATATATTCCTATGTGACATACATACATGACTTATGGCATGTGATATATATGTCACATATATATGGCAACGATGCCACAGCTCTATGACTGTAACAGAAAGATCATAGTTAGGAGTGTGATATCAGGAAATACTCCTTGCCATCATCTTTGGAGGTCCTAGAAAAAATACTTTCTGTCTTCAAAGATTTGTTTTCCCACCTGGAAACTGTGATCTAAAACAGCAAAAACCAGACTTCAAGCTAGCAGATGGAGAATAACTCTACACGTGATAGGAAAGCCAACATGCTCCCCTCTTCACAGGATCTGGAAATGACTGAATCAAATATCAGAGTCACATACAAGGTTTTCAACTGTGTTGAACTGAAATCATTTAAACAACAAAATTCCAAATGTGGCCAAGTTATTATAATACTGCAGTTTTGCACTGAAAGCCCTATTTTAGATTTCTGTCATTATAGAATAATATGAATACATTATTTCCATAAAGTCAAAGCCTCAGAAGACATAAAAAAAAAAAGCCTTCATGATATGCTTATAAAGAAATCAATGGCAATAATAATGTCTAATTTACATGGTCAAACATTAATTATGGGCTCAGTAATAATTTTCAGATATTTTAGAAGGTAAATTGCAAGTCAATATGTGAGAAGACATTTTTATAAAACTTAATCTTAGGGGCGCCTTGGGTGGCTCAGTGTCTGACTCTTGATCTCGGCCCAGGTCATGATCTCAAGGTTCTGAGATTGAGCCCTGCACTGGGCTCCATGATGACAGCATGGAGCTTGCTTGAGATGTTCTATCCTCTCTCTCTGTACCTCCTCCTGTTCATGCTCTCTTCCTCTCTCTCTCTTTCTCAAGATAAACTTTAAAAATTCTATTATAAATGCTGCTTATAATTTTTGTTGCAAGAATAATTGTTTTTAAAAATGTTCATGTATTTATTCTGAGAGAGAGAATGCCAGTGCAAGCTGTGAAGGGGCAGAGAGAGGGAGAAACAGAATCCCAAGCAGGCTCCTTGCTGTCCTCCCTGAACCCCTGAGTCAGAGCTCAGTGCAGGACTCAATCTCACAAACTGTGAGATCATGACCTGAGCAGAAATCAAGAGTCAGATGCTTAATTGACTGAGCCACCCAAGTACTCCTGTTGTAAGTGCGATTTTTAAAATAAATCAACTCTGTAGGGTGATCCTGAGTCACAAGGTATGTTTTGGCTCATTCACCTAGGCCGATGCTACTGGTGCCTTGGATTCTGGATAGCACAAGCAAACAGGACTTGGAACAGACTGGCTGTGTGCCTCCTTTATTACCCTCTTAGGCCAGTTTAGAGATTTGGGCCCAGAGAGGACCAGGGCAGTGCTCAAGTTCACAAAGCAATCAGTAGTGCAGCTACGAGTCTCAGCCTTTTATCACCTGCCTTTCCCACTGTGCCCTCCTGGGATGGGTAAGTTCAGGAGTGGGAGCAATTATCCTGGGGAAAGTAAGGAGCAGCTTGGGGGTTAGGGACCAGGGACAGTGTGATATTGTGATTTATAATAAGACATATATATTTGCTCTCTGTCTGCATTCCTGACACAGTACTCCTAAAGGAGTTGGAATTTTCTAAGTGAGGAGACTGACAAAAAAGTGCCTTTTGTTATGTTAATGAAGTGCCTTGGGGAAGCATCTAAGGGTGGGGGCTGGTTGCCAAGGAAACCAACCTTGTTGGAAGGCTGCATTTTCCATCCCACCCCTTGAGTCCAGGGAGCAGAAAGGCTAAAGGTTGAATCAATCACCAGCGACCAATGATTTAATCAGTCATGTCTATGATATGAAGCCTCCATAAAGCCCAAAAGGCTGGGGTTTGGAGAGCTTCTGGGTTGGTGAATACAGGGAGAGGAGAGAGAGTGGTGATTTTGCAGAGTGCATGGAAGTTCCAGCCCCTTCCACATACCTTCTCCTCTGCACCTCTCCATCTAGCTTTTCCTGAGTTATAAGCTTTTATAATAAACTGGTAATTCAGTCAGTAAGTGGGTTCCCTGATTTCTGTGAGCGACTTGAGCAAATTAATCAAAATCAAGGAGGGGTGGATCACAGAAACCTCTGCTTATATACCCATCAGGAGAAGCACAGGTGGCAACATGGATTTGTGTCTGAAGTGGGGAGACTTGTGAGACTCGCCAACCTAAATAAGGTGGTAAACTGAGGAAAGCTCAAAAAAAGTGAACTTATTCAGAAATAGCAGAGGAATTGCAATTTGGGGCACACAAACTGCAGCAAGCTACCAGCAAGTCTGTTGTGTGTTTGGGGTGGGCTGTATTTATGAGAAAGGAATTTAAGGAGGGCAGAGTTTAGTTACAGTTGGATGAAATGAAAAACAAGGACCAGCCCTACCAAGATAACGCATGCGCAACAAGCCTCACTTTTCAAGTAGAAACAGCGTGTGTGCGTCTTGGCCCCAGCAGCAGCATCTTAGTTTTACATGAGAAAGGGGCAGCTGTACCTGTGAAGGACACTTCATTCCCCACTCCATTGCCTGAAGCAGAACTGCCTGCTTCATGAGTCTTCCCTGCACGGAGATTCTCCCAGAAGGGCCCACTTTACTGATGCTCTGCTAAACTGAAACCTGATGGTGTGCGCAAGGCTCCTGCAGGTTCAGCCTCGGCACCAGCTGTGCTGCATTGAAAAGGGCTGTGTTTACTCTACTGCGTGGGCAGATCTCAAACTGTTCTCATAACTCAAATACTCCTCTTGATGAACTTTGTTATGTTTTCCCTGACTCTTGAGTTGTTGCAAAAGGCCTAGGGGTTGGGTCAGTCACATGGAAAGCTACAGACTATTAGATTAAAGACACCTTTCTTTGGGGCTGTGGAATGTGAAAACGAGGCTGCTAATCAAACTAGCTGAGCCACTTGTCCAGATGGCCATGATAAAGGTTTATTCTCTGATGAGGACCACTAGAATCACACTGCTGATTGAGCCTGCCATAGCACAGATTGCCACAGTCACTGAATAAATCACCGTTATAGGATATGGCGATCTATCCAACATCATAGGCTGCGCACAGGTAAAGGACTCTGTATTCCTGATGTGGAGGCTCCCAGCAGATGCCAGACTCTAACCAAAAGTTGGCCTGTTGTTTCAAGGGGGGAAGAATCAAATTAAATGGGACTTTGCCACCACTTATTTCTTACAGATTGATTATATTAGTCCCTGACACTCTTAAAAAACAAAGAATCAAAAGCATTGTGTATCCATTTTTGTTTCGAGAGAGACAGAGTGTGAGAGGGGGAGGGGCAGAGAAGAGAAAGAGAATCCCAAGCAGGCTCCATGCTGTCAGCACAGAGCCCAATGTGGGGCTCGATCTCATGAATCATGAGATAATGACCTGAGGCGAAATTAAGAGTCAGATGCTCAACTGACTGAGCCACTCAGGTGTCCCTAGCCCCTGACACCCTTATTGAGGCCACCAATGGTGCCTCAACACCTTGGGCTCATTTTTAGGTTATGGAATTGCTGTCCCAATCCAGACAGCTAACTCCAGTCATACTATTGTGGCACTTGAAATTAATCTTTATTATGTGTTTGACTTTCTGAATCATTTGTAGTCTGACATTGGTGATCCTTTTATCATGAAAGTCATTCAACAACTTTGACAATGCCCTGATAGGTATTTGATGGATCTTCCACACTGCCTACCATCCTTACCATCCTCAAGCATCTAGTATTTTTTTTTTTAAATGTTTTATTTATTTCTAGGAGAGAGAGAGACAGCGTGAGCAAGGGAGGGTCAGAGAGAGGGAGACATAGACTCTGAAACAGGCTCCAGGCTCTGAGCTGGCAGTCAGCACAGAGCCCGACGCGGGGCTCGAACCCACGAACCGCGAGATCATGACCTAAGCGAAAGTCGGACGCTTAACCGACTAAGCCACCCAGGCACCCCAAGCATCTAGTATTTTTGAACGTTGGAAAGGTCTCCTAAAAATCGACTCAAAAAGATTTTTTATTCTACTTCCCTCACTTCCTCCTAATCCATGCACCCAAGTAAGGCAGGTTGCTCATTCAAAGAGCATCTAATGATCAGGATGAAAATGGTTTGGGGGGGTGGGGGAGTGGATATGTTGAAAATTTGGGATTCCAACTTGACCAATCCTGAGTCTTGTGGTCCTTTCTTATCCTGAACAGCAATCCAGGCTTGATGAGTTAGTATGTTCTCTGAGTGGCAACTGAACCAAAAGGAGTCTTAGAGAATTAAAACTTAATTCTGGTCCAGCTACCAGAGTTCCCTGGTTGAATGCACATGGTGTTAGAATGTAAAAACAAAGACTCTTTGATATACTGTACAATAACCATGCTATACAACAAACCCCTACAGTGGCCCACCTGGTAAAAATAAGGGATACACTGAATCTCTGAAGATTTTATAAGAATGTCCTTATCCCTCTTGTACCTTCTGGATGAAAGGTTTAGATGACAGTAGAGGATGGATGGAAAAAGGTGACATTATAACTACAGTAATAGGACATATGGATTTTGTAGTAGTGGAGAGATCAACAGCATTGACACCTTAGAAGAAACACATATCTTAGACACTGGAGGTACAAGACAGGGAGGGATCTTAATGACTTTTGAGTTTCAGAATTGTTCTGGATGCCTTCTCTATGAAAGAAAAATCCTGCCATAATGCTCCTAGATGGTTGCAGGAACCCTGAATTTAACTGGCTGCCGAGTTTTCTATCTCCTGTTGGAGCCTGGACAATGATTTGATCACCATTCGCCTTAACCAGCCAAGAAGTCTACTGGAAATAGCAGAGTAAAGCCCCTTTTCTCATATCTCTCTAACAAAACACTTGTCAGTACTTCTGGATGACTCCCCCCCTCCTTCCCTCATTCTCATAGCTGTTGCTTTGATGCTCCATTGGAAAGACAAATATCTCCCAGCTGGTGGCATGTGAGAACCAGACAGATCAGCCAAATTGCCTTCAGGCAGTCTCTCTAAAAACAAGAATTAGGGGCACTTGGGTGGCTGAGTCCGTTAAGCATCCAACTTTGGCTCAGGTCATGATCTCGCGATTTCGAGCCCTGCATTGGGTTCTGTGCTGACAGCTCAGAGCCTGGAGCCTGTTTCAGATTCTGTGTCCCTCTCTCTCTCTGACCCTCCTCCACTCATGCTCTGTCTCTCTCTGTCTCAAAAATAAAATAAAAAAACTATAACAAAAAATTATGAAGGAAAAAAATAAATACAAACAAGAATTAGATTCAATATTCAGACTGAACAGGGAACTACACCAGCTATCTGAGAGATGCTGTTAGAGATACTGTAAACCTTTGTCTCCTGACGAATATAGGTTCCACTTGGAGGATTCTTTTCCTTAATTATTATTATTTCTCTTAACCTAATTTTTAAGTTTATTATTATTAATTATAAATTATTAAAATTTATTCATTTTAAAAATTCAAGTATAAATAACATATAGTATTTTATTAGTTTCAGGTGTACAATATAATGATTCAACAATTCTATATATTACTCAGTGCTCAGCATGGTAAATTACTCTTAATCCCCTTGACCTATTCACCCTTCCCCCCACCTACCTCCCCTCTGGCAACCTCTAGTTTGGTCTTTATAGTTAAGAGCCTGTTTTTTGTCTTTTTTTTCTTTGTTCATTGGTTTTGTTCTTAAATTCCACATATGTGTGAAATCATATGGTATTTGTCTTTCTCAGACTGACTTATTTCACTTAGCATTATATCCTCTAGGTCCATCCATGTTGTCTCAAATGGCAAGATCTCTTTCTCTTTTTATGGCTGAGCAATATTCCATTATATATGTATATATATATATATACACACACATCGTTATCCATTCATCTGTCAATGAACACTTGGGTTGCTTCCATAATTGGACTATTGTAAATAATGCTACAATAAACATAAGGGTGCATGTATCTTTCCAAATTAGTATTTTCATTCTCTTTGAATAAATATCCAGTAGTGGAATTATTGGATAATATGGGAATTCGATTTTTAACTTTTTGAGGCATGGCCATACTGTTTTCCACAGTGGCAGTACTACCTTGCATTCCCACCAACAGTGCATGAGAGTTCCTTTTTTTCCACATCATTGCCATACCTGTTTTTTTTTTTTATTCTAGCCATTCTGACAGGTGTGTGAAGTGATATCTCAATATGGTTTTGATTGGCATTTCTCTGATGATTAGTGATGTTAAACATCTTTTCATATGTCTGTTGACCATCTGTATGTTTTCTTTGGAAAAATGTCTACTCATGTCTTATGCCCAATTTTAATTGGATTATTTGTGGTGTTTGTGTTAGAGTTGTATAAGTCCTTTATAATTTTGGCTATTAATCCCTTATTGGATATATCACTTGCAAATACTTTCTCCCATCTGGTAGGCTGCCTTTCTGTTTTGTTGATGGCTTCTTTCTCTGTGCAAAAGCTTTTAATTTTGCTGTACTCTCAATAGTTTAATCTTTTTGTTTCCATTTGGGGAATTGATACAAGTGTAAACAATAGTTTACTCTGAAGATTCATATGTACATCCTGATGGAACTTCTTATACAGAAGTCATCCTAACTTTCCTCTCTCCTTCAAGTGTTTAAGGAAACTCAACCAATAATTGTTATAGCCCACAGATGACATGGAGATCTCCTCCAGAATCTACTCCAAATTCCTTATGGGAACTTCCCAGAAAGAGAGCTGATTCATTATTTATGAGTAATAAGTGGGCAGCTTTACCTACAGTGAGAGGTAAATATGATACAGAAAATATGATATAAATTTGGAAAATTAAACTACTGTGTATAGGATATCTCATCATAAACTCTTCATAATGCAAGTCACCAATAATTCTGTCCATTCATGAATACAGACTTGGCAATCAGTCTCTCTGAAACATGGTTTCAAATTCCACATGTGCCACTTAGGAAAGAAGTGACCTTGAGAAAATTAGGACATTGCGGTGTTTTAGATTTGTTTTATCTCTGAAAATACAGATGATATTACCAAAATTGACAAATTACCTAAATTTGTCTGGCACAGTTACTGGCATATAATAGAAGCTCAGATAAATGAAGATTCTCTTCTTTTTCCTGCTTCACTTAAAATCTTTAATGATAAAATTCAAATTTCGTATTACTTTTCTTTAGTCATTTATTATTTGAGGCTTTAAGCTACTGACTGTCTTTATGAGAAAAAAAATGTGCCTATGCTATATGAAGTGCTAAAAATAAATTGGACTTTGGAATCTATAAATCTAGATATAAATTGAGATGCCATTACTTTTTATCAGTTTGAAATTCGGTAAGTCACTTAAATTCCTGGACCTAAAAAAATAGGGATTTAAACTAAACGATCATTACTGAGCTACAAATTTCTAAGAGAATAATGTATTTTTGAATGCTGTGCGAGATTACTAAAATATCTTTTAGAGGCATTGAAACTTATTTTTTAAGGATTTGGAAGGATCATCTTTTTAAAATGCATTATATATGTTCTTATCTCCTTTAAAATAGCATTCAGAATACATTTAACCATGTATTGATAAATCAAGATTACTATTAAGATTACTAAGTACCATAATGTGGAGCTACACTGAGCAGTAAAAATATTCATACTCATGATTTTTAGCTTTAGAGCTTTAGATATATGGCAACCCCCTTCCAAAATCTGAAAACCATAAGCTCTTACATTTAAAAACAAAGTCAGAAAAATAATCAAATTTTATTTTTCTTTTGGAGTAAAAAACAAATAAGACAGAGTATGTGTTTATCCTAGGTAAAGACTCTAGATAGATTGTTGACCCTTGAACAACATGAGGGTTGGGGGCACTGACCCCTACACAGTCAAAAACTATGTATAACTTTTAGCTGCCCCCAAACTTAACTATTGATAGCCTACTGTTGACAGGAAGCCTTACTGATAACATGAAGTCAACTAACACATATATTGTACGATGTATGTATTATATATTGTATTCATACAATAAAGTTAGCTAGACAAAAGAAAATGTCATTTTAAAAATCATAAGAAAGAGAAAATGGATTTACAGTACCATGTTGTATTTACAAAAAAAAATTTTTTTTTACGTTAAGTGGACCTGCACAGGTCAAACCTGGGTTGTTCAAGGGTTAACAATATCAGTAAGATTTCCTACATTATTGTGGCTCCTGGGTGCCTCAGTTGGGTAAGTATCAGACTCTTGGTTTAGGGTCAGGTCATGATCTCACAGTTCATGGGATTGAGCCCCGTATTGGTCTCTGCACTGACAGTCTGGAGCCTGTTTGGGATTCTTTCTCCCTCTCCATTTGCCCCTCCCCCCCACTCTTTCTCTTTCAAAATAAATAAACATTAAAAAAATTCCTATATTATTATTCAGAGAATCAATTTGCATTCAAAGTCATTATTAAGCACAATCCTTGGTGTTTGAAAGTATCTGCAGAAAACAATGGCATTCCTGTGGACAGAGCTCTATAACATAAGCACTAGGTGAGATTCTGGACAGTGTGAAGTGAATGTGGTCTAAACGCTACTGCTGCTCACTGCCAGTTCAGGCTCCACACACAGATTTTCAAAAATTAATTCCTCCAAGAATGAAGTACGTTCTACCAGCTCTTTTCAGACACATAGCCAAAGAATGAAATTAGTGTTTAGGGGCCATGTTGGAGCTTTGTTTGGATGGGGGGTTGGTGAGGAAGAAGAAAAGATGGATATTGTATGCCACATCACTTGAGTCCATTACCTCATTTTTACTTCCTGATTATTCAGGTTCATTCAGAAGCTAATAATCATGTTTCTTAAAATAGAACATCTAATTGCCATGAGTGTGACATTTGAGAGACTGCCCAGGATGGCAAAACCTTTTTCAGATCACTATGACCTAAACTCTGCTTTTACTCCTATATCAGAGTATTCTGATAGGATTGAGCCCTGCAATGTTAAAGGGAAATGGATTTGGTAAGGAGGAGACGCAAAGACTTCAAAGACAGTCCCTGTACACAGATTAAGCAGCACAAAGAAAATTTATTTTTAGATGGAAAACTTCAATGTTGAAATTGGCAACTAATACTATTTTATTAAACATTATGGCAAGATAAGTGCTTTTGATAATCTGTTTGAAGTACCTTATTTACAGAGGTGAAGGCGTTTTTTTCACTCACACCTCTTCCGTCAGTTAGGTAGAGCCACTAAGGGAATCACCTATATTAGTGGTTTGTTGGGTCCTCTTTAATAAAAACAAAAATTGTGTCTTCCTAGCTCCCTAGCTGTATGAAATAGAACAATTTCTTCATCTAAAGTGGTGAAATTAGGGGCACCTGGGTGGCTCAGTTGGTTGAGCGTCCGACTTCGGCTCAGGTCACGATCTCATGGTTCGTGGGTTTGAGCCCCACATTGGGCTCTGTGCTGACAGCTAGCTCAGAGCCTGGAGCCTGCTTCAGATTCTGTGTCTCCCTCTCTCTCTGACCCTCCCCCACTCACCCTGCCTCTCTTGCTCTCTCGGAAATAAAGAAAACATTAAAAAATAAATAAAGTGGTGAAATTATGTGTCACTTCTTCATTATATTTATAAAGAGTACATAATTATAGAACATCAAAGTATTTTTGCTGAAGAATGTCCACTTAAAATATCAAAGCAGGCATGTAATCAAAAGCATTTTTTTAATGGATCACTTCTTTGTTTTTAACTGTGACACCCACTAAAGGACACTGGGGAGTGACTACAAACCAGTTGTGTTGGGAGTGGTGGCTTTGTTTGTTTTGCATAGAAATTACATTTCAGTAAGCAACAGAACGTCAATGAGAATTTGAAGGAAGTGTTCCATACTTCCTAATATATTTCCAAAGTTCTCAAATACCCTGGAAAATAGATACATTACTTTCTCTGAGAAAAATTCTGAAGTCTTATTTTCTTAAGCGTTTCAGTGAATTCAGGGCTATTGATAAGGCATTTATTACATTTCTTCCCTTTAAACTCTACTATCCACAATCCTGGCTACTTTCTCCACCTGGGATTCCCAAGACATTTCGAAGAGATTTTCCCCTTTTATAATTTACTTCCTCTGTGGAAACATTACTTACTGCCTTCACTCTTCCTTCAGAGAGCCTTGTTTGTTAAGTACAAATATGAGAGAAAGTTCTAAGGAAGAGTGGATGGGGCCTAATGACTTATTTGGTATTGAGGGCAAGGGAGATGACAACATTTAAAGAAGAAGAATTGGGAGGCTTTAGTTACCAGCAGAAATGGAGATAATAAATTTATTTCTACAAGTAAGGATCATCTGCTGCACAATTTCTTTACTGAAAAGCTTGTTGCCAGCTTGAGTTCTGGAACACTTACTGGGGTTTCTGTTGTTCTTTCCAAATAATAGTAGAGAAACTGAAAGTGAGAAATCAGCACCTGCCTAACCACCCATTCTAATTTTCCATCTATTATACGGAGTCATTTCTTTTTTATTTTCCAAAATAGTTTAGACTTTCTTCTGTCTGTGCTGTGTCACCTAAAAGTAGATTGTTTCTTAAGGTCTCGATTATATACTTGAAACTGGAAACTTGAAAGCTTTTCACTTGAAAATATATTCTTTGAAAGGTATTTATGCCCAAAGTGTTAGAAGAAATGGCATCTCTTGTTCGTGACTCTGATGAGCTTGATCCACTATGATGCCAGAGATTGTATTAGTATGGGGGGTTCCAAGGCAACCAACCAAGAAAACTTCCCTGCCCCCAAAAGCTTACAACTTAAACATGCAAAACAATTAATGCCACACAATATGGCAGGTATATGGTAAAGAGGAAGGGAGAAGTATGCAAGGAATCAACAAATTCTACCTAGGAAGTGAAGAATCACAAATGGCTTCACAGAGGTGATACCTCTACCTACTTTTATTTATTTTTTATTTATTTATTTATTTTAATATTTTTTATTTATTTCTAGGAGAGAGAGAGAGAGACAGCGTGAGCAGGGGAGAGTCAGAGAGAGAGGGAGTCACAGACTGAAACAGGCTCCAGGCTCTGAGCTGGCAGTCAGCACAGAGCCCGACGCGGGGCTCGAACCCACGAACCGCGAGATCATGACCTAAGCGAAAGTCGGACGCTTAACCGACTAAGCCACCCAGGCGCCCCGCTACTTTTAAACAAATAATAGGAGTTGATATCCCATGCATACAGAATAGGTGAGTGTAGGTACAGAAGCAGCAAACAAACTGATGTGCTCAGAGAATGTCAAACAGATCAGCATGTATAAAACAATAAGTATTCTACAAGACATAAAAAAAAATGGATAGGCAGGCAGGATGCCCTTTACAGAAGACTTATGACATTTCTAGGGGCCTTGTGATTGCCTGTTCTACACCCACCCACCCCCAATCTCTATTATGTGGCAGCTATGCAGTTTGAGTAGGATTTACACCAGTCCAAGTTCAGAGCTGGGCCATGATCAATCTCAACCATCAAGGTAATTCCACACTCCTTGCTGCAGTGGTTAGTTCAGGGAGAGACACTAACAAAGGTCTAAATGAGTCAATGCACTGCAATTCCCCAAGGGATTTGTTCAAAGAAGGTCCAATCAGCACAAAGCTAAAAGCCTTTTTGTGTGTGTGTTTGTGAGAATTGACTGCAACTGCCTTTTCTCTGAAGAAGGAAACTCCTTGTCTAATTTGCAGCTAAACAATGTCAGCCTGAGAATGAAGCTGATGGAGCAGAAGAGAGGATCAAAAGAAAAGTGGGAAAAAAGTGCATGAGGCACAGCCTGACTTTTAGTGAGATGATCCAGCAAGTTGACTCTATCATTGAGACAGAGTTAGTGTTAAATTTTCTGATACAGCACATGTTATGAACTATTAAACATTTTAGTTAAAGACACAATATCAGCAGTTTTATATTTTAGGGGAAACATTCAAGCCATGTGTGTGGAAAGAATTTGAAAACCACAAGCCACACACTGGTTACCTAACCTGATATCAGCCTACCCTGTCCCTGTGCTCTCCTACAGACACATCCTCTCCAGCTCAGCCTCAGCTTCAGGTTCCCTCCCACTGCAGACACACGCAAACCTGTCTAATGCTTTGCCTCTGCAGATCTTCCCCCTTCAAAATGCCCTTGGCCAGACCCTATCCCAAGTGGTACCACAAGACTGGCAGACATCTGGTCTGACTGCAGGCCCTGCCCACTAATGAAAGTATCTCAGAAGATGACACAGGGAAAATGCCTAGCAGTTTGGTGCTCCTGCATCTCTGAAAATGCCTGGTCTGATTCAACTGAAGCCAAAGGCAGCCCCAGAATGGCCCACTAACAACACAGGGACCAAACTCTACCCACAATAGGCAGAAAGCCATTACAAACAACTGGACTGAAAGCAAAAGCAGATCAGCAACAATAGGGCACACACAACACACATAGGAGACATACCTAAAGCTCCAAGTTCTTGTGAACTGGGGACATGGCACTGCAGGACACTATTAATACTCTTTTTCATAAGATCTCCACTTTCAAGAGCAGGAAGTGTAGCTGACTTTCCTAACACATAGCAACAGACATAGACAGATAGGTAAAATGAGGAGACAGGGGAATATATTCCAAATGAAAGAACAGAAAAAAATCACAACAAGAAAGGTGAATGAAACAGAGATAAATAATAATGCCTGATAGAGAATTTAAAGTAATTCTCATAAAGATACTCACTGGATTTGCAAAAAGTGTGGAAGATCTCAGTGAGATCCTCCTCACAGAGATTTAAAAAAACAAAAAAGAACAAATGAGAGATGAAGAACTCAATAACTGAAATTAAAAATACACTAGACGGGAAACAAAAGCAAAAATAAATTACTGGTATTTCTTCAAAATAAAAATCTTCTGCACAGAGAAGCAAATAATCAACAAAATTAAAAGGCAACCTTCAAAATGGGGGAAAACATTTGCAAATGACATATCTGATAAAGAGTTAGTATCCAAAATCTATAAAGAATTTATCAAACTCAACAACCAAAAGGCAAATAATCCAGTTAAGAATGAGCAAAAGGAGCACCTGGGTAGCTCAGTCAATTAGCATCTGACTCTTGGTTTTGGCTCAAGTCATGATCTCGGGGTCTTGGGACTGAGCCTGTGTTGGGCTCCATGCTGAGTGTGGAGCCTGCTTAAGACTCTCTCTCTCTCTCTCTCTCTCTCCCTGCCTTCCTCCCCCACTCTCACTCTTTTTAAAATTAAAAAGAAAGAAAGGAGCAGAAGACATGAATAGACATTTTTCCAAAGAAAACATACAGATGGCTAAAAGACACATAGAAAGATGCTAAACATCACTCATCATCAGGGAAATATAAATCAAAACTACAATGGGATATCACCTCACACATGTCAGAATGGCTAAAATTAACAACACAGGAAACAACAAATGTTGGTGATGATTCAGAGAAAGGAAAACCTTCTTACACTGTTGGTGAGAATGCAAACTGGTGCAGCCACTCTGGAAAACAGTATGGATGTTCCTTAAAAAGTTAAAAATAGAACTATCCTATAATTCAGCAACTGCACTACTAGAAATTTATCCAAAGGATACAAAAATACTGATTGGAAGGGATACATGTATCCCAATATTTATAGCAGCATTATCAACAATAGCCAAATTGTGGAAAGAGCCCAAATGTCCACTGACTAATGAATGGATAAAGAAGATGTGGTATATATATATATCCATACATATCCACATATATCCATTATATATATAATATATAATAGAATAGTACTCAGTCATCAAAAAGAATGAAATCTTGCCATTTGCAATGACATGGATAGAACTAGAGTGTATTATGGTAAGTGAAATAAGTCAGTCAGAGAAAGACAAACACCATATGATTTTACATATATGAGGAATTTAAGAAACAAAACAAATGAACATGTGGGGAAAAGAGAGGCAAACCAGAAAAGAGACTCTTAACTGCAGAGAACAAACAGAGGGTTGCTGGAGGGGAGGTGGTGACGTGGTGAGTTAAATGGGTGATAGGGATTAAGGAAGGCATTTACTGTGATGAGCACTGGGTTTTGTATGTAAGTGATTCATCACTTACATAAATTCTGCACCTGAAACTAATATCATATGTTAGCTACCTGTAATTTAAATAAATAATTTAAATAAATAAATAAATAGAAAAGAAAAATAAAATGACTCTACTGTACTGAGAATGCTAATTTCCTTATTTAAATAAAAGCAAAAGGTGGATAATAATAATAATAAAAAAAACTAGAGGGGATCAATCGTAGACTAGAAGAAGCAAAAAAATGAATCAGCGACCTGGAGGACAGACTAATGAAAAGCAATCAAGTTGAAAATGAAAGAGAAACAAAACAAAACAAAATAAAACAATAACTAAAAATGAAAATATATTAAGGGAATGCAGAGACACCACCAAGTGTAATAACATTCACATTTTAGGGATCTCAGAAGAAGAGAGAGAAAAAGGAACAGAAAATTTATTTGAAGAAATAATACCTGAAAGTTTCCCAAATCTGGGTAAGTAAACAAAAGTCCAGATCTAGGAGGTACAGAAAGCCCCCAAAAAATCAGCCCTGGGTGGTCTATAGCAGGACACATAGTAATCAAAATGACAAAAAGTAGTGATAAAGAGAAAAAATTTTAAGCAAAAAAAGAAAGAAAATAGTTACATACAAAGGAAAGCTCATAAAGCGGTGAGCTGATTTTTCAGCAGAAATTTTGCAGGACAGAAGGGAGTGGTATAATACATTCAAAGTGATGAAGGGGGAAAAAAAAACCACAACCAAGAATACTCTACCCGTCAAGGTTTTCATTCAAAATAAAAGGAGAGATAGAGTTTCCCAGACAAACAACAGTGAAAGCAATTCATGATCACTCAACCAGCCCTACAAGAAATGTTAAAAGGGACTCTTTAATGGGAAACAAAAGAATATAAATAAGAGTACATAAATAAGGAAGCTCAAAAGCAGTAAAATTTAGTATATCTATAAAAATCAGTCAAAGGTTTCGCAAAATAAAAGGATGTAAAGTATAATACCATATACCTAAAATGTGAGGGGGAGAGAGGTAAACAATGGGTTCAAACATAAGCAACCATCAACTTGGAATAAACTGCTGTAGGCAGAAGTTGGTACATATAAACCCAATGGTAACCACAAATCAAAAACCAGTAACAGATACACAAATCATAAAGAGAAAAGAATCCAAGTATGCCACTAAAGAAAACCAGCAAACTCTGAGAGAAAAGAGCAAGAAAAGAAAGGAACAGAGATGAAGTACAAAAACAACTGCAAAACAAGTAACAAAATGGCAATGAGTACATACCTATCAATAACTACTTTGAGTATAAATGAATTGAACATTCCAATAAAAGGACATAGGGTGGTGGAATGGATAAAAAAGCAAGACCCATTTATGTGTTGCTTACAAGGGACTTGTTTCAGACCTACAAGTTTCAGACCACAAGGAGACTAAACGTAAAGGTATGGAAAAGCATTTATTCTGAAAATGGTAGTAAAAAGAAAGCTGGGTGTTATTTTTATATATAGACTAAATAGATATTACAAGAAAGACTGTACAAGAGACAAAGAAGAACACTAAATAATCATAATGGGAACTATCCAACAAGAAGACATAATGATTGTAGAATTTATGCACCAACATGGCAACACCCACATATATAAAGCCGCTATTAATAAATACAAATGAAGTAATCAATAGTAATACAATAATAGTAAAGGACTTTTGCACCTGGTACATCAATGGATAGATCATATAAGCAGAAAATCAAAAAGAAAACAGTGTCTTTGAATGTCATATGGAAACAGATGGATATAACAGAGGTATCTAGAACATTCCATCCTAAAACATCAGAATAGAATACATGATTTTCAAGTCCACAGGGAATATCCTCCAGAACAGATCACATATTATGTCACAAAACAAGTCACCACAAATTCAAAAAGTTTGGAGTTGTACCATACATCTTTTTTAACCACAATATTATGAAACTAGAAATCAACTGCAAGAAAAAATAGGGAGAGAATACAAATACATGGAGGTTAATTAACATGCTACTAAACAATGAATGGTTCAACCAAGAAATCAAAGGGGATTTTTAAAAAAATGGATACAAATGGAAATTAAAACACAATGATCCAAAGTATTTAGATGTAACAAAAGCCTTTCTGAGGAAAATTTATAGCAATACAAGCCTGCCTCAAGAAGCAAAAAATCTCAAATAACCAATGCAAACTTACTCAAAAAAGCAAAACAAAGAAAGCCCAAAACCAGTCGAAGAGAAAAAAATAATAATACTAAAGATTAAGGCGGAAATAAACAAATAGAAACAAAAACAATAGAAGAGATCAATAAAACAGAGAGCTGGTTCTTTGAAAAGATCAACAAAATTAATAAACCTATCATCAGACTCATTAAAAAAAAAGGAGACTTCAAATAAAAATTACAAATGAAAAGGGAGAAATAACAACTGACATTACAGAAATACAAAGGATTATAAGAGAATATTATGAAAAATTATATGCCAACAAATTGGACAACTAAGAAGAACTGGATAAATACCTAGAAATATATAACCTTCCAAACCAAACCAGGAAGGAATAGAAAACTTGAATAGAAAAATTAACAGCAATAAAATTGAATCAGTAATCAAAAAAATCCTAAAACACAAAACTCCAGGACCAGTTTCACAGGTGAATTCTACCAATCATTTAAAAAAGGGTTAATACTTAGTCTTCTCAAACTATTCCAAAATATAGAAAAGGAAAGAAATCTTCAAATTCATTCTATGTGGCCAGCATTACCCTGATAAAAAGCAAAAGCAAAACCAAAACCAAAAAACAACACATAGAAGAAAACACCACAAAAAAATAGTGGTGTTCATTATCACCACTGATGAACATAGATGCTCAACAAAATATCAACAAAATATTAGAAAATATTAGAAAACCAAATCCAACAATACATTAATGAAGTTATTGACCATGATCAAGTGGGATTTATTCCAGGCATGCAAGTGTGGTTTAGTATTTGCAAATCAATCAGTGTGATATATCACATCAACAACAGAAAGGATAAAACCCATATGATCATTTCAATAGGTGCACATAAAGCATTTGGCAAAGTACAGCATGTGTCCATGATAAAAAGCCCTCAGAAGTAGGTTTAGAGGTATCATATCCCAGCATAATAAAGGCCATATATGAAAAACCTACAGGTAACATCACACTTACTGGTAAAAAAGTTGAGATCTTTTCTTCTAAGGCCAAGAACGAGACAAGGATGTCTACTCTCACCACTTTTATTCAACATAGTACTGGAAGTCCTAGCTACAGCAATCAGGCAAGAAAAATAAATTAAAGGCATCTAAATTGGTAAAGAAGAAGTCAAACTTTCACTATTTGCAGATGACACGATACTCTATAAGAAAACCCTAGACTCCACCAAAAAACTGGTAGAACTCATAAATGAATTTACTTAAAATTGCAGGATACAGCATACAAACTCAATATACAAATTCTGTTGCATGTCTATACATTAATAAGAAATAAGAAACAGAAAGAGAAATTAAGAAAACAGTCCCATTTACAATTACATTAAAAAAACACTTTTTTATTGTTTTATTTACACTTATTCATGTAAATGAAAAACTTGTACTTTGAAAATTATAAAACATTGTTGAGAGAATTTGAAGATGACACAAACAAATAGATATGCCATGCTTATGGATTGGAAAAACAAATGCTGCTAAAATGTTCATAGCATACAAAGCAATCTATAGATTCAGTACAATCTGTATCAAAATACTAATAGTATTTTTCACAGAATTAGAGAAAAAAATCCTGAAATTTGTATGGAACCAAAAAGACCCTGAATAGACAAAGTAGTCTTGAAAAAGAAGAACAAAACTGGAGGTATTAAATCCCAGATTTCAAAACATACTACAAAGCTGTAGTCATCAAAATAGTGCGGTACTGCTACAAAAATAGACCCAGATCAACAGAATGGAGTAGAAAACCCAGAAATACACTCACATTACATGGTCAATTAATCTACGACAAAAGAGGCAAGAATATGTAATAGGAAAAAGTCTCTTCAACAAACTGTGTGGAGGAAACCATACAGCTACAAGCAAAGGAATGAAACCGGATCACTTTCTTACACCATACACAAAATAAACTCAAAATAGATTAAGAACTTAAATGTAAAAACTGAAAACATAAAAATCCTAGATGAGAGCACAGGAAATAACTTCTCTGACATTGGCCATAGCAGCATTTTTCTAGACACGTCTCCTGAGGCAAGGAAAACAAAAGCAAAAAATCAACTATAGGGACTGCATCAAAATAAAAAGGGTTTACACAGCAAAGGAAATAATCAATAAAACTAAAAGAGAACGTACTGAATGGGAGAAGATATTTGCAAAAGCACATCTGATAAAGGGTTACTATTCCAAATATTTAAATAACTTATACAACTCAATACCAAAAACACAAATACTCCAATTAAAAAGTGGGCAGAAGACATGAACACACACTTTTCCAAAGGAAAGGATAGCCAATAGACATATGAAAAGATGCTCAACATCATTCAACAGCAGGGAAATGCCAATCAAAACCACGATTAGATCTCACCTCACACCTGTCAGAATCTAAAATCAAAAGCAAGAAACAATAGCTGTTGGGGAGGATGAGAAGAAAAAGAAACCCCCTATGCACTATTGGTGGGAATGCAAACTGTTGCAGCCACTGCAGCAAACAGTATGGATGTTCCTCAAAAACTTAAAAATAGAATTACTATATGATCTTGTAATTTCATTACTGGATATATACTTAAAGAAAATGAAAACACTAATTCAAAAAGATATATGTATGCCTATGCTTATTGCATTATTATTTACAAAAGCTATATTATAGAAGCATCCAATGGTCCATTGATAGATGAATGCATAAAGAAGAAATGGTACATATATATTCAATGGAATATTACTCAATCATAAAAAGGAATGAAATCTTGCCATTTGCAACAACATGGATGTAGCTAGGGTGCATTATGCTAAGCAAAATAAGTCAGTCAGAGAAAAACAAATACTATAGATTTATATGCGGAATTTAAGAAACAAAACAAATGGGGGTGCCTGGGTGGCTCAGTCATGAAGCAGATGACTTTGGCTCAAGTCATGATCTCATGGGTTCATGAGTTTGAGCCCCACATTAGGTGAGGGTGACCTCGTGCCCCACTTTGGGTGAGCTTGTGCCTGGCTTTGGATGAGCTCATGAGCTCGAGTCCTGCACTGGGTAAGCTCCTGCCCTGTTTCCAGTGAGCATGAGCTGCATGTTAGGTCCAGAACTGCTTAGGGTGAACACAAGCCCCACTTTGGGTGAGTCCCATTTTTCTCTCTCTCTTTTCCTCTCCTCCCTCTGTCCCTCCTGGAATTCTCTCCTTCTCCCCCGCCCTTCTCCCCCTCACTCACTTGCGCTCTCTTTCTCTCAAAAAGNAAAAAAAAAAAAAAAAAAAAAAGAAGAAGAAGAAGAAGAAGAAGAAAGAAAAAGAAAAAGAAACAAAACAAGTGAACAAAGAAAGAGACCAACAAAAAACAGACTCTTAACTATAGAGAACAAACTCATAGTTACCAGAGGGGAGCCAGAAGGGTATAGGTAATATAGCTGAAAAATATTAGAAGTACACTTATCATGTTGAGCACTTAGCAATGTATAAAATCCTTGAATCACTATATTGTATACCTGGAACTAATATAACACTGTATATTAACTATACTGGCAGATAAATGATAGATGATTCATAGATAGATAGATCGATAGGAGATAATAATAACAATGAGGTGGAAAGAACAAAGGAAGGAAGGAAGGAAGGAAGGAAGGAAGGAAGGAAGGAAGGAAGGAAGGAAGGAAGGAAATCAGAGAGGGACAAAAAATGACCAAAAGAGAATGAGAGAGGTGTTGGAAATACCACAGAAAGTAAGAAAAGATACCACTCATTCAGTTATAATTGTTATCACACTCTGACCTTGTGCCAGATGGGGTTCTGAGTGCTGAGATACACAAGGCAACAGGCCAATAAAACACACACTCTCATTGAGTTTATAATCTCTGTGAGTCATTTCTCACCTTGGACAAAGAGATTTCAGAGCAGTGGTCAGGACAAAATTCAAACTGCACATGTGGAAAACCGAGTGGATTAAAAGAAGCAAATCTCTCCATTGTGGTCTGAAATACTGAGAAGCATGGTCATGAAGCAGGGATCAGAAAGAGTAACTAGTTCTGGAGTGTCCAATCACAGGCCGTCTTCAATTTGTAAGATGATAATGAGCATGTTTAGGCTGTGGGATACAGATAAGAAAGGGAACAGTAATTATTGCTTGCAAGGTCCTAGAAGAGGCGGGATGAGTTTGAATCAACAGCACAGATGGCGAAGTCAGCCTTGAATAAAAAGAAAATGTGAAAGCAGGGAGGTGGTTGGCCATTTTTGACCTCCCCAGATGGAGTGTGGGGCTCTGCTCCATGGTCTTGCAGAGTCATCCACACGCCTCTCTTTTACTGTTGTGATTATTTTTACGTACTTTTCTCCCTGATGAGCTTGAGTTCTGTGCAACCAACAGTGGTGTATATCATCTATTCAATAATGAGAGCAGTGCCCAGAACATAGCACATGCATAACAAATATGTGTGTTAACAGAACGCTCCCAGAGTGGAAGTGAGCATTCCTGACATAAAGGACTATATTCTAAAGGTAAAGGAATTTCCAAATAACTTTCGATTAGTTCTCACTTTATTTTCATGAGGCCTCATGCGTCAGTAAATAAAATAAAACACTTCACGGTTATAGTAGGGTTTTCTTTCTGGTTCTTACTAAACTTTCTTGCTATCATAGCTATAAATAAATATATAAACAACTCCATATGCATTCAACCTACACCCAGACAACTGTCATCTATCTTCACTGACTAAAGATCCTCCAAATGGGAACAGCTTAACTGTAGTTAACTCTTTTAAAAATGTGAAAGTACTTATGTTATGAAACTTTAGAATTAACACTACAACTTAGTGCTATAGGCCACTAGTTTACCCAAAGCATACATAAACATAGAAATCCCATTGAGTACTTTGTGTTGATGATAAAATCAGAACAGTTTTTTTTAGTTAAGTAAAGGTTCTTTAATGACTCATATAATCAATATTCTTTATGAAAGAATAAGATTTAAAATGTAGATTGGGTCTTTCCCTTCATACAACTGAGCACACTACTGCAATCACCACTCTTGCCCCTTCTTCCCCAAATGTCTCTCTAATCATATCAACAATGAATAGTTCATGACCCAGCGAATAAGGATAAAGTGCCTTACTTTTGTAAATCCTATTTCAGAAATATTTCAAATAGCTTCAAAGTTGAGGTGAGTGAACTTTCTTCATCCTTAGTTGATAAACTTGTTTTTAGTTCTGAAAGAGGGGACAGTAAGAAATAAAATATAAATGTGTAGTCACTACCTCTACGGAAGAGATTACATTCTCTATTAAGAATAAATTCTTGACATTTTGTACAACATTTCAAATCCAATTACAACCAAAAATTAACACAATAATGATTTCTAAGTCCTTACCAATGACTCACGTAATTCAATCGTTGTTAGGAATACAAAACTTGCTCTGTAATGTTGGCTGTAATATATGTTACTCTGTTACCCCCCTATTTATCCTTTTGTATATGTGCATCTATCGGGCTTCATTTGTTCCACTACGACAAAAAAAATTATAATGACTTATACTAATAGGGGTCTATTTTCCTCACAAAAGATTGAAAGTAGGAAATGGCTACAGTTGGTTCAGTGATGCAATAGCATTGTCAGGGAATTGCTCTTTCTATCTCTCTGCTGTGCCATCTTTAGTGTGTTAATTTTTCATGAAGACCAGATTATAATATATCTGCTGCAGGTCTGGAAGCCTGTCTATTTGCAAGGTAGAAAAAAATAGGGACAAAAGATGTAGGCCACCACTGTTCATTATTTCAAGAAAGGAAAAGCCTTTGCAGAAATGTCTCCATATACTATCATTTCTGTCTCATCAGCCACTCTTAGCTGAAAGAGAAACTAGGAAACCAGAGAACAGGATCCTAGATATTGCATTAAACCAAACATTATGCATTGCCAAGGGCTGTGCTCATTGTGATCTCAAACAAAATAAAAGAACAATCATAGGAAAAAAAAGGGAGAAGATGGAGTTGGGGTAGACATATCTGCCATAGTACATAATAAAGTCTATTGCCTAGAATGTTTGGACAACACAATTTTACTTTTTTTTTTTTAATTTTTTTCTAGTTAAAAAAACAGTTTAGATAGTAACAAATCTACTATAATCTCAAGAGCAGGGACTGTGATTTCCTCTACTTTGCTACGATACAGATACAATAACTGACATAGCAGATATCCAATACATATTTGTGATTAGATGGGTAAATAAATGAATGGATGAGTAAATCAGTGTGTGAATTACTGATTTTCAAAAACTCAAATGTCACAGCATCATTCAGTACTAAAATTATACTGAATACTATTTTATGATATATTGTGAAGTTATGATCCTCTCATGTTTCTAACTTCTTTCTTATTTAATATATTAATCCAGCTTGATTTTGTTAACATTGTGTAAATTTAAGGTGTGCAATATATTGATTTGATACACTTATATATGGTGAGGGGATTGCCACTATAATATTGGTTAATACCTCCATCATGTCACAAAGCTACTATTTCTTTTTTGTGGTGAAACTTACTCTCATAGCAATTTTCAAATATATAACATATATGTATCTGTGTGTGTATACATATAACTGTGTTGCACATTGGATTCCCTAGAACTTAAGTTATTCAAAAGGTTGTACCCTTTGACCTACATCTCTCCATTTCCACCACTCTCCAGCCTCTGGTTACCACCACTCTAGTCTGTTTCTATGAGTTCAGCTTTTTTAGATTCTCCATATAAGTTGAATTATGTAGTATTTGTCTCTCTCTTTAACTCATTTCACTTAACATAATGCCATCAAGTTCCATACATGTTGTCACATATGTTAGGATCTCCTTTTTTATGGCTAAATAATATTCCATTGTGTATATATGTCACAATTTCTTTATCCATTCATACATCCACAGACACTTTGATGTTTCCATATCTTGCTGTTATGAATAATGCTGCAATAAACATAAGAATGCAGGTATCTCTTTGAGATCCTGTTTTCATTTCCTTTAGGTATATACCCAAAAGTTGGATTGTTGGATATTACCAGAGTTTTATTTTGAATTTTTTTGAGGAACCTCCACGCCATTTTCCATAGTGTCTGCAACAATTTACATTTTCACCAACATTGCACACATTTTCCGTTTGCTCCACATTCTCATCAACACTTTATTTCTTGTCTTTTTGATACCATTCTAACAGGTGTGAGGTGGTATCTCATTGTGTTTTTGATTTGTATTTCGCTGATGACTAGTGATATTAAGCATCTTTTAATGTACCTGTTCAGCATCTGCATATATTCTCAAGAAATATGTCTATTTCCTCTGTCCATTTTTAAATTACATATTTGTTTTTTGCTATTAAATTGTGTTATCTTTATATATTTTGGACATTAACCCTTTAACAGACATATGATGTGCAAATATTTTCTCTCATTCTATAGAGTCCTTTTCATTTTGTTAGCGGTTTTCTTTACTATTCAGAACCTTTTAGTTTGATGTTGTCTCACTTATCTTTGCTTTTGTGCCTTTGCTTTTGGTATCAAATCACCCCTCCCAAATCATTGCCAAGAGCCATGTCAAGGAACTTAGCCCCTATGTTTTCTTCTAGGAGTTTTATGGTTTCAAGTCTTACATTCAAGTCTTTAATCCATTTTGAGTTGAGTTATATATATGTTTTAAGATAAAGGTCCAGTTTCATTCTTTTGCATGATGCTGTCTTATTTTTCAAACACTGTTTATTGAAGAAACCATCTTTCCCCCATTTTATGTTCTTGGGTCATCATAAGCTAATATGATAATTTCTTCCTTTTATTAACTTTGGGCTTAGCTTGTTCTTCTTACATATTTTTAACTTCTGCAAAGCCCTGTGAAATTTAAATACAGTTTCCTTTCTCAAACAGGAGAAACTGAGTTCTTTATATATTAAGTGTATTAAGGATGAACCACAGAGTAAATGTTCACAGTAAATGGAAGGAAGTGAAGAAAGGGAAAGGGGAAGCATGCAAGGGGGAGAAAAGGAAAGAAACAGAAAGGAAACATTCAACCTAGCAAAATATTGTCAGGGTTTGGATGGCAGCCAGAGGTCCAAGGGTAAAATACAACATCATCCAAAGTATTGGAAAAAAAAAAGTTGTTGATTTAAGTATGTCTTCTGAAGTTTAAAAATAAAACCAGAATTCAATTAAATAGTCTTTGATAATATTAAAGTACAATGGAAAAGGATCTTAATTATATAGGGGCATTAGAAGCTCCTTAAATAATAGAATGGCATTTCTATCTTTTTAAAGAGTACTAAATAGCATGAAGCAGGCAAGCATTTCCTTTTCCCAGTAAATCCTTTTCTTTATTGCCCAATCTCCTTCTCAACCTTCCAGCTTTGGCAAAAGGGAGTCACTCATTAGACTGAGAAAAGGCCCCTAGATTGCCTACTATCAAACTAAGAAAATCTCAATAGGAAAAGTAAAGAAAGTTTCATATCCTCTTCTGAGCTCTAGATGAGCTTATGACATATAAAAATAAGTGTTCCACAACCTTGTCGACAATGCAAATGAAAAGCTTTTTTTTTTTTTTGCGGTTATTTTTCAGAGATTTTAATTTCCATAGTGGGGATAAAAAGAAAGTTGAAACGTGTCCCATAGTCCTTTACTATCCACCACACATGAAAAGACTTGTTATACTGATGGAACATTGCCATCCTAGTGTGCTGTTGCTTTAACTGCAAGGCAAATATTAGAAGGAAACAAATGGCACCATAAAATTGTAATTCTACACAAATACAAACCAGTCAATAAATGGCAAATTCATTAGGAACACAAAAATTTAAAGCACAAGACCTTAGAGAACAATGAAGCTACTCTCTCATTTTAATGAAGAATAAACTAATATTTAAAGCTATATAACTGGATGATAGAGGTCAAACTAAACTCAGGTATACATTGGCATGTGATTAATCCATTTCATCATGCTGTAAATTTTTTTTTAGTTTTTTATTTTTTTTTAAATGTTTTTTTTTTTTTTTTTTTTTTTATCTCTAGGAGAGAGAGAGACAGCGTGAGCAGGGGAGGGTCAGAGAGAGAGAGAGGGAGATACAGACTCTGAAACAGGCTCCAGGCCCTGAGCTGGCAGTCAGCATAGAGCCCGACGCGGGGCTCGAACCCACGAACCGCGAGCTCGTGACCTAAGCGAAAGTCGGACGCTTAACCGACTAAGCCACCCAGGCGCCCCCATCATGCTGTAAATTTTTGAAAAGTATATGAGTATCCCTGAGTTTACCATTGTAATCATCAGATACATGTGGAAATTTGTATGTAAATTGTGTAATTAGTCCAAATTTTGACAGATTTTCATTGACCACTCTGATTTGTTTAATGGCCAACATGATTATGAATTTTAAACTGTCCATATTAAACGGGTTGTTATTGGCTTTTATTATGCATAAATTATTATGCATATAAAAAATAATGTGTGGAAGTTTATGTACATACTTGCCTATTAAATTCTAATATGCATAATATAGACATTAAACCTGGGGTGAAGTCTGTCAGAGCTATGCTGCAGCTGGTGAATATCAAAGATAGGGCTATTTGCCTTCAAGTTAATTGTAAATAACTTTTGTCTGAAATAGAAAAGCATTGCTGCAGTTTTGCATTCATTTAAAATCAGTCCAAATTGCATATGTAGCTGCCACAGACTAGATAAAAAAAGTTAGTATTTTCATCAAAAGGGTATGTGCCAATCATCTGAAATGCTATGTGCTAATCACAAATATTGTCCTACAATGCCAACTTCCCTAATTGTGTAACAAATGTTTTCTTAACTATATAGTATTATATGAAGGATGGCACAATAAATATTATGGCCATGTTTTATTTAATTAGTAATATGCAATTTACTGGAAATTAGTGGGCTTTTGCCCTTTAGAAGAGTATCTCTGTTTTATTCAGAAAGTTAGCTGAATGTTATGTTAATGAACATACCAAGTAAATATGATATAGTTCATTCTAATGAAACTATTAGCTATTTCATTTGTGAAATTATAAATATGTTTCCTAAAAATTCAACATTAGATATTTTCTTTTTTTTAATGTTTATTTATTTTGAGAGAGAGAGAGAGAGAATGCAAGTGGGGGAGAGAAGCAGAGAGAGGGAGAGAGAGAATCCCAAACAGACTCTAAACTTTCAGTACAGAGCCTGACATGGGGCTTGACCCTATGAACTGCGAGATCATGACCTGAGCCAAAATCAACATTTGGAGGCATAACCGACTGAGCCACCCAGGCACCCCTCAACATTAGATATTTTTATATTCTCTTGTATCCTATTCTAAAATTTCTTAAATGATTAATATTTAAACAACATACTTTTCTCACTTCAAAAGTTAGTTAAATATTCATTTTGAATGAGGAGACAGGAAGTCATGCTCTCTTCTCATACCATATACAAAGACTAATCAAAATGGATTAAATATCCAAATAGAAGAGTTAAAATTCCAAAACTCTTAGAAGAAAATAGTGGAAGAACTTCATTGATCATGGATTAGATAAAGCCTTCTTAGACATGACACCGAAAGCAGGATACAAAAGAAAAAACAGATAATTTGAACTTTATCAAATTTAAAACTTTAGGAAATACCAACCAAGAAAGTTAAAAAACAACCCCCAAATGGGAGAAAATATTGGAAAATCACATATCAAATAAGAAACTTATATCTAAAATACATAAAAACTCTTAAAACTCGATAATAAGAAAAAACAAATAATACACTTAAAAATTGGCAAAGGGGGCACCTGGGTGGCTCAGTCTGTTGAGTATCCAACTTCAGCTCTGGTCATGATCTCACTCATGTCTTTGAGACCCACTTCAGGCTCTGTGCTGATGGCTCAGAGCCTGGAGCCTGTTTCAGATTCTGGGTCTCCCTCTCTCTCTGCCTCTCCCCTGCTCATGCTTGGTTTCCTCTCTCAAAATAAATAAACATTAAAATTTTTTTAAAAAAATTGGCAAGGGATCTGAATGGATACTTCTCCAAAGATATACAAATGGCTCATAAGCACATGAAAATATGCTCAGAACCATTGATCATTAAGAAAATGCAAATCAAAACAGCAATAAGGTACCACATTGTACCCAGAAGGATGGTTATAATAAAAAGACAAATAGTAAAAAGAGTTGACAAGGATATGGAGAAATTAGAACCCTCATATTGAATAAAAATGCTGCAGGGGCTTTGGAAAACAATTTGGAAGGTCCTGAAAAGGTTAATGTAAAATTACCATATGGCCAGCAATTCCACTCCTACATATAGAGAGACATGAAATGAAAACATACGACTCTGCAAATACTTGGACACGAGTGCATACAGCATCATTATTCAAAACAGTTAAAAAATGAAAACAACTCAAATATCTTCATGTGATGAATGGATAATAAAATGTAGTAAACTCATATGATGGAATGCAATCAAAAGGAATGACGTACTGATACAAGTTTCAACATGAATTAACTTTGAAAACATTAAATGAAAGAAGGCAGTCACAAAAGACCATGTTGCCTGTTTGTTTACATTGAAAGTTTAGAAAAGGCAAATCTATAGAGATAGAAAATAAATCAGTGGTTACCTAGGACAAGAGAATGGGGTGGTGGAAACAAGGAGTGAGGGCTAACCGGCATGGCATTTCTTTTGAGGATGAGGAATATGTTCTAAGACTGATTATAGTGATGGTTGCACGACTCTGAATATACTGAATATCACTGAATGTAGACCTTAAATGGGTGAATTTTATGGCATATGAATTACATATCAATAGAAATGTTAAACAAAAAAGACTATAAGGTATGATCTTGTGTTAGTAAAAGAGCAAAGAAGGAATGAGTAAAAGGAAGGGAAGAGGCCTAGAGACAGGGCTGAACCATAAGGTAAGGACTGGAATT
Source organism: Hyaena hyaena (assembly GCF_003009895.1). Lineage (NCBI taxonomy): Eukaryota > Metazoa > Chordata > Mammalia > Carnivora > Hyaenidae > Hyaena > Hyaena hyaena. Next base: position 257,828 of record NW_024081166.1, read on the forward strand.
GAAACTGGAAGGATTATGTCAGAGATAATGAAATAACAATAACAGTAACTCATACTTTACACTAACATAAAGTATGTTATAATATATGAATTACGTATAAGAATAGGGGTGCCCGAGCTGGCTCAGTTGGTTCAGTATGTGACTCTTGATCTTGGGATTGTAAGTTGACTGTAAAGATTACTTAAAAATACAATCTTAAAAAAAAAAATAAAAAGAGGGGCACCTGGATGGCTCAGTCAAACATCCAACTCTTGATTTTGGCTCAGGTCATGATCTCATGGTCGGGAGATTGAATCCCCACATCAGGCTCTGTCTTGTGCATGAGGCCTGCTCAAGATTCTCTCTCTTGCTCTCCTTCTGCCCCTCTCCAACTTGCTCATGCATACGCATGTGCACGTGAGCTCTCTCTCTCAAAACAAATAATAATAAAGAAAAAAACAATACAATAACCAAAACTCAATAAAATAACGAGAAATCAGATCTTAAAATATTTACTGTACGGCAGCACAAAATTATTCTTAGTACCTTTGACTTTAAAATTAAATCAATATAAACACTGTGTTTTAATAATGGTGTTTTGGGAGGAAAAACATACTTCAGAATTAGTCATAAGATGGATTCAACCCGACATATGCCACTTACCAATTGATTAACCTATTAAAGTTATCTGGCTTCTCCAAGCCTCAGTTTCCTTATTTGTGCAATAGGTACACCAATACATTTCTCTTACTACTACGAAACATCTTATGTACTTCTGCTTGGCATGGTGTTGGATTTCATACATGGTAGCTGTTAGTAGAACTACTAGTAGAATCATTATCATTGGTAACAATTACTACCAATTGCCATATTCTACTGAAAGTTCTAGCAATAGAATAGTCCAAACTTTGTTACTTAATAGAATTTTGTTTCTAGGCTCCACAGGAGGATGTAGCCAAAAAAACAAAACAAAACAAAAACAACCTCTTGTTTTCTATTCCAAGTCAAAGTTATAGAAAAGCAAATAGTATTCATTGTATAAAAGAAAACATAGGGGTAAAGAATAAACATAAACGGTCTGAAACCCAATCATATATATTATTACAAAATAATATAACTCTCTCATTGTGATATCACCATTTAAAAAAGAAGATTAAAGTGAAAAGAAAATAGAGCTAGAGGTATAGAAAATAGAAGACGTATATAAACTGAAGTCTCAAAAAGGAGAGGAAGAACAAGAAAAATATATGCAACTGAGGGCAAATATTTCCTTATTATTATTCCATTAACTTAAAAAATGGACAGTTTCAGGGGTGCCTGGGTAGCTCGGTCAGTTAAACATCTGACTCTTGATTTGGGCTCAGGTCATGATCTCATGGTCGTGGGATCAAGTCCCACATCAGGCTCTGGGCTGGGCATGGAACCTGCTTAAGATCCTCTCTCCTTCCCCCTCTGTCCCTCCCTTGCTCGCATGCACTCATTCTCTCTCAAAAAAAACCCCAAAAAGGACAGTTTCAGTTATGACAATAACATAGAAAAACAAAATGACATGTAAATTTTGAAAAATGTTTTTATTTATTTTTGAAAGAGGGCACGTGTAAGAGGGCAGAGAGAGAGGGAGGCAGGGGATCAAGAGTGGGCTCTGCACTCAGCAGAGAGCACGATATGGAGCTTGAACTCACAAACCATGAGACTGTGACCTGAGCTGAAGTTGGATGCTTAATCGACTGAGCCACCCAGGCACCCCATGACATATAAATGTTGTATACTGCAATACCATATTGTAAAATAGCATAATATATACATATATACATAATAATTAGAGCCAACGATCTGCTATTTTTATAGAGAGAGCTCCTTTAACTTTGAGAAGTTAATTAGACACAGGTATTTGTGCATTTATCCATAACATCCCCACTGAAATGGCAATTAAGAAATAAAATGGCAAAAAGCCATAAGGAATGAAACAAGAGGAGAATAGACATGAAATTTCAAGTTTTTACTAGGGCATGGTAAAACTGAAAGCAGATAGATAAGTGGTAGCTGGCCCCTCCACACCCATGAAAGGCTGGGAATGGAAAGTATAAAGGATAGTACAGGTGTTCTTAAAAGAGTTGTGTTGGTTTTAAGTCTTGTAAGTGTAACAGAAAGGTATGGATAGGTCCCATGAGCCTAGCCATTGTAGCCAGGCAATAATTTCTCTATCTTCATTCCAGGAGAGAGAGAAGATTTTTTTCTCCCGGAAAATTATACCAGAGATGTTCTGTACAGAAAACAAGCAATGCAAGGCACAGTGCAGGAAGATTAAGAGAAAATTTACATAATAAAGAGTGGATCCCTGGTTCTGGTTCCCTTACTCCCTACTAGTCCCAGAATGCCTTCAGAAAACAGACTGGAAGATTCCTCTCTGTAGTAATTGAACAGTCCTAGAAAACGGATTCTCTTTCCATGGCATATATAGCTCAACAACCCATCAATTTTAATGAAGCCCATTCTTAGGTAGGTACAACTTGGCACACAGAACCTCTGTATCCCAGTCTTAATTATTAATGAACACCCAAAGAACAGCAGACATTTAAAAATATCTCCAACATGAAAACCAGAGAGGGACAGTTGGGGAAGAGAAAGGAGGGATATTTTATATAGCATCATTGGATGGCTTTGTAAAAGACATTGAATAACTTCTACCATTCAAGAAATGCCGTTTTTGAAAGACAGAAGTTAATATGTTTAATTTATTATCAGAGTTAAAGATATGTAGCTGATATATTTATTCATGCATACATTTCAAAGATTCCTACCCATCTTCCAATTTCTAGGCATAGGCAAATTACTAAGAGTAAGCAAAGAATACAACAGTAGCTTACAGCCTAGAAGATACAAGCACACAACCTCTCCCTAAAATTACAACAGAGTACAATAAATGATAAAGTACAGGAACAATAATAAAATATCTTAGAGAGTCTCCTTCCCAAAGCACTATGAAGTCAGTGTAAAACAAACTCACAAATAATATTACACATGTAAATATGTGCTTGTTAAAGTAATAGAAGGAAATATTTATAATTAAATACATTATTAAATTTTTCTTCTCTCTTTGAAAACTAAAAGCTTTAAGGGTAAACCCAATTTCAAAGAAAACTGACTACATCAGACATTCTTAGTAGCACTCCAGTTAAAAGAGCAGGCTTACTCATACTAATCAACTGTTGGATTGGGCTTTCTATTTTCAACTGAACTATTACTATGAAGGCATTTTAAATGGTTATAGAATTGACAAGGAGCTTTGAACAAATTGTATTAAAATCCTTTGAGAATTGTACTTAATTAAGCAATGATAATTTATCAACGGCTTTACCAAGCTGTTAACCAGTCAATTTCACATTCATAAGAAGAAGCATATATACAAAAATACATTAAACATATTTTTTTTACAAAATCACAATTTGTTCTCCATCAAGGACATGTATCAATCCATCTCCTAAGTACTAATGCTTTGTGGTAATTTTGTTCTATTTTAAACACTCACAGTCTACTTATTTGTCTTAGTAAATTTCCAATAGTAGACATTAATTATAGTAGGGCCTGTTTCACATGTATTAAGAACTGGCAATCCAGTTCCAGCATAGGGTTTTACCTTGATATTTCAAAAGCACCCTTGTTTTCACAGCCATCATCTCTATCACTACAGCTCTGTAGAAATAACCAGCAGGACATTGTGAGGACAAGAGACAAAGCTGTGTTTATCTTAAGTGCATACTGTTTTTTTTCTCAAAGTCCCATTCAGCACTCCAACTGGTTGAGCACTTACTGCTACAAATGCACGCAAAGCACCTTATCTGGCTGTCCAGAAGCTATATATGCAAATTACATTTCTATAGGATATCTTCAGTTTAAACTGTGGTTTATATGTGTTGACATGATAAGATGCTGATCAAAAGATTGGTAACCTTGAAGATATTTAAGTGTCAAAACCTAATGGTTTTATTTTAATTTCCTTGCTAATTTTCTCCACATAAATGTGATCATCTGTTGTATCATACTTTATTCTTTCTATGAAAGTTTATATAGTATATCTCAGTATACTCAGGATACCTTCTAGAGATAGATAGATTGGCATTATTCCCACCTGGAATTTTAGGAAGCTGAAATTGGGAGAAATGAAACATCTTTTTTAAGTTACCAAATTGGTAAATGGCTAGAAAAAAACTGAATCAAATTAGTTCAGCTCTAATGCAATCCTCCTTCATGATCTCTATGCCTAGTTTTCTCGTGAATACAAAGAGATAACTGCCATTTTCCCGTTGCTTTGACAAGTACAGACTAAACAAGAAATTGTGAAATGGTATTGAAAATATTAAAAATAGTATAAATAATGGTTGTAGGTAAAATGCAATTTTAATAGTACTGAGCATAGCACCAAAATTATTAAGAAACGTGGATTTTTTTATACAGAAACAAATGAAAATGAAAACACAACAATTTAAAATCTATGGGATGCGGCAAAGGCAGTCCTAAAAGGAAAGTACATTGCTCTCCAGGCCTATTTCAAGAGATTAGAAAAAGCGCAAGTCCAAAATCTAACAGCTCACCTAAAGGAACTAGAGGCAGAGCAACAAGGACGCCCTCAACCCAGTAGAAGAAGAGAAATAGTAAAAATTAGAGCAGAAATAAACAACATAGAGACCAAAGAAACAATTGAACAGATCAATGAAACCAAGAGTTGGTTTTTAGAAAAAGTAAACAAAATTGACAAACCTCTAGCCAGGCTTATCAAAAAGAAAAGAGAGAGCACCCAAATAGACAAAATTATGAATGAAAATGGACTTATTACAACCAACCCCTCAGAAATACAAGCAATTATCAGGGAATACTATGAAAAATTATATGCCAACAAATTGGACAACTTAGAAGAAATGGACAAATTCCTAAACACACACTCACTACCAAAATTCACACGGGAAGAAATAGAAAACCTGAACAGACCCATAACGAGTGAAGAAATCGAATCAGTGATCAAAAATCTCCCAACAAATAAGAGCCCTGGACCTGATGGTTTCCCTGGGGAATTCTACCAGACATTTAAAACAGAATTAATCCCAATTCTTCTCAAGCTATTCCAAAAAATAGAAGTCGAAGGAAAACTCCCGGACTCATTTTATGAAGCCAGCATCACTCTGATTCCCAAGCCAGACAGAGATCCAACAAAAAAAGAGAACTATAGGCCAATATCCTTGATGAATACGGATGCAAAAATTCTCAACAAGATCCTTGCAAATCGAATCCAGCAGCATATCAAAAGAATCATCCACCAAGATCAAGTGGGATTCATTCCTGGGTTACAGGGCTGGTTCAACATTCGCAAATCAATCAATGTGATCCATCATATCAATAAAAGAAAAGATAAAAACCATATGATCCTGTCAATAGATGCAGAAAAAGCATTTGACAAAATACAGCATCCCTTCTTAATAAAGACTCTCGAGAAAGTTGGGATAGAAGGAACCTACTTAAACATCATCAAAGCCATCTATGAGAAGCCTTCAGCTAACATCATCCTCAACGGGGAAAAACTGAGAGCTTTCCCCCTGAGATCAGGAACACGACAGGGATGTCCACTCTCACCACTGTTGTTTAACATAGTGCTGGAAGTCCTAGCATCAGCCATCAGACAACAAAAGGAAATCAAAGGCATCAGAATTGGCAAAGAGGAAGTCAAACTTTCACTCTTCGCAGATGACATGATACTCTACATAGAAAACCCGACAGACTCCACCAGAAGCCTACTAGAACTGATCCAAGAATTCAGCCAAGTTGCAGGGTACAAAATCAACGTACAGAAATCGGTTGCATTTTTATACACCAATAATGAAGCAACAGAAAGAGAAATCAAGAAACTGATCCCATTCACAATTGCACAAAAAACCATAAAATACCTCGGAATAAACCTAACCAAGGATACAAGAGATCTGTATGATGAAAACTATAGAAAACTTATGAAGGAAATTGAAGAAGACACAAAGAAATGGAAAAACATTCCATGCTCATGGATAGGAAGAATAAATATAGTTAAGATGTCATTACTACCTAAAGCACTCTACACATTCAATGCAATTCCAATCAAAATTGCACCAGCATACTTCTCAAAACTAGAACAAACTATCCAAAAATTTGTATGGAACCACAAAAGACCCCGAATAGCCAAAGTAATACTGAAAAATAAAACCAAAACGGGAGGTATCACCATCCCAGACTTCAGCCTCTACTACAAAGCTGTCATCCTCAAGACAGTATGGTATTGGCACAAAAACAGACACATAGACCAATGGAACAGAATTGAGAACTCAGAAGTGGACCCAAAAGTATACAGCCAACTGATCTTTGACAAAGCAGGAAAGAATATCCAATGGAAAAAAGACAGCCTTTTTAACAGATGGTGTTGGGAGAACTGGACAGCAACATGCAGAAGAATGAAACTAGATCATTTTCTCACACCATGCACAAAAATCAACTCAAAATGGATAAAGGACCTGAACGTGAGACAGGAAACTATCAACACCCTAGAGGAGAAAGCAGGAAACAACCTCCTTGACCTCCACCGCAGCAACTTCTTACTTGACACATCCCCAAAAGCAAGGGAATCAAGAGCAAAAATAAACTGTTGGGACCTCATCAAGATTAAAAGCTTCTGCACAGCCAAGGAAACAACCCAGAAAATTAATAGGCAACCAACGGAATGGGAAAAGATAGTTGCAAATGACATATCAGATAAAGGGTTAATATCCAGAATCTATAAGGAACTCACCAAACTACACGCCCGAAAAACAAACAACCCAGTGAAGAAATGGGCAGAAGACATGAACAGACACTTCTCCAAAGAGGACATCCAGATGGCCAACAGACACATGAAACGATGCTCAGCATCCCTCCTCATCAGGGAAATACAAATCAAAACCACACTGAGATACCACCTCACGCCAGTCAGAGTGGCTAAAATGAGCAAATCAGAGAACTCTAGATGCTGGCGAGGATGTGGAGAAACGGGCACCCTCCTACACTGTTGGTGGGAATGTAAACTGGTACAGCCCCTCTGGAAAACAGTGTGGAGGTTCCTCAGGAAACTAACAATAGAACTCCCCTATGACCCAGCAATAGCACTGCTAGGAATTTACCCAAGGGATACAGAAATGCTGATGCATAGGAGCACATGTACCCCAATGTTCATAGCAGCACTCTCCACAATAGCTAAAACATGGAAAGAGCCTAAGTGTCCATCAACAGATGAATGGATCAAGAAGATGTGGTTTATCTATACCATGGAATACTACATGGCAATGAGAAACAATGAAATCTGGCCACGTGGATGGACCTTGAGGGTGTGATGCTGAGCGAAATAAGTCAGGCAGAGAAGGACAAATATCATATGTTTGCACGTATAGGAGGATTAGGAGGAACTTAACTGAGGACAATGGGGGAGAAGAAATGGGGAAATGGTGGGGGAAAGAGAGAGAGGCAAGCCATGAGAGAACTTGAATGCTGACAAACTGAGGACTGATGGATGTGGGGGGGAGGGGGGGATGGACATGGAGGAGGGCACTTGTGGGGATGAGCACTGAGTGTTATGTGGAAACTAATTTGACAATAAACTATTTGTAAAAAAAAAAAAAAAAAAAGAAACATGGATTTTTTGGTATTGATTATTTCTTAGCTGGAGGGCTAGAATATACAGTAGTTCCATACTGTTCATGTCTCTTTGTGATCAAACAGTTGTTTTTCCATCATACCATCATAGGAGACTTAATCACTACTTGTTTTTATATTCACATAGTCTTCAACTTTTTTCTCCATTCATGTTACATACAGTGTGCAAAAACACCATGCTGCAATTCTCACGGTTATGGAAACAAAGAACAATTTGGCAACAGATAAGAATATCATTTAAGTGTTTATGTTTATCTTGTTCACTACTCCTGCCCAATAAACTAACTGTGCTCCAACTCACATGGAAGACTCTTCCATAGTGTCAGAACTGCAACTTCCTAATTAAGCAGTCTTTCTCCTACAGCATCTTGTACCTATTTGGAAAATAACTTATGAATCTAGCTAGCTAAAATAGGAATTTTAATGACTTATGTATAAAAGAACCAACCTAAACTAAGAACACAGTTTTCCTGTTGGTGTTTTAGGTATTTTATATATATTATATAAATATAATATAAATATAATATAATGTATATTATACATATATACACACATACATATAAATATGTATACATACATAGGCATTTTTCTACTTACAAGAAAATAAGCATTACTTTATAATAGGGATTATTTCCCAATACAGTCTTCCCCTGTGTTTTATGAAATCATTAAATTATACTTATTTAACCTCTTTATACCTTTTTATTTGACTACTTTCCAAAAGAACTAAGCAATTATCTTATGAATTTAATGAATGAATGAAATCAATCTAAATTATTATGAAAAAAATAAAGCACTTTTCCCATAAACTTAGGGAGAGGCTGCTTATTTGATTGCTTTAATTTGCATTATGAGTTTTCATTCTACTCTGCAGTACCTTTTCTAAAATAGAAAAAAACAGTACTTGAAATAAGACCCCTAAAAAGTGACCTTTTGATGTCATGGAACGAGTCAGTGGATCTTACTTGTGAGGTTTATGAGGTCAGGCTTACCTTGTGTAGTTAGCCAAATAACTCAAGGAAAATATAAGCCATTAAAGGCAGGTTATATTATGTAGGCCTGCACTATATGTGTTAATTCTGTCTACACTACTTATATCTTTTTATAACTTCTCAGCTTTTTTGTTAGTTTTACACTTTATGTCTGGCTTTTGTAGCCATCAGAACAATGCAGTCAGCTTAATTGAAAGGAACAAGGGAGCTTCAACTAAGTCTTAAACTGAGACCAATCAATATTATCAAAATAGTGCAATTTGTCCTTAATGAAAATCTCCTTTCTGGCAAAATCTCAAAAAATAGACTATTAGCATCTTGCCTATTAACACATGTCCTTGCATATTTAAATTAAAAACAAATAAGATCTTTAAGCACTGACATATTCTGGATCTTTCACCTAAGCTTTTGAAAAGCACTTGTCTGTGATGATTTAATTCATATTAAACACCCTAAAAGCAGTGAACTTTATAACTGACGGAGATTCCGGTCTTTATCTCACTGAGACTCTGGTTTCTAAGATGTAGTAGGATATCTAAGGAAGCAGCCTAGTTACTCATTCTCTAGTTTACTCAGAGTAACCCTTGCTGAGTGCTAGGATTGTGTTCTGCCTACTGGGTTAAGTATCTGTGAACTAAATAGCCAATGGACTATCTCTAGGTCACAGCATCCTGTTGCAGCCTGCAAGGTGCATTTTCATCACTGATACCTAAGCAAATCTGTTTGCTACAGTAGCATGAGCAGAAACCTCAGAAACCTCAGATCCCCCTTGCATCATAGGTAAGGTCTTTCCCACATCTTCACTTAATATAATTTACTCTCCACGTGTACATTAGAATTGGTAACTCCAATTGCACAAGTCCACACATGGCATCTGGAAACATCCTTCTGTGTAGAAGGTGGATCCATTCCCCATCTGTTTGCTGAGGTGGCATAACCTTGGGACTCTTTCCCCTGTTGTCATCTACAAGATTTGTTACAAATTACTCTGGGTACAGTGTAAAATCAAGGTGGTCAATATTATATCTTCTGGGGGAACTACTGTGTCCTATTAGGAAAGCTATAAATCTTGACTTCCTCTGTGATTATTTTCACTATGCTTTCCTAAATGAGCGGCCATCAACACATAGTCATATATTATAAGGGACAAGGGCTGAAAAATGCAAATCAGGGTACACAGAATCAAGTTCCCTTGCTTATGAATTACATGAGAGGGGCACCTGGGTGGCTCAGTCGGTTGAGCGTCAGACTTTGGCTCAGGTCATGATCTCACAGTTTGTGGGTTTGATCCCCGCATGGGGCTCCTTGCTGACAGCTCAGAGCCTGGAGCCTGCTTCAGGTTCTGTGCCTCCCTCTCTCTCTCTCTGCCCCTTCCCTGCTCACGTTCTCTTTCCCTCAAAAATAAGTAAACATTAAAAAAAAGAATTATGTGAGAGAATAAAAATAGGGGGAAAATGTGATCATCTGAAATCATTACCCATAATAATGTCGTCAACATTTCTTGAGTACCAAGTACCAAGTATTATGGTGTTTTTATATTCTATCAAATTTAAATTTGTGAATCCAAAGAACAAAGATGATCTTACCAACAGAAGAAAGACTGGCTGGAAAATACAGGTTTAATCTATAAAAATGATCTATCTATATGAGATGGTCTTTGGAAGGCAGAACGTATTGACAAGTAGGAGAGCAGAAAGGATTTTCAGTATAAGGGTTCCTTTCTGGGGAAGAGGATGTAGAACAGGGCTGCGGTGAAACAGTCCTGGGAGGGACAACCTGTGGGCTGTGGGCGTGGTGCTCTGTACCAAAACAAATCTGCCCTATCCTTCCTGGCATTAGAGATTTGTTCCAGTGCTGGAACCTTCTAAGAAGCACTCAAGTTTCTAGGGGAGTTCCTAGTAGGCTTCAGCTGAAGGGACTCTGTCTCCTGGGCTATATATAAAACTGGAAAATGATTCAAAGCCAGCAACAGGAAAGGTCAAGTATTTTTTTCAAGGTCACATCCACTAGAGACGTGTTAATCCTGAGACACCACAATGGATGCCTTACAATAAAGCCTTGAATGAATCCAGGTCCCAGTACCCTATCTCCTTGGTCATCCTTCCCCCAGCCTGAATTCTCTTTGAGGAAATGCCCCCTTTGTGAAATTGTGGATAAACAGATCTCCAGGCCCACTCAACGCGTGGTTCTCAATCCCACTTCTGAAGATGGCTGCCTCTAACTCCCCCTCGGATTTCCTTTTCTGACTTCACCTCATTCCTAGCCACTCAACCAGAGAGAGAGACTTGAAAGGGGAACGAAAAGGAAAAGGAAAAGGGGACGAAAGGCGTTTAATTCTAGATGTTTTCAGAAAGGTGTTCACGTCATTTCCAGATTCCATGAAGAGATAATCTCCAAGGTATCACTCAAGTTAAGGAGACGGGACTTTTCCCTCCCCCGCCCTTCTCCACGCACCAGTGGAAGGCGAGGGAGGAGACGGCTGAGAGAAGACGGAGCCAGGGGGAAAAGTGAGAGAAGCAAGATGAGAAAGGGGTGTGGAAGGAAGAGATGAAGGCGAGAAAAGAGAAGTGTTAGGGGTGCTGGCGAGCCCCCGGCGCACGCCCGCCCGCGCTCGGGACCCAGCCGGGCGCGGCGCCCGAGCCCCGCAGCGCGCAGCCGGCCCGCGGCCCCGCGAGTGGCCGGGACGCGCCGCTCTCCGCCCGGCAGCCGCCTGCGCCCCGCGCGCTCGCCCGCCCGACCCCGGGGCGCCGCGTCCCCCCGCGCCGGACTGCTGCGGGGCAGCGCTCCCGGTGAGTGTGCGGCCCGCGCCCGGGCCTGGCCCGCAGGTGGGGAAGCGGAGCTGGGGGGCGGGGAGGGGGGGGTGCCGGCAGCCCTGCGCGGCTGGAGCAGGGACCCGGCACTTCTTTGGGGGCGAACGAGCCGCGCCGGAATTCCAGAACTGCCCTTCCGCACTCTGCCCGCGACCTCTGCTCCCCCGGGGCGAAGTTGCGGGGAGCAGGAGCGGTCCTGGGCGGAGCAGGTGCTCCGGGCTGGGAGGGAAGGAGGGGCCCCGCCCGGGCCCAAGGACAAGGGGTCCCGCGCCCCACTTAGGGTGCAGGCTTCGGGCGCTCCTACCTGGGGGAGCCGCGGGGGTGGAGAGAGACCGGGCACCGGTCAGAATCCAGCACTGGAGGAACAGTGGAGTCTTCGAATCCATCCCCCGGTGGGATGCTTCTGGGGAAAATGGTTAGAGAAAGGCGAGGAGCCCGGGAGAGGAGCAGATCGGGGAAAAAGGCTGCAGTTTTCTAACTTGACTTCCCGCGGGTGCGAAGCACTAAGGTAAAGGGCAGGAGAGCGCTTCCACCTGGCGGCCGCGCGGGGCCTGGGGGCCCGCAGGTCCCGCCCGACTAAGGAAGACGCTTCGCGTTCAGGGGGGGCGGTTGAGCGAGGGTTCATAGTCAGCGTTCCGGTCCCCACGGGGGCAGGGGAGCCGCATCTGTGGGCCCAGAAAGTTAAGGAATGAAATGGAGATGAGGAGAGAATACATACGGAGAGGAGTATTTTGGGTGCCTCAGACGCTGGGTTGAGGTTTGGGGTTATTTCCACTGGCGCGAAAGAGGCGGCCTTTGTAGCGCACTGGATTTGAACTAAGGGTGCACTTCCACGCACTTCGGAGGAAACCTTGAGAAGACTTCGTTTTCTGCATATAAAGGATTTCCCAGGCACCTTGTCGATTGTCATGTCGTTAAGCTGATTTGTTCAGGGAGCATGTAAGATGACATAAGCAGGGCAAGTCACCAGCCACTCAACATTTCTGAAAGATCTATGTAATCATTGCAGTTTGCCTGAATGTTAGTGGGCGTGCTCCACCCAAAACCAGGAAGGTGGAACAGATTCAAGTCGGGTCTCACTCTGGTTCCATTTATGTGCAAATCTTCGAGGTGTGATTTGGTGAACAAAAGTCTTAATCCTTAAGTTTGAGTCGTTCCCTTTGTCCATGTATTTGTTGAAGAAGGAGGTGTGGACTCTGAGCTGTTTTCACTGTGGTGTGGGAGTGTCAAGGAGCCAGCTGCAAACTTCTGGAAGAATCTCCATCCCTCTGGTCTTGCAGTTGCTCTTCCTCCTTCTGCTTCCCTTTCTCCCTCTCCAGACTCAGGAGCGGGTTTGAGTGTCATCACTGTGCATCTCCTCCAAGGAAAGTATGTAGCTCTCGCTCCGCTGCATCCCATTCACACCTGTCAGTGTTGGACTTGATAAGGAAAGTGCTTTCTCCCTGTTTCCAATCCGAAGTGTTTCTCTCTGCTTTAGGTGGCTTGTTTGTTAAACTCAGGTGTTTCTAGAACAAATGTTATACTTGCCTGGTATCAGCTTAGGAGTTTCCAGACATGACCAATAACTTATTTTTGTCCAAGAAATTTTAATATATTTTCCCAAACCTTCTTTGGTCAGTATGAACCATTTGTCAAGCCTCGTCCACTGAGACTTATTACAGAGCTAATGAACTTAGTTACATCAAGAGGTTGTTCCCTTTCAGCAGTATATGAAGAGCTCTGATGGAATGAAGATTTAAAGAATAGTGCAATTTTTGACACTTTAATTAAGTAGGCAAGTTTTATAGATGCCTGGGATTGAGCAAGAGCACATTTGTAAAGGCAGCTTTTTCAGTCTTAAATTCTTAACTTGAAATGAGAGGAACAATAGTTTGGATTTTCTTATCTAATAAGTGTGATCCCTTTTCAATATGATTAACTATTACTGATATCACTGCAAAGATTTTTAAAGGGCACTTTCTGGTGTATTGGTAATAAATAGCTAGTGTAAAACAACATGGATATGATAATATTTGAAAGGCTATGGCAAGATTCTCTTTTTTCAATAGGAATTTAAGAGTGGAAAGGATACTGATTGAGCCAGAGTCAACAAGATGTCGCATGTTGCTTCCTGACTGCTATTAACTGAAAGCACTAATAATCTTTAGGTGATAGGGTCCCAAGACACGTAGTAGGGAAGCTTCTGTAGTGATCTGATATAGAACCGCAGCTCCTGTGCCCCACAGTGAGAAACCTTACTTTTCCACTCCCTCAGTTCCAAATTAGACAAGTGAGAAATACTCCCTTCTGCTCTAAAAGTGACAAACTCTTGAAATGCAGTAGGAAAACTCAGAATTGGCATCTGTAACAGAAATTATTACTTCCACTTGAAAAGGTGCAAAGAGAAATGTCAGAGCCTAGGACCAAACATAAATAAGCTAAAATTATATCAATGAGTACATGTAAGTATTAAAGAGAGAAGACTGTATTGATCTGATCAATTTTCAGTGGTGTTTCCTTCTGAAAGAAGTGGTAGGTGGACTTTTTACCCATGATATACAGTTTCTATTTTCTTCTATGTACTATAGGAAGCCATGAAAGCATTTCTATTTGAGAACAGTTTTACCAGGATCCTCTTGACATTGTGTTGATTTAATTTGTATAAAGACAAGAAGGAGTGTAGAGAGGCTGTTAGGAAACTACTAGTTTCGTACCCTAAACTTTAAGCAGAGTAATAGCCGTGGATATGCCAAATCCTGGATATTTTGAAAATAAAGGTGACAAGACTTCATGATGTATTAGACATGGTTGCTGGCAGAAGGAAAGCAATCAAGGTTCATGCCTAGATATATGATCAGAGCAGCTGAAAGAACGCAATTGTCACCAACCAATATGGGAAGAGTTAGGAGAAGCAGTTAAGTTTTGAGCAGCCTATTAGATCTTCAGATGCAGGCATCACAAGAGTAGTTGGGACTGAGCTCAGGGGAAAATCAGAGTTGGAGATAAAAATGTGTAAGTCACTACTATGTAAGTGCTATTTAGAACAATGGGACTCTATGAAATGATTTAAGGAGAGAATGAATTTAAAGCATTAGACTGAGAAAAGAGTTCTAGAAGAACCCGAAATATGGACACTGAAAAGAGTAGGAACCAGAAAAAGAAACTGAGAAGGAGCAGTAAGTGAAATAGGGGAAATCTAGAAGGGTGTAATATCATGGAAGCCAGAAGAAGAAAAGTATTTTAAGAAGGAAGAAGTGAGAATCAGCTGTGTCCAATGCTGCTGAAGAGTTAAATTGTATGAAGACAAAGAACTACCTTGAAATTTTATTTGGCCTTGATGAGAACTATTTCAGTTGAAATAGTGGTGATAAAAGATTGACCGATATGGATTGAACAAAGACGGGTGACCTTGTGATTTCAGTCCTATGAATTTATCTTACTGATATGTTTGCACTTAGGAAAAATAATATATGTTCCAAGTTACTCCCTGCAGGTTTTTATATACATAAACAATTGAAAGCAATGACTACCTGTAAATGGAAACAAACAAAATAAACTATGTGCATCCATTCAATGGAATACTATCCAGTTGTTAAAATTATTAAGGCACCTTTCTGTGTACTAACATGAAAAGGTTTTCAAAGCATATTAAAGAGAAAAAGTTGCAATGCAGTATGCATGGTATGTTATCATTTATTAAAGAACAAAGGCAAATGAGCCTATGTATGAAAGCATATATTTAAAAACTGGATAATAGTGGTTGTCTACAGGGAAGAAAACTGGGTAGTAGGGTTCAATAATGGGAGGAAGATAAAGTCTTATGTATACTTGGTTAGTCTCGTATTTACTTTAATATCTTTGAATTATAGTTATTGAAAATACTGAATAAAATGTTATATACAAATCACAAAAAATTGGAGTTTAAAATAATACTGAGGAAAAAGAATGGAAGAAGAGGAAACAAAAACTCTTTATAAAATAGCATTTTCAGGAAAAAAAAAGATTAAAAGGAGTTATTTTTAAAATGAGAGCTGTAATGTTGGAATGAGACCAATGAGAATGAACCAGGCAGAAGCAAGAGTTGATTTAAAAAATAGAACAATTGTGGGAGCAAAGTCATTTAATAATTGCTACGGGATGGAATTCCAGAACCTAATGAGCGACAGAACTAGCAATACTAGGAATAGGGACAGTGCATTTTCCTACAAAGCCCCAGACTTGTATCAGTCCTTCAGTCAGCCTCCTATATTCCTAAAGCTAAGTGCTGCCTGGGACATTTGTAGAAACTCCTCTAATTGACTCCACTATAGAGTCTTAGTTCTAATGTCACTTGAACACTTAAGCTCTCATCAGATCTTTTCTTACCATTGTTTGGCATTCTCTCCAGCTCTCCAAAGCAGCCTGAGCACAGCTTGCCACCCATCTCAAAACTAATCCTGTCTCTGTCCCTGCCCCCATTACTCTCAGGATGATTCTTCTTTACTGGGAATTCAGACACTCCCAGAAATGAGGGTCCCTCCACTCTTCTGATTCCCGTATATTTAGTTGTTCAACTACTTTCCTTCCCTCCTATCCTGTAGTCAAGCTGACTTCCTCTCTGCTCTTGATCCTACAACTGCCCCATTCCAATCTGAACCTTGCTTCATAAGCCATTCTTTTTATCACTTGCAACTTTAACTTCTTTGTTTAATGACCCCATTGTTTAAGTTTCTTAAGATCGTATCACTCTCATCCTTAAAACAAGCAAACAGAAAAGCCTGTTATGATCCTGAACAATCCCTATATCTAGTCCTATTCACTCCTTTCTCAGTTTCTAAAAAAAACCTAATTTTTATTTCTTGACACCATCTCCTCCCCTCCCATTAACTCCTTTCCCACCATAACCTGGCTTCCACCCCTACACCCCATGAAACTCCTGTGGCAACTGTTATTGTGTTTTTTATTTTATTTATATTTTAAAAATTTAAAGTTTATTCACTCATTTTGAGAGAGAGAGAAAGGGAGAGAGAGAGAAAGAATGAGCTGGTGAGGGGCAGAGAGAGAGAAGAGAGCGAGAATCCCAAGCAGCTCCACACCACCAGCATGGAGCCCAGGCAGCTCCATGAGCCAAAAGATCATGACAAGAGACAAAGTTGGACATTCAACTGACTGAGCCACTTAGGCATCCCATGTCATCATCTTTTTAAGCCAGAAGCTACTAATCACTGACATCTTAGCTTGCTAAACTATGTAGGAGCATTTGACAAAGTTAATCATTAACTGTTCATAGCTTTACTTCCATTGGACTCAAAGGTAACTTTCTTGCTCTTGAAGAAAGTTAGTGGCAGCACTTTCTTGGTCCAGTTTCTTTGTCTTTGAATTTTACTTGTCCATTCATTTGGTGATCTTCTTCCACAATCTATCCTCAGCTCTCTTCTCCATTCACTGCCGTTTTTCTTGTTCTCCTTTGGTCAAAGAACCCTTTGAGAAACTAGAAACACAAAGGAACAAGCAATGATGGTATTTTCTTCCTAAGAAAATAATGCACATAAGTACAAATATTTGCAGATAACTTTTGTCAATTAACAGACTCTCACTGAAGTGCATGTATGGGAAGTGGAATCTTCCTACACCTTATAAAATGATGTCATTAGCTACTGTGGTTTCAGTTACTTCCAAGTGGGTCCTAGTTATTTCAAATGAGGACAAGTTTCAATTCTAACATTGCTCATTCATTAATGGTTCTTTGTCTCTGTACCAAAGTCTAACACATACTACCTTCATGAGTTTGTCCATACCTTCACACTACATTATTTCTTCTTTACATAATTTAATTTGAATCACATTTTAAAATGTAAACAAATAAAAATAACTTTCTTATCACTCTTGTTAGTGAAAAATCATTATTGCTGCCACAAATAGTAGGCAATGATAAAAAAAAGTAACACAACAACAAAAAATAATGATCTTATTAAATTTTAATCAGGTAAAATTATTGCCAGCTAAAAACCTTGAGCCTGAGGCCAACTTGCCCTCAGCTTCTAAGGGAGATAACAAAAGTTAAAAACAAATCTTCAACAAACTGCAACAGTCTCAAAGGGAAAGAAAATTGAAAAGGGAATACATTCCTCACTTTGTTATACAGTGCTATTTAATGCCATGACCTAGTACAAGTCAATTCATGTCATGTAGCACCAATGGGACTTGGACTTGGGAAAATTTCCCTGTCTATTGCAAACCCGCTCATTAAGCTACAGACCCTGGAGATCACCACATGGACAGATAATGACCTCTAGGCCCAGTCAACAGGCTCACAGTTAAACTCATTTTCTTTCTCCCCTAAATGTAGAAGTTTCTTATATTCTATATCCCATCAGAGAAACTCCCGATTCCTTTTTTAAAACTTCTCTCCATACCCAGTCAAATTCAATCAGTTTGATGGGTCTTTTGAATCTACTTCCCTGATCATCCATTACCTTACTTTTAACTCAATATGCCTGGCCTGGACTCTTTTAAGTACCTTAAACCTCATCTCCCTGGACCAAGGCTTGCCCCCAAGAGTCATTTGTCCCATACTGCTGCTAAATTAATTTTAGATCTGTCCCATGCTTAAAATCCTTTGGTGGCTTCCCATTTCCTCTGGGAGCAAGCCAAGCTATTTAGCTCACTCTTGTGGCCCTCCTTTCTCTGGACGTCTGCTCCACCTTCCTTCTACCATTCCATCTTGCCCATCTGCCAGCCACGCTTCAGCAATAGGGAACTCCTCACTGACACATGAGGTTTTCCTTTCTGTTCTTCCCTTAGCTCTGAATTCCTTCCTCTACCTGGGAAATTCTTAGTCATTTACCAATATTCAGATATTATTTGTTTTCCTTTCCAGACCCTTCCTGTAACCAGAAAACAACTCACTCCTGAACACTGGTATGAACATTTGCAAGCTTCCATGCTGTACTCACTAGAGATATGTATTTTTTAAAATTTATTTACTAATGTCTTTTCTCCAATTATACCAGTGTGTCCTTGGATAATGGATTGAGTCCTATTCAACTCTATCTCCCTGACTGAATGAGCCATAGTGTTTGGCGCAAAGGACATCATTCACCTGCAGTGAAAATGCCTGTAAACCAGCCATGACACTGAACATTTCACAAAAACCCTTATGTGGGAGAGTGATTTTCTAAAAATCATTGCAAAGATGTCTCTTTCTCTATTCAGTGGTGCCTCTATCAATGGCATTTCACTGTTTCAAACTATTTCACAAAATTAAAAGGCCAAGAAACTCAGAGAAGCTTCCTAACATAATCTGCTGTATCCACCATCTCCAAGCCAGATGGCTGTTTTTCTTATATAATAAAACCTCAAGAGAAGAATATTATATAACTTCACTCAATAATCCACTTTAGTGTTCAACTACCTTTACTTTCTTATACAATGTAAATGGACATTGCTGTAGTTCTATTTTTTTATAAAGTGGACAATATATGGTTACATTTTCCTTGTATCAATTTTTCATCCATTTCAAAACAATGTCAACTAATAATGAAGAAAACTATCTGAATTAAATCAAGACTTATTGATACTCACTCATCTTTTGCAAATGTCTTCCTGTCAGCTATTCAAGATATAGAGATCTTTGGCTCCAGTTCAACTTGAATCCTTCCTCTCTTTTTGTGTTATTTCTCCATCTTGTAATTAGTGTATATGAGTGTATTCACAGCTCCATTTCAACATGAATATTTCCTCTCTTTTTGTGTCATTTCTCAGTCTTGTAATTAGAATATATCAATGTATTCACACACTCATGGTGAGAACTAATGGAATAAAATCTTTGAGATAGAGGTTTTATAGAAGTAGAAACCTGTATATACACTAAGGCAGTCAAAGTTATGTGCAAATATCTAGCCATCAAAAGCCCTAATTTTATAATTATGTTTTCTTTAAATCTTATAGTATGTCACTTCTTGAGGCATCTGTCACATTTTAAAAAGTTTATTAAGTATGATTTGTTTTCGGAATGCCATAACAAGTAAGAGTCCTGATTAATGCCTTGATAGCTAAGATAAGGTCAGGGAAAGACTGATTTGGCTCATGCTTACAAACAAGGATGGTTTAGTTATGTGGTACAAGTGATAATGAATAGGTGAGCTGGATATTTTTGTAACTCATTAAGTAATGTGTGAAATAATGAGTTCCAGATTTGGAAAGTGGTCATTTCAACATTGTGTCTGTGAATTGGCCAGTGTAGCCACTGCAACACAGCACGAATAATTCAAGGCATCTTTTAGCTGTTCTTGGGCTTCTGGGCAGCTATACTTGACAAGGCAAAGATCTGTCATCTTTATAATTCTAGTTGAAATAAAAGCAGTGGAATTCTCTATTCTTACCTTGCATAACGGCAGTCTAGACTGTGTGATTTTGACCCTTTCTGTTTTGACAAAAATACCTTGAATTTCAGATGCTCTGAGAGCCATTTTCTCTCAAATTCATCTGTAGATTACCCTCTCCCCCTCTTTCCTTATTAAGCTCAGTTAGAGCCACCTTTGGCCCTAAAACACAGAAGAGAGAAACTCATATTCTTCCCTTCATAAGATATAATCCTTGAAAGGGCTTTCAAATAAAAGAGTTAAAGTCCTGACAGACTTCATTTTTGTCCTAAAGGTTACCTAGGTTTAGCTAAAATCTATGCAAGTTTCCTTTCTATGCTTATCCTCTTGGTATACTCTGTCACTAAAAGCCCATGGCAACCATTCATTAAATATCCTTGCTACCTCAGGACCTAAGTGGAGAAAATCTGCCAAGATCATTGCACTTTTTAAAAAGTAATAAGTGTTTCACTTATTTCATTGCAAAATTATAGATAGAAAACAATTCTGCACTGGCTAAAAAATGTTACCTTAAAATCAGTATCACACATTGGAGCATTAGATTTTTTTTGGAAGAACATCTAATTTAATGTCAGATACAAATATGTAGAATTTCATAGGGAAACAGCAGGAAAGTGGTTTCTGAATGAATAAACGTATGATTGTCTATAACATACAGAAGTCGTTATTAGATCTCACAAAATGTAAATAAGAGATAGAAAGAATGCTCCTGCCCTGGACACAAATTCAATGAGTAGAAGAAAAGTTGACAAAATTAGAACTACATATACTTCCATGAGTACAAACAGAATGGCTTGAGAATTAACTGTTTGATAATTTTTATAGTTGCTATCCAATGTATCATTACATTTTATCTTCACATCCAGACAGAAATGATTATCCCCATTTTATGGAAGAGGGCAGTGATACCCAGAAACTTAAATGATTTGTCTTAAATGGTGGGAGGAGGGGACAAATCCACATTTCCAATCCAAATTTCCACATTGGCCCAATCATCTTCCAGCTATAGAATATGTTGCCCCTTGACCCTAAAGTATCTGAGGAAATACTGCTTTCTCTGAATTCTTTTTTAAGGTAGATTTTTATCATTTTCATTGTTAGTTTTAAACTAAAATGAATTGCAAAATTTACACATAAATTTCTTTAACCTTTATTCATTTTTGAGAGACAGAGACAGAGTGTGAGCAAGGGAGGGGCAGAGAGAGAGAGGGAGACACAGAATCCGAAGCAAGCTCCAGGCTCTGAGCTATCAGCACAGAGCCCAATGCGGGGCTTGAACCCAAGAATCATGAGATCATGGCCTGAGCCACCCAGGTGCCTCACAAAATTTACACTTAAAACTGAGAAGCATTGTTTCTCTGCACTTAAAAGTATATGATTGTCTAGTTTTTCTATATGAAATTTACTTCTTCTTTTCATTGAATTCATCTTGTCTGATATTACCCTTATTATCCTTCTTTTAGTTTTTAGGTTTGCCTCAAATTTGTTGGCCTGAATCACTTAAAGTTGAATTTTTCTTACAAGCAAACTATTATTAGCTTTTATCTTTACCTAATCTGGATACTTGATCTGGGTACTTTTCCCTTTTAATAGGTGAGCTCATTTTATAAGTTTTAATTAG
This sequence comes from Hyaena hyaena, assembly GCF_003009895.1. Lineage (NCBI taxonomy): Eukaryota > Metazoa > Chordata > Mammalia > Carnivora > Hyaenidae > Hyaena > Hyaena hyaena. Next base: position 279,273 of record NW_024081166.1, read on the forward strand.
CTTCTTTAAATACCAGGTTCCATTATACCTGGAGCAAAACTTTATCAGTGATTTCTTATTTTTTCTTTGGTCATTATCTTTTAACATTGATGGATAATTTCTTGATCTGTTTATTTTTTTGATATTATAAACAAGTAGAGTTGATGTATATTCTATTAGAAATTGATATAGGTCATTGTTTAAATTTCTTATCGTTTCCAAGATTGTGTAGCCTGATAGAAAGTGAAGTGAACATATAATTTCAAAAAAACCTTTTTTCATCAAAATGTCATCATCCCTTCCATTTGATATTACTGCCCTTGCCACAATCAACTTTAGCAGTGTCCAATTCCTTGCTTGGCCAGATGACACATTTCTGGATTATCAAGCATCTCAAGGCTCCAAGGAAACAGCAAGCATAGGAATAATACCTTCCCTTCCTACCCAAACTTTCTTTTGCTGCCATTCCTTGACCCACATATATGGTATGTCAGGTAGAGCCTGCTAGCATTCATTCTCTTTGCTTCATCCCAGATACAGCTTTTCTGAAGGAGGTAAAATTTTAGTTATTTTTCACTATGCCTTCCATCAAATTGACTCACACTATTTCAAGCAGAAATTCCTTTAAGTTTGGTCAGGAAGATGTCAGATATCACTAGTTTTTAACAGTAGCTCAATCATTTCCTTCTTTACTGGTTTATAAGTTGTTTTAATATGGGGCACCTGGGTGGTTTAGTCAGTGAAGCCTCAGACTTCAACTCAGGTCATCCTCTCACGGTACATGAGTTCAAGTCCTGCATCAGACTCTGTGATGACAGCTCAGAGCCTCAAGCCTACTTCAGATTCTATGTCTCCCTCTCTCTCCTCCCCTCCTCTGCTAACACTCTGTCTCTCTCTCTCTCTCTCTCAAAAATGAGTAAACATTAAAAAAATTAAAAAAATATACTCAAGTGGGTGAAGAACTAACTATATGCAACGTTGTAAAGAAATTCCTCAAGTTGTGGCTTTTGACCCAGTTTACACATCATGTGAAGAAGGATAAATTACAACTTTGTACAGGTGTTATTAATTTTAAGAAGCATTTGGCCAGATGTGTATACATTGAATTCTTTATCTATCTGAGATAGATCTTCTGTCAGCTTTTATAAGCTTAGAATACTAAAACTTTCTTATTTCCCCCAAAATAATCTCTTTTTTTAAATTTTTTAATGTTTTGTTTATTTCTGAGAGAGAGAGAGAGCATAAGCAGGGGAGAGTCAGAGAGAAAGGGAGACACCTTTCTCTGAATCTGAAACAGGCTCCAGGCTCTGAGTTGTCAGCACTGAGCCTGACACGGGGCCTGAACCTACAAACTGGGAGATCATGACTTGGGCTGAAGTCGGACGCTTAACCAACAGAGCCACCCAGGTGCACCTATAATTCTTTAATGTACCAATGATCAATTGATCATATGTACCAATTGATCATAGACTGTGTACTCATATATCATCCTGATTTCAGGCAATTCATTAACTTATCTCTTCTCATAGTTCAAAAAGACTACTCAGTGCATACTTCTTAAATTCTCACTTAGAAGATATTTTCAGTTATACATGAACAGTGGTCATAAAATTAGGATTTATCCAATACTCTGGCTCACTGGCTTCTTTAAATGATTATTTTAAAATCTTCCCTTGTGGTTCAGTTATTTTTGGACATTCAATAGAGTTCTGTTGTGAAAAGAGCAAAAGCAAGTTCTCAAACTACTTGAATTCCATAGTTCTTCGCACAACTACACATTTAAACTGCAGTTTGAAAAGGGAGCAAGGTAGGATTATGGGTAAATAAGGGGAAAAAAGGAAATTGATGGGTTTTGTTTCCTAATAGTGGGAAGTCTTTGCAGCATAGAGGACATGACAATAAATGTTTCAAATGTCAACGGTGGAAAACTCAGCTCCAAAAGATATATAATAACAAAGGAAAGAGATTAATGTTAAAATTATTTTTTAAATGCTTTTAAAGATTCTGGATGAAAATGTTTTGACTAGTGGTGTTCTAGTAAATGTTTATCAACCAATATTGAGGGAGGGAGAGCAAGAACCCAGATTTGTAGATTGCCAATTTTCGAAGTGCAAAGAGTGTAAATGCTCCTGACATGATCAATTTCAAACTAACAAAGTGAAGTCAATGAACCCATTTGGTACGAAATGGGCCCAGTGGTTTTCAGCCAGTGACAGCTAAGTCCAGCATACCCCTAGTATAATCTTAGTAACATTTTTAAAAATGATTACCAGGCTATGTAAGATCTAACTGGTAAAAACAAAGGATATTTTGTACCTAGTGGTATGTACTTTCATATTTAACATAAGGAACAGGCAATGTAATGCAATTCAAAGTGATTGAGACCATTAGGATCAGAAGCTGATAGGTTCAAATCCTAGCACCATCACTTAGTGTGTGATTTTAGCAAAATTATCTAATTTATCTAAGCCTTAATATATTCATCTGTAAATTTCTGAATAATGAAAGCTATTTTACAGGCATCTTGTGATGACTAAAAGATACAATAAATAAGAATGTAGCTAATATATAAGTAGATAATAATTAGTTTTTCTCCATCTTCTGTACTACTCATTTCCTTCTTCTTGCCCGTACTCATTAGAAAGTAGTAAATCAGGTCAGAATTGATGTAATATGATTAGTAAGGATGGTTTGCACACCTATGTAGCAACCTGAAAAATTGCTTTTATATAGGAGGGAAAACTCTTGAGAAATGTAGTTACCACAGAAGAGAAGAATCACTCACATTTGTTTTCCTTTCCATCTTTGAAATGTCGAAAGTAAGCATAAAACTTTGAGGAACTAAGGGGGCAATGGCCCATGGATAATCTTTACAACTCCATGTTGTTGCTCATCATTTTTCAGGCTCTATGGTAAAGGAAAAGGAAGAGAAAAAATGTAGAAAGAGTATTGAGTGGATCAACCTGTGGTATTTGCCACAGAAATACAAGTCTGAAAAAGGTAGAAATAATATGTCATGGAAATTCGTGGAAGAAAATAACTTTTGGCTATCATAAGCAGGAAAGACATAAAAGCCTGACATTTGAAATGATAGTTGCAGGATTTTGATGAATAGAACTTGTCAGATTTGGGGTATTTTCAGTGAATCAAACAAAAAAAGTAAATTGACATGGAAGTATGAGACTTTTTTTAAAATAAGAACTTCTGACCTTTTTAACGTTTTTTAAATGTTTTATTTATTTTTGAAAGCGAGAGTGGGGGAGGGGCAGAGAAAGAAGGAGACACAGAATTGGAAGCAGGCTCCAGGCTCTGAGCTGTCAGCACAGAGCCCGAGGTGGGCCTTGAACCTACAAACTATGGGATCATAACCTGAGCCAAAGTCAGATGGTTAACCAACTGAGCCACCCAGGTGCCCCTGAAAGATTTTTTTAACAGAAAAGTGAGTAACCTAAGGTATTTCAGTTGCAAACTAGACCAAGGGTACGATCAGGAGATACACTAGAAGAGTAGCTTGGTGCCTAATCAACAAATGAGCCTATGTGAGGTTTTCCATTTCTTACAAAATTAACATATTTGAAGACGCATGTACTATGTTAGCTGCTTTACATATATTTTTTATTTAATTCCCAAATCAATACTAAAAAGAAAGCATCATCTCATTTTATGGGAAAGGAAACTATTGCCGAATTAAATATAGATGATCTAGGGTTATACAACTTAACAGCAGTGGGACATTGAAAGGTTTTGACCAGGAAGGTAACATGATGGGGAGTACACATTCCTATAGTTATTTGATATTTGCTAATTAAAATTCTTAACTGATTCAACAGCAAATGTAAAATTAGAAGCTATTATTGCAGATACAGAAGTGTAATTCTTCATGTAGCAGATGATAATGTCTTAGTGGCTTTCCTTATGGAAGCAAGAGTGATGGACCTATCATTTCACTTCTTCCCTCTTTACAACATATCATTGAAGATGCTTTTCTCCTTTCTAGTATATTAAACAGAAGTTATTTAGGCAATTATTTCAGGATTTTCATCCAAGTTTTCATTGAGGAATATGTTAACCTATTTAGTCTCCTTCAATGACTTAGTTTGGATTAATTTTTCAATTTCATTTGCAGAGAATCAAGCCTTAAGGAAATTTGGAACATGACAAGAGAATATGGTCCAGCAAAGGACACCATACGCATATATATGATTCTAGTGGAGAAGAAGGACTTAGTTGAGTGGCTAGGGATGTATCATTCTCTTATAATTGTTCTTACTGAAATCGCCAGTGATCTCCAAATTGATAAATTCAAAAACAACCATCAACTTTCATCCTATCTTATAGCTTGGCTATAATTTATGTAAGTCACTTCTCTTTAAAAAAAAAAAACACACCACTTTATTGAGGTATAATTTACATTTAAAAAGCTGTAAATACTTAAAGTATGTTTAGAACTTGGTATATTTGGACATAAGTATACATCTGTGAAACTGTCATCAGAATCCATACCATAAACATATCCATCACTTCCAAAAGTTTTATGTTGCCCCTTTTATTATTTCTTGGTAATAAGAACACTTAACATAAGATCGACCCTCTTAGCAAATTTTAAAGTATACAATACTGTATTATTAATATAGGTGCTACCCTGTTCAATACATCTTTAGGATGCATTCATCTCCTGTAACTGACTTTGGACCCTTTGACTAACACCTCTGCATTTGCCCCTCCCCATAGGCACTGGAAATCACCATTCTACTCTCTGTTTATAAGACTTTGACTATCTTTGATTCTCTGTATAAAAATGATCATATAGTAGTTATCCTTTTGTGACTGACTTTTTCCCTTAAGGTAATATTCTACAGGTCTATTCATGTTGTTGTGAATGGCAGATTTCCTTCTTTTTAAGGCTGAAAAATAGTAGTCCAGTGTGTGTGTGTGTGTGTGTGTGTGTGTGTGTATGTGTATTTATGTTATATATATAATCATATATTTATGACCATTTATGTTATATATGTATATTAAATCATACTCTATACATTTGGGTGGTTTTTGATCTTGGTTTTGTGCATAGTGCTGCAATGAACATGGGCATGCAGATATCTTTTCAAGATTATAATTTTAATTCCTTTGGATATATACCCAGAAATGAGATTGCCAAATTATATGTTAGTTCTATTTTTAATTTTCTAGGTACTCTTCATAGAGTTTCCATAGTGGCTACAGCACTTTACTTTCCCACTGCCTTGCACTAGGGTTCACCTTTTTCCACATCCTTGACAAATTTGTTATCTGTTGTCTTACTGAGAATAGCCATTCTAACATGTGAAATGGTATCATTCTGGTCTTAATTTGCATTTTCCTGATGATTCATAATGTTGAGTACTTTTCAATATACCTGTTGGCTGTTTGTATGCCTTATTTGAAGAAACAGCTATTCAGTTCCTTTGCACATTGTTTAGTCAGGTTTTTTGTTTGTTTTGTTTGCTTTTGCTATTAAATTGTCAGAATTCCCTATATATTTTGGATATTAAACCTTTATTAGATATATGACTTGCAAATATTTTCTCCCATTTCATAGGTTACCTTTTCATTCTCTTGATTGTTTTCTTTGCTATGAAAGCTTTTTAGTTTGATATAATCCCACTTGCCAATTTTTGCTTTTGTTGCCTGGGCTTTTGATGTCTTATCCAAGAATTACTGCTAAAATCAATGTCAAAAAGATTTCTCCTATGTTTCCTTCTAAAAGTTTTAGTGTTTCACACCTTATGCTTAAGTCTTTAATCCAGCTTTAGTGAGTTTTTGTATATGGTATAAGATAAAGGTTCAATTTCATTCCTTTACATATGTATATTCAGTTTACCCAACACCATTTATTTATAGAAGAGACTTTATTTTCCTCATTGTGTATTATTGGCACCTTTCTCAAAGATCAGTTGACACTTTTATGTGGATTTTATTTTGGGGCTCTCTATTCTGTTCCATTGGTCTATATATCTGTTTTTATGCCAGTACCATAGTATTTTGATTATTGTAACTTTGTAATATATTTTGAAATTGGCAAGTATGATACCTCCTTCCTTGTTCTTTTTTTCTTTTAATGTTTTTTTATTTATTTCTGAGAGAGACAGCGTGAGCAGGGGAGGGTCAGAGAGAGAGGGAGACACAGAATCTGAAACAGGCTGTCTGTGCTGACAGCTCAGAGCCTGACGCGGGGCTCAAACCCACGAACCGTGAGATTGTGACCTGGGCTGAAGTCAGACGCTTAACTGACTGAGCCACCTAGGTGCCCCCCTCCTTCCTTGTTCTTGCTTAGAATTACTTTGACTATATAGGACCTATTGTGGTTCCATGTGAATTTTAGGATTGTATTTCCTATTTCTGTGAAAAATGACTTTGGGATTTTGATAGGGATTGCACTGAAATCTGTAGATTGCATTGGGTAGTATGGACATTTTAGTAGTATTAACTCCTCCAATCCATAACACAGACTATCTTTGCAGTTATTTGTGTCTGTTTTTCTTCACTCTGTATTTTATAGTTTTCAGTGTACATGTCGTCTACTTTCTTGGTTAAATTTATTTCTAAATATTTTGGGTTTTTTTAAAATTCTATTGTCAATGGAATTGTTAGAATTTCCTTTTCAGATAGTACATTGTTGGTATATAGAAAAATGTAATTTTTATATGCTGATTTTGTATACTGCAACTTTGCTGAATTCATTTTTTTAGTTCTAATGAGGGTGTGTGTGTGTGTGTGTGTGTGTGTGTGTGTGTGTGTGTGATCCTTAGGATTTTCTACATATAAGACCATGTTATCTGCAAACAGAAATAATTTTACTTCTTTCTCTCTGATTTGGGTTCCTTTCACTTATTTTTCTTGACTGATTGTCCTGGCTAGGACTTGCAGTACTATGTGGAATAGATATGATGGAGCTGGCCTCCTTGCCTTGTTCCAGATCTTGAAGAGAAAGCCTTCAATTTTTCATTATTGAGTATGATGTTAGTTGTGGGCTTTTTGTATGTGGGCTTTATTGAGTTAAGTCCTTCTTTACCTAATTTGATGAGAGTTTTTATCATCAAAGTGTGCTGAATTTGTGAAATGCTTTTTCTGCATCTGTTGAGATGATTATGTAATTTTTATCCTTCATTCTTCTAATACAGTATATAATATTGATTCATTGACATGCTGAACCATTCTTGCCTCCCAGGGATAAACCCCACTTAGTCCATTTGTATGATCCTTGTAGTGTTCTGTTTGTTTGGTTGGCTAATAATTTGTTGAAGAATTTTCCATCTATATTTGTCAGAGTATTGACCTGTAGTTCTCTTTTCTTATGGTATCTTTATTGGACTTTGATACCAGGGTGATGCTGGCCTCATAAGATGAGTTTGGAAGTGTTTCCTCTTCTATTTTTGGACGAGTTTAAGAAAGATCAGTATTCAATTTTTCAATGTTTGGTGGTTTTAACTTCTGAAGTCATTTGTTTCTGGACTTTTTCTTTGATAGAATATTTTTTATTTCAGATTCTATTTCTTGTTATTCATCTATTCATGCTGTTTTTTCTTGATTCAGTTTTGTTCTATTGTATGTTTCTAGAAATTTATTCATTTATTTTACGTTTCCAATTTATTGATATATAATTATTCATAATAATCTCATGATTATTTCTGTGGCATCTTTTTTTCTTGATTAACCTAACTGAATATTTGTCAATTTTATTTATCTTTTCAAAAAACTAACTCATTGGTTTATTGTTTTTTATTCTATTTTTCTTTCTACTAACTTTGGGTTTACTTTGTTCTTCCCCTTTTAAGTCCATGAGAGTAAAATTAAATTATTTAATTAAGATATTTCTTATTTTTTAATATAGACATTTACTAACATAAAATTGCCTCTTCATACTGCTTTGCTATATTCTGTAACTTTTTGTATATTTTGTTTTTATTTTCATGTGTCTTAAGATAGTTTCTAAGTTCCCTTTTGATATATTTTTTGACCCAATGGTTGTTCAAGACTACGTTGTTTAACTTCCATGCATTTGTGAGTTTTCTCATTTTCTTTTTGTTATTTTAGTTCTATTTCATTGTGATTGGAAAAGACACTTGGGATATAACCTGTCCTGGAGAAGGTTCTACATGCGCTGGAGAAGAATGTGTGTGTATTCTGCCGTTGAGTGAAACATTCTGTATGTGTCTGTCAGTTCCGTTTATTCTAGTGTTATTCAAATGAGATTTTGCCTTATTGATTTTCTCTATTATTGATAGAGGAGAAATAAAGTCAATTACTATTGTATTGTTGTCTATTTCTCTCTTTTACACAGTCAGCATTTGCTTCATGTACTAGGTGCTCCAATGTTGAGTGCATATATATTTATAATTGTTATATTTTTGGAAAAATTTACTCATTGTGATGATATCTCTAAACATTTTGTCTTTTGAGACAATTTTTGACAAAAAATCTGTTTTATGTGGTTTAAGTATAGCCAGTTGTTTTCCTTTGGTTACTATTTGAATGGATTATGTTTGTCCATCCTTTCACTTTACTCCATGGGTATCTTTAAATCTAAACTGAGTCTCTTGTGAACAGCATTCATTTGGAAATTTTTTTATACATTCAGACACTTTACGTCTTTTGATTGATGAGTTTAAGCAGTTAAACTTAAAGTAACTTATTGATAGAAAAGGATTTACCATTGCCATTGTGTCGTTTTCTGTTTTGTAATTCTTTTGTTTTCTTCTCATGCTGTCTTCCTTTGTGATTTGATGGAGTTTTTGATAGTAATATACTTGATTCTTTTCTCTTAATCTTTTTTTAATTGACTGTAGGTATTTTCTTCATGGCTGACACACAACTTCTTATAATTATAACGGTCTGTTGCAAACTGATAATAGCCCAACTTCAATCACATACAAAAGCTTTCCATTTTTATCCCTTCACACTTTATGTTATTGATGTCAGAATTTACTCTTTTTTATATTATATATCTTTGATCAAATTTTTGTGGTTATATTTATTCTTAATACTTTTATCTTCAGAAAATACTTCTTAAAACTCTCTTTAATTAGTTCTACAGCAGCGCTTTCCTGATTTTCTGACTTATAAGTGTTCTTTATATATTTTATATAATTTGTTAAGTTGTTTAATATTTTGGATAGTACTTGTGAGGCAATAGATGTGGCAAAAGCAAGGGAGTAGAAGAGTGATAAATATCAAGTACCTGTAACCTGGTGTAAAGATTCTTCACAGTCTGGCCTCTGTCTACATTTTCAACTTCATCTCTAAACAAGATTAATCTGCCATTCCAAATTTCTCAACCAAAAACCACTTAGCAATCATATCCTCAACAAAATCTTCATAGAGTCTCTCTAGAGACTATGTATTTATAGTTGAACTTATTATATTTATGTGCCATTCTGTATAAGAATATCTCCCCCACTCTCATCATGTCATGAGCTTCTGAAAGGCAAGGAATATGTCTTTAGTTATTGTGTACCCAGTAACTACTGACAAAAGTAAGGCTTAAAAAAATCAACAAATGCATATTTAATAAACAAATGAAAGTTCAATGAATTAATACTCTCTGGGCCTTTTATTAGTAGTATCATTTTGGTAAACTCTCTAAACATCGTTGTGTTTCTGCTCATTTTCCACAGAAGAGCTATAATAATTCTTTGCCTACTTAAAACTTCAAAATTGTATCAAAATAAGAAAACAAATTATAGAAATATTTTATAAACAAAAAATATATGCACGAAGTAGACCAATTTGAATGTTATGAGTCCGTAGTGCTTCTGATGTTACAAAAATAGCCACACCCATGCATACGGGCATATGCACAGGTACACACAAATGAAACTAAATGCTATTTCTTACATTTCCCAATGTACAGAAAAATATCAGTCTTGATGATTTGGTAGCCCTGCAACTGAATGCTATCAAAGAAGAGGTATTAACGTCATTCAACATAGCTTTTTTTTTTTCTTTTTAATAAGATGAAGTTTTTTTTTAAGTTTTAGAGAGGGAGAGAGAGCACATGAGCAGAGGTAGAGACAGAGAGTGAGAGAGAGAGAGCGAGAGAGAGAATCTTAAACAGGCCCCACACTTGAGATCATGACCTGAGCTGAAATCAAGAGTTGAATGCTCAACCAACTGAGCCACTCAGGTGCCTTCATTCAACATAGCTTTTTGAATTGTCTTAGACTACATTATTATTGTTCTCTTAGATTTTATGTTCCTGAAATATGAAAAGTACAACCTTATATAATACATACTATATCATTATATACAAACAGTCAATAAAAAAATCATCCTTCATAGTTATAATGTTTTTCTGGATGGTTATAAATAGGATTGGAAGTAATAAAAAAACTGATACATTTTAAGAAAAGTCACCAGTGGTCCTTACCATCCCCCATTACAAAATCTCTACACAGAATAGTATGCATTTTAGCTAGCAAAGCATTATTTACTAGTCCTTAGATCTATACTAGTTGGGAGTGCTATACCTGTTGAATTGCTAAGAGCTTTGACTATTTAGTATTTTTCTGTATATGAACTAAGCAATGCTTTTGGCATCCTGCAAACTGTTACATTTTATAAATGAGATGCACAGCTGGAATGTGACTTGACTTCTGCTTTTGGCAATCTTTCAGATGCCTCTACTCCAAGTGACATAAAGGAAGTTTTTTTTGTTTTTTTTTTTAAAGGAAGTATTAATCTAAAAAGTTAAAGACAAAGGATAAGATTACTAAGATATTTTAAAATATATGTCAAATTTTTCATCATTCATTGGTTTTGCAGGTGCCTCCTCAGTACTACTGCTCATGTTGCTGATGAAGCCGTGCTATATAAAGCACAGCTCTGTCAAATTCCAGAGAGTTAGTAGAAAGATATTCTTTGTCAGAGATGTAGTTGACAAGTACATGTTCCGTGGAAACTGATAACCTCCAGGATGGCAAAGAGACACCATTATGAAGAAGGAAAACAAGAGTTCTTGTGATTTATTTTTGGTTGCTTGGAAGAATTATACAAACACAGTAAAATTCTGGAAATTCTGCACATATTTATTGCTTGTGTTTGAAAAGCTCTTGACAGAGAGACCTTAGCTTAAATGTAAAACAGCCTTCTGAATGAATCAGAGAAATTATAAAGAGCTGTACTAAGTACATGCATATGGAAGACACAGGTCTTTAGACTTTTCCCCCAAATATTGACAGTACTGATACCAATTGACACAGAGTCCAGAAAGCTTTAAAAATAATCCAGTACAAAGCAATGGGACTGAAGGCAGGATAATAGTAAAGAGTCAAACCCTCTGTTTAGCGTAGCAAGGTTGCATATTTTCCTATGTGTCGAGAGAAAACTGAGAAGATTCTGTATTTGCGACATTCTGCCACAACCATGCCATGAAGGCTGCTCACAAGATAAGATAACTCCAGAAGCAAAAGAATCTGCAGAACAGGAGGAATGGTGGAAGATGACAGATTAGACCTAAATGTCATCCCAGACCTCCACTTGATGCACAGGAGACCTGCAACCCTCCGGTGCCAAATAGTGGCTTTTAGGCTCTTCCAAGGCCACCCCTCCTTCAGCCCTCTATTTCCTATCCCTGCTTCTCTCTAAGTATATATCCCCTGTTTGTGTATCACACAGACATACCATGGAGCCTCTAGGCTAAAGCAATCCGATTAGGAAAGAAGTCTAGAGCAAAATATTTAAGTAGCCGTTTACTCTCAGGGCTGGGTATGTATCTCCTTAAATTTTGCTCCCTAGACCTTACCTGTCCCAACTTAGTTCCAGATGTGAGGGGAGACTATCCTGGGGTGTTCTAGTTCGGGATGCTACAGCAAAGTACCATAGACTGGATGGCTTACAAACAAGAGACATTTATTACTCACAGTTCTGGAAGCTAGGAAGTCTCAGATCAAAGTATTCACAGATGTGGTGTCCAGTGTGTTTGTTTCTTGTTTTATGAATGACTATCTTCTCTCTTCTAATCCTCCCAGGAGAAAAAGGGAAGAGGAAGCCTTCTGGGCTCTCCTTTTTCAGGGATTACTGATCCCATTCATGAGGGTTTTACCCTCATCACCTGTGGCTTCCCAAAGGCCCACCTCCTAATAGTATTCTATTGTGGATTAGGTTTCAACATAATGAATTTGGGGGAGGCATAAACATTCAGTCTGTGGCACAAGGTAACTTTAGAATCCTCGTTATATGCACTGCAGGAATTTGACTAGTTTCAACAACTTATTGAACCTTATAGAACCTTATTGCTAGATTTATAAACTTGTATATTGGTTCTTGTTGCTTTCAGCTTTGGCCTAAAATTCTAGGGAGTAGGAAGAATATCCTTTAACTTCTTGTTATGCATAGAACAACAAAGAGAGTTTACTTGGAGTTTTTCACTGTTACAAACAGTTCAATGAGATGTCTCATATGCATACTATTTTACTTCACTTAAATTATTTCTGCATGATAAATATCCAGCAATGGGATTACAAGTCAAATGTTGTAAAACATTTTGGGACATGTTGCTTATGACCAAGGTTCTTTTGAAAAGAATTTTACCAGTTGTCACTGTAAATTTGTATGATTATGTTCATATCTCTACAACCTGATATACATATAAGTATTTTAATTGCTAATGCAATTGACATAAGATGCTTTTATTCTCAACTCTTAAATATTTTTATCTAGTTGTGTCAATTGTTTTATCTTTGGCTTATTTTTAAAATAAAATAAATAAATTTTATTTTTCATCTAGTTTGTGAGTTTGGATCTTTTAAATTCATAGAAGAATGCTAGTATTTTCATAAATTACCTCATGTTCACCAGACTCTTGTTTATTGTTTTTTCTCTTCTTTTTTTTTTGTTTATGTCACCATTATAGTGCTCTTCCTTTTCAAAATATCTTCTGCTTTTTTTCTTCCCTATTTATGCTGGGTTTGGTAAGTTGTATAAAGAAATAAAACTGGAAAATTAACTTATTTATTAATAAAAAACTTTATAATTGACCAGTATCTTCATCATGCCAACACTTAAGATCATAAAGTTTTAATATATATAAAATATATAAGATAATAAAAGAATATTAGTTAATATGAAGTTAAATGTTTTTGTATTTTATAAATTCCCCAAAATGAGATTTTATATTTGTTAGTATTTGAGTCAAAATCCATGCTTAATATTAACAAACTACAGACTTTAGTAAATTTAGGAAAAATTAACATTGAATGTGAAAAATTTAACTCAAACTTATTGGACCTCTTCAAGGATTTTGCACTGATAATTTTAGTCATGTGTGTGTGATAATTTTAATTTTTAACTTCAATATTCTTCTTTTTTACATCTCTTTGTGGATATTTTAATTTCTTTTTGAGCAGCAGAAATACTTTAACCCAACTTTGGGAAGTAGTAATAATTAGCAAATCTAAATCTTAAAATCTGATAGACAAAAGTGAAAGAAATAGAAATGAGTAAATATTTCAATAACATTGGTTTCCTAGAACTATGAACCATGTTACCATGATTTATACTTGTATGCAGAGAATGGAATGCATTGCTTACTGCCCATCTCTAAGAGAGATACACAATAAAATGGTCACATACCATCAAAGATGCAATTAGGTATTTGGGAATATAGTAATATGTTGTTTTATAATAATTACTTAACAGTACTTCATAAAATGATGGATCATATTTTTACATTCTTTAAATTTAAGAGGTAAATTTAAGTAATGAGTTTAAAAGTTAATACTGGTCACTTGGTTAAAATCAATCTTATAAATTCGTTACTATTAATATTACTAGTTTTCTACCTTAAAGGCAATGAAACAACCCAAAAATGAGGTGGCTAAGTCTTACAGATTTGAATAGCAATGGTATTTAAGTTTTGTAAGTTTTGCATGACCATGTGAATATTAACTCAGGTTAATCAAATTTTAAATTTATTTTGAATGGTGCTAAATATGACCAAATCAAAAGTCAGTGTAAGCATGGAACATGTCAAGTAAAACATTTCTTTTTTAACTGAAAGTTATGTCCAATTGATTTCCTGAGTGATTTAGGCAAGCAGTAGAAAGATTGCCAATGAGTAAACCAAAGGCTTACAATAAGTTACATTTATACAATCCTTATATTTTCCAAAGTATGTACAAGTACATTGCTTTCTTTGATTCTCTTATCAACTATATATAATTTAGGAAAGGCCAAAATTTTTTTCCATGAGAAGTTGACCCCAGCTGACATAGCTAGCAATCTTATGGTATTCTACCCTTAATCCCACAAGGAATGAAATGTAATCTGCTACTAGTTTATTCTATATTAAACATTAACAATGTGATGTCCTGCACCTGCTAGAAAAGGGCTTTCCTGTAACCCCTCAAATCTCAAAATATTTGTGACTGCCCTTCAGTTATTGATAAACACTAGTTCTTTTCCCCATCAAGAATAAATATTGTCATAAATATTGTAGAATAAATATGTCATATTGTCATATGACCATTCTCCCAAGTGTCATAATTAAACTTGCTCCCAGTTCTCTAATTGTTTCTCTAATTAATTGTCTGGTAGATATTGATAAATGTTAATTACAAAAAGAACTAGCCAAATATCCTTATTTAGTATGCATTTCATAACAGAGCTATTATAGTTTATATTCTCACACACACACACACGTCTTTTCTTCTTCTTTGACTTCTAAACTTGATGTTTCACTTAAAAGTGGCTATGGGGGAACACCAGGGTTGCTCAGTTTGTTGAGCCTCGGGCTCTTGGTTTTGGCTCAGGTCATGATCTCATGGTTTGTGAAATTGAGCACTGCATCAGGCTCCCTGCTGACAGCATGGGGCCTGCTTGGGAATCTCTCTCTCCCTCTCTCTCTCTCTGCCTCTCCTCTGCTTGCACACACACAGACACACACACACGCTCTCTCTCTCTCTCCCCCTCTCTATGTCTCTCTCTCAAATTAAATTTGAAAAAAAATGGCTGTCAGTAGCAAAGGAAGAGGAAGAGCTACAGCTGCATCAGTACATCAGAGCCAGGATGTATTTTGGCTGAAAAAGTTTCAAGAGAATAAAAAAGAAATCATTTGTTTCATTCTTTCTTTTTTTTTTTTTTAAGGATGAGCTAACAAGAGCCAGTGAGATTAAAGTGGACTGTGAGCCTTTTGTGGACTTCTCACAAGAACAGGAACTTGAGGGGGCAGAGTGGTGATGAAAACTGATAATTCGATCTATCACAATATGGTGAGCATTCTCAGGTTTAAATGATAAAAATAAGTTGTAAGTTAGGGAAAATATGAAGAAAACAATGTGACAAATCAAGGAACTAAAACAAGATGTGGCAGTGGAGGGAATGAAAGTCGTGAGTACTGTTTCCAGGAAAAGCCACCACCATTGACTAATTGGTTCACTAGTGGCTGGTAGTGTTTAAAGGTGAAAGAATAGGTCTGACAACCTGCTAGGAGAAGATAGGATAGGAACTTAGAAATGTTGCTCACAGACCATTTGAAAATGAATCAAAGGAAAAGTGAATTCAGAGAAATGCTTCTAGAAAATGAAAAACGGACAGTAAGTACTAGATTAGAAAGAAAACCTGCAGAATTTCAGATTTAGCAAAGAATTTTAATAATCATCAAGACTTGGAAAATCCAATTTTTCATTTTTATTATTTGGGGGGATGATAATTATCTCCAATAGAACGACAAATCTTTTTTAGCTCTTATCTCTCCATGTTTCTGAAGCTATTTGACATAATAGTCAAAGTAAAGTATCATTTTAATCACAGCCACTGCTTATCTTGTTCAGGCTGCTTACTGCCCAGTGTTAAGGGGCCATTCATAGATTACCCACGCAGTACACAATCTACACAACCCATATACATGCCTCCGATTCTAAGTGTAAACAGGAAATCAAACTACATAATAAATGGTGGGATCCTGGAAAGAGCAATGGATTAAGAGCCATAACTTCCTTGTTCAAGTTCTGTACTCCTACCTGGATGCTATTATTCAAATCAGTCAACCTCTCTGAGTCAAGGTGTGCTTATTAGCAAAATGATGATATTTACCTTCCAAACCCTACACAACTGTCTGAGTTAATCAAAGAATGTTTCATAAAACATCAAGTTTTATAGAAATGCATATTATTATTTAGGCTGTTAATATAACCATAAGATAACTCTGTTGCTGTGTATATGGATTTTAATAGTTATTAGGAGATAGCTTGGCAAACTGTGTCATGTAAGCTACAATTCCAAATCTAGAAATATTTGTTTAATAAATGAACTATTTGTGTGTGTGTGTGTGAAATGAATAGCCAAAATGTTACTGTCTATGCAAAATACTTTTAAGTTTACTTTTTTTTAAAGTTTATTTTTGAGACAGAGAGCTGGAGCGTGAGTGAGGGAGGGGCAGAGAGAAAGAGAGATGCGAATCTGAAGCAGGCTCCAGGCTCTGAGCTGTCAGCACAGCGCCCAACACGGGGCTTGAACTCACGAACCACAAGATCATGACCTGAGCTGAAGTCAGATGCTTAACTGACTGAGACACCCAGGCTCCCCATAAATACTTTAAGTTTATACTAATTTGTAATTCTATGTATTAAGTTTAGAAATCCTGGTGGTCCCCATTCTCCTTACTATTCTTTATAAAAGGCTTCTATTTTCCCAATGGAATGATTTGTGGTTATGATAAGAGAGTATCAACAAATTATAAACTGTAGTGGATTGCCAGGTTGACTTTCAGAGAAGTAACGTAGAGACAGAGGTGTTCTATTTCAAAAGCCTCCTGCCGTGCAGTCTAATTGCAGATGATGGAATGGTCTAGGAATCTCACCCCTCTTCCCTTCTTTATCCACATTCGTATTGTTTCAACTGTTCCCATGGCTGAAAAAAATGTTCATATGCAGGAGTTTTCCAACTTTATAGTCCCAGTCCTGAATTTCCAATGACCTCTAGAGTTAGCTATCACATGACTCTGTACCATCTTTGTACGTCCAACCTACATTTCCAGATCACTAGATCAACTTCTCAGTGGTCTACCTAATTTGTTTCTCCCCAAATTTTCCTTATTTTTCTTATAGGGCCGCTAAACCCTTGGTTGCTTAAGTCAAAAATATGGGTGTCATTCTTAACCCCTCCTTTTCCCTCTCATCCTCACCTAGTCCATCAGCAAAAGTCTTATTGATTCTACTGTAATGTGTATCCTTTATCATGTCCTGTAAAATGCTACATGATCGGATCCCCTGGCCACTATTTTAAGCTCACTCATCTATGTAAAATACATCTTTTTACTTGTCACTCTTTATAGCACAAAGTCCTCTTGGGAATTATATTTCTATTTATGTGTTTGTTTATTGTCCCTCTTCCCTATTAGGAAAGGACTTATCCGGTTTTATTCACAGATCCATACCTACAATGCTGCCTTCACAATAATATTTCGGACTGAATGAGTTCATCATAACCATAGTATGAATCCATCAGTAGAATCTGTGGGCATCAGACTAACAGCTGCACAAGATCATCAGTGTGCTAGATGTGCTTCCCTAAATGCATTATTTGTTTACAAAATACATTCTTAGCACTTTTTTTGAATACAGAAAGCGAAAAATATCACGCTGATTTAAGGAAATAATTCTACCTATTTTCAACTCAAGTTAATTTTATAAGAATGGGAGCACTAAAAACCAAGAAAAGGAAAGTCATTTTTGTTTTTGTTTGAACTATTCATCTCTCAAGCTCCCTCCCTAACATCCTGAATGTTCATACCTAGGAACATATTTCGTCTTTCCTCCCATAGTCAAACATAATGTTCAAGACTTGATGATAGTGACCGTAAGAAATAATATTATGCCAAATCCTTTCAAACTGTGCAATAGCTAAGGCACATAAAAATATGCCATAGTGGTAAATCTGTTTTTCTACTCCTCAGATGTCTTACTTGCTCTAACAACTTTTCAGACAATAGCCTTAATAGAATAACTTTGCAGTGTGACTTACATATCTCTTATCAGAAAAGTAACGTCTGCTTCAGATCTTAAAATTATATCTGATATCTTTAAATGATTCCAAATAATAACCCTCAGAGTTGTCTGGACCTAACTGATAATGAATTTTGTAGTCCACTATAGAGTTCATTTGCTTGGGCTTGCAATAAATTAACTACCAGGAAAGGTATGAAATGTACTGTTGTAAAATCTCTGGTTTCTCTCTCCTGAATTTATTTGAATAATTACTGAAGTATATCTTGTTGTTTTCAGGTCAAATTTAATCTCCTAATCATGGAGCTGTTACCTCCTCCCATGTTCTATACATTGGTTGATGGTACCTTCTTTTATCTACTCTCTCAAGCCAGAAGATTCATTTCTTAATGCCCAGCTTTCCTTCATTTCATATGTCAGTTGGGTTACCATATCCTCTCAGTTCTGTTTACACAATATCTCTGGCATCTCTTCCCTTTTCTCTAGCACTGTGACATCCTTGACAGATTGACCCATTCTAGCCTCACAGAGCTGTATTGACCTGGCTTCTGACTACACCACACCTTCCCCATAAAATCAGAGAGGAGTCAGCATGGAATCATGTCCCAAAGCCTTCTCCCTGTGAGGCAGTAAAATCTGGGAATGGTGGGTTGCAGAGATGCTACTTTGAAATAGGAGATCCTACAAAAAGAATTTTAAGTGGTGATATCAGACAAACAGGGCTTCAGATCCTGTCTCTGCCTCTACCGGTGGTATCATCTTGGGTGAGTTCACCTTTCTGCAACTTAAGTTAACCATATTTGACTTTGAGATAGTAGTGCACACTTCATTGGGTTGTTGTGAAAACTACGTAAGATCATATTACTGAAAGATATTTCCTGACATGCGTTGGAAGCTCATCGGATGCTAGTTCTCTTACTGCGTCCTCCTACCACTCTGGGCACCATCATATGTTACCCAGAACATACTTGCAGGAACCCTGCATTCTTTCCTAGGTCTCTCGAACTGATCTCTTTTGAGTAGCAAGGATTTCCTTTTTTCTCAACAAGGGTAGTGGAAGCTGAATGAGACCCTATTTTGTCTCAGGGAACCTGTTTCGTTCTATGCTTCTGAAAATCCTTATTCTAGAATAGCTGGAAACTATTTCCCTTCATGCTGTCTTCTTCTTGTTTTGATATACATCAATGACTCTTTTTAGATGAGAAACAAAACTACAGAATTTTTAGCTTTCTCTCTCCTACTCCTGCACATTTTTCCAAACTCAGTCCTGATGCTCACTCTTTTTCACTGTTTGGCTTTCTCATAAAGTTCATCTTTTTTCATTCCTTTGTGCCCACATGACCAGTCTATCCAATTAGAATGCCTGTCCCCACTTGCGACTATATGTCCAGTGAATGTCTGATAGTTTCAGATAAAGTCCTTTGGCCTCATCTCATTCAGTTTTTCTCAGCTTAGTATTCCTTTTGAACTTCCATAGGTCTCTGTAAGTATGTATCTTGTCATACTGGTATTAGTTATGTACTGTTTGTCTTCCCTGCTATCAAATAAACTGCTTGAATGGATGGCAGAACCACAGCACCCTACAATATGTTTTAAGGTCCACAAATAATTAATGGCTAATGGAAGGTGTTATTATCATTATTTCTATTGCCCTTGCCTATTTAAAAATGTCTTTCCAATATTTTATTTGTCAAACTATATTACCATTTTGTACTTTATCATAAACAAACATGATTTATGTGTAAAGCTATTTTCATATAATCCTAAACATCAAGACTTAAACACCCTAAATACTCTAGTATGAGTGCTTTTCTCATGTGTGAAAATTACGTTCTGCAACTGAGATTTTTTTTTTTTAATTTTTTTTTTAATGTTTTTATTTATTTCTAGGAGAGAGAGAGAGACAGCGTGAGCAGGGGAGGGTCAGAGAGAGAGGGAGTCATAGACTGAAACAGGCTCCAGGCTCTGAGCTGGCAGTCAGCACAGAGCCCGACGCGGGGCTCGAACCCACGAACCGCGAGATCATGACCTAAGCGAAAGTCGGACACTTAACCGACTAAGCCACCCAGGCGCCCCTCTGCAACTGAGATTTTAACTTGAAATATTTCAAAGCCTTTTTCAAAAAACTATCAAGCCCTTAGAGAAATTAATTCTATTTTAGTCAATTTATTAAATAAATAAATTTAAAAGCAATGGAGCATAATTTCATCAACCTTCAAAATAAGCACTCACCTTTTTCTTCCCAAATTTTTTTTATATTACAAAATGGTGCCCAAAAGTATATTTACCATGATAGCCCCAAGAGAAACTCCTTACTTGAAAAAGGACAAAGAGATATGGGAATAACCAGCATCCACATATGGTACACATTTAGCCTGAAGACAGCTGGGCCATAAGGGACCACACACATCCAGAATCTATATCCTTCTCTCCTGGGATAACCTAATGAACTTCTACAGTTTCCTGCATGGAGTCTTCATTACTAAGGGGAAGGTCAGAGCAGAACATTTGAACATCTAGCTAGTAAGCCTACCCTATGGTAGATCTAGACCAGATCTAAAAGGTTTGAAGATTTCTCTAATTTTATCTGGGGGATGGGGAGGGTAATTGTACTGTCTCTTTCCACATATGTGATATGTTTATATTATGTACATTGTTTTAAGATCTTTTTATGAATTTTCCATCTCTTAAGAAATTTGGTAGGTAATCTATACCTCTACATTCTTTGGTTTTGTGTATGAGAATTTTCAAGAACCTACTTTGTAAAATAACTGGTAGTGGGACAAAACATGAGTGGAGAGTGTCATTCAAGTTCAATTAGTTAAGCATTAAAAAATATTAGTCTCATGCCTGGGGAAAGATAAGAATATCTTTAGCCCCTTTTCATTACTTTAAAGGAATTTTCTAACAAATTCAGTTTAAGTATAAATACAGTATCTGTAACAATGGGGAATGGAAAATTGAAACTTATAGATAATCCAAAATTTTATTTAAAGAGCACATTAAACCTTTGTCCCCAATGAGTTTCTACACTTAACATTGCTCAGAGTTGGGAATTAATTTGTGTGGATTCTGCCTCTTTATTTGACACCTTATCCATGGAGGAGGGGGTGATCAATAGTAAATTAGGCACTCAATACAGAGTAGCCTGAAAAGATTGAAATCAGAAACCAAAGGACTTGAATCAATGACAAAACTCATATCTAGCCCTTGAAAATTTAAGATAAAATAGATCTTCATTTTGGCTTTATTATAGCAAATGGACATTCTAAGAACTAACTGCAAGACATTTTAAGTCTGTGAAGTTTTCATCTCTTATCATTAATTTTGATTCAACTTCCTGGATCAAACAGTAAAATAACTACTTCATACTGTCTCGAGTACATTTCTTCCTAAACAACAAAACAGAGAAAAAGAAAAAGTGCTTTTTATCAACAGAAATTCATTTGTAGATGTGGTCCCATTTCAAAGGTAGAGAAGTAATAGTTTTTATTTGTGGTGCCAAGTCAGCATGGAAACAAACAAACCAATAAGATCTGTCCTGCTGCTATGCTTGGTTCTTCCCTTCCTTTGAAAAGACTCACTGCCCAGCCAGCCAGTACAGTCCAGCAAACCCAGCAGCAACCACAGACAGCTTCCTCCACGGCCTCACCGGCACTTCCTTCTGCTATCGCACTGCAAAACTGCAGTTTTGTCTCCAAACTCTGGTAGTTTGGTTGGATGACTTCATGAAAATTATCCACTAATTTCTAAAGGAGTTTTCATTTTTATTTACAATCATTTGGGGATAAGTAGCATTCCGTATTGCTATGTGACATGCAGAATCTGAAAGCCAGCATTGAAATTTTCAAATGAAGCATAAGTAATTTCTTGGATATGCCTAAAGAAATAGTCATCTTGGGGCACCTGGGTGGCTCAGTCGGTTAAGCAACTAACTCTTGATTTCGGCTCAGGATACAATTTTCTTGTTCATGAAATGGAGCCCTACCTGGAGCTCTGTGCTGGCAGCACAGAACCTGCTTGAGATTCTCTCTCTCCCTCTTTCTCTGCCCCTCCCCTGGTTGCTCTCTATCTCTCTCTCAAAATAAATAAGCATTAAAAAAATTTTTTAACCATAAAATAGTCTTTAGTTTAACATATGTGATGATATTCCCTTAATTTAAGCAAAACTTAACTTTTAGTGTTATTTGCAAAATAAATGGAATCATTTTATACATATAAAAATGAAGTTTTATTTTGAAAATAACTTGGCAGAGCATATAAAGAAATCTCCCTGAGTATTTAAATATTTAACGTAGACACAATTTTTGTAGTGTGTTACTCTAGAATTCTAGAGGGATTGTAATCCCCTTGAAAAGATGTGCAGAAATGTATGTCCTTGCATCTATATGATTTTTGAGGAAAAGATAAAATAGCTTTCCTCATAACCATGGCAGAGTAAAATCTATTATGTGTAAATTCTTCAGTGTGTGTGTCTGTGTATGTGTTTAAATATGACCATGTGTATGGACTCACTGAAGTGTATGAAGAATATCGAGGAATCATCAACATATGCACATAGATATATTTTCAGAACAGCAGAAATATTCTTGGTCATAACATAAATGATATGTATTATAATGATACATTTTTACTATTCATTAGCTCACTTTATTATGCTCTGGTTTGTCATCATAAAGATATTAATTTCTCATGATTTCTCATGTTTATGGAAAACATTTCTTTATTGAGAAACCAAATATCTTGAAACTACTAGTAGTACAATAGATTTGAGAGGATGTGTTTAATGAGAACATAGTGATATCTAACTAAATTTCAGTTGTTTTATTTTTAAAAATACAAACAATATTTTGGATGTTTAAAAAGTGACTATCAGTCGAGAGCTGCAGATATGAGTACCGACGTTATATTGCCACCTGTGTCTTGAATTAGGAGACTGATGGACTTGCTCTAGTTAATTCAGGTTGTGTGAAAAAGTTTTTGAGTGAAAACTGATATCACTTCACCAAAATGCTTTTCCATGGTTCTTTTTCTAATCAATGTTTATGGCACATTTGTAGCTGAAATGGATTTTAAGTAACTATTACCTACAAGTTTAGGATACAGTTTCATAAAAGAAAGGTCTGTGTCCTATTCAGTACAGTATTCTCCAAGTCTGACATTCAATCAATGATTGAATGGAGAAACAATCAGTCCATTGGACAGTATATACGGTAAATCCATAGTTATCCTTCTGGTTCCTACAAGTAGTTGGCACATTGTGTGACCTCAGAAATAACTCTTTAGATGTTCTTATATATATGAGAGGAAATTGCTGTTTTGATGGACAAGCATCATGGTACAGAAAAGCGATAACCTCGTTGTGGTGCACAAACATTTTAGCCTGTAAAAGATAATAGTGATAAAATATTAATAACTAAGTTTTATAGGGTCCTTGTACCATAAAGGATATTAAGAAAAAAGTATATTAACAATACAGGAGAGTATGGTTTTAATATCTAACAGCTCTAAATTATTTAATCATCTAGAGAATATCTTCGTTAAACTGTTGTTGGTGAAAAGTCCAGACTTAGTTATATGTTATGTTGCAGATATTTTTTTTTAATATAGAAATAATTTCTGTCCAGGACCAAAATAAAGTGAACTGTCATGAATTATTACTCCATAGGACATTAGTCAGTATTGAATCTTACCTAGATCTTGTACTAATGATGTTTCAAAATGACTGTAAGTACGCAGATTCTTAAAATGCTTTGAGCCACCCTTGCCATCTGATTGGTTTATCCATTAGTTACCACACTGAATAAAATCTTTGACAAATATTTAACATATATTTGTAAACAACTCATGTCATTAACTTTTTGAAAATTATACTTACACTGTGTAGGGATTATTGTATTCTTCATAACCTCATGAGGTAGGTATAAAATGGTCCCCATGCACTGTTGTGATTACTAATGGTACAATGCGTACTACTGTCATCCCTGTAAGGAACCTGAGAATTAGGGAGGCTAAGTGACTTGCCCAAGGTCACACAGTCAGTAAGGATTACAGAGTCTAGTGCCACAAGCCTGCTGTGGTCTTTTTTTAAATGTTTAATTATTTATTTTGAGAGAGAGAGACAGAGAGTGCATGGGGCTCAATCTCTGAGATCATGACCTGAGTCAAAATCAAGAATCAGCTGCTTCACTGACCGAGCCACCCAAGTGCCCTAAAGGCCAAAACTTTTGTCTCTTTTGCAGGATCAAGGCAAACCTTTTTCAGATCACCCCAGGGTTTCACATTTGACATTATCAAGAATTCGTATTATAGCAAAATAATGATGTTTGAAAGTTATATTGGAGATCTTTTAAAATTTTGTCAAGAGTCTTGGCAATAAAAAGCCTTTGGATGTTGGATGCATACGGAAAATATTTGCAAGGTTTTATTTTCTTGGCTTGCTGTTTTGTTTTTGTCTTCAAACTAGAAACTTCAGACTTGTGTGACAGGGTTTAAGTGTCTTGAAATCACCATTCTCTTACCTAAATGTTCTTCCTTAGGATATGAGACTCTGAATCAACAATACCTTTTCCTTAGCTGTTAAGGAAAGGCCATGTATGAGAGATTTTTGCATCTTATTTAGACTTTTTTAGTTGCAAAATATAACAGTTTGTCCATACTGTTCTTTATCCTGTCTGTAAACTCTTTGGAAAAATTGTTATTGTTTCCACTGATAAGCCCTGCTTCCTTGAGAGCTGTTTTTAGATAAAAACATATACAGTGAACAGGCCTCTGCCTCTATTAAGTGTCTAGAATGCTCCAAAACCAGAACTAGGAAAAAATAAAAATAAAAGCCTTAACTGTTTTCCCCTGAACTTACTATATCAAAACACCCTAACCTACCTGTTTTAAAAAAAAAAAAAAAAAAAAAGTCTACTTCTTGGCCTTCTTCCTGACCTACTGGATCAGACCCTCTGAGCTGGGATCAAGGAAATAGTATTTCAACAAATAAAGCAGATAACCCCTGCACTCTATAAGGCATTTTTTAAAAAGTCCTCTGTATATTTTTATGCAGCTTGTACTTGTCCACAGATTTTTACCTTTTTACTCGGAATGTAAAAGGTTTTGTTTTTTTAATTTTTTTTGATGTTTATTTATTTTTGAGAGAGAGACAGAGTCCAAGCAGGGAGGGGCAGAGAGAGAGGGAGGAATCCGAAGCAGGCTCCAGGCTCTGAGCTGAATGCACAGAGCCCAACATGGGGCTCCATCTCACCAGCGGTAAGATCATGACCTGAGCCAAAGTCGCCACTCAACCGACTGAGCCATCCAGGCGCCCCTACTTACATTTTAAATAAGTAGCTTAGGAATCAGAATTTACATGCTAAATTCTGATTAATTGTAAAGGAAAATTATTTTGTTCCTTTTTCAAAAAATACACAGATTTGGCCACTTAACTCAGGAGGATATTTTGTTTTAAATATGGCAAGAAACTACTTAGTAGGATGAATATCCTAACTCTTGCAAATTAGCTAATCATGTTCCTAATTCTGTGGTTTTATTTCTGGGACAGAGATGGTGTATCTGGATATAAAACCCAAAGCAGAAATCTTCTAATTAGTAAACTCCATGTTATACATGATTGAATTCCTGAATTAGAATTATAAGATGCCGTTTGTTTGTGTGTGTAGATAGATGTATACATATACATATACACATAAGTATTATGCTTATCTTATGTGTATATGTATATGTATACAACATGCGCATGCACATACATAGACACAAATACACTGTTGCTCTATGACATGAGCAGATATGGTGCTTTCCCTAAAGAATCTATCTGTGCAAAGTTTATACAGGTATGCAGTATTTGATATCTATTTCAAAAAGTTTAGAAGTCGATAGACCACATATATAAAGCAATTAACAATGTTCTTAGTTATTTTTCAATTTTCTGTACTTCTTTCTAGAACTGATAAAGACTGTCATTTCCCAGTTGTTAAGTTGAAACCAAATTCCTTCCTACCATGAACTTCATCTACGGTTAGATCATACATTCTCCTAAAGAGAGATCCAAATTAGAAGTAAATTGAACCGTTAGTGAGATCCATTTTGATTCCTCCTGAATAAGTCTTTCCCAGGGCACTTGTTAACTAGTCTGTATTCTCTGAGGATTCACCATCTAAACCAAATGAGAAATTCCTCAGGGCACTTTCAGACTTTTGCATTAGTCATAGCATCCCCGTGCAAAGGATCCTAGCTTGATAATTTTTTGGGGATAAGCACTAAACCCAAACCAACACCTTTACTGCTTGTCCTGATTATTCTCCAGGATTCTAGTCAGAAGAAAGGTAAATATCATTGATTCCCCTTACTATCAGCAAAGCAGTCAACACCTATTTTATTGTCTGCCAGTAGCGCTTAGCTTCTTTTGTGTGGCTAAGTGCAACCAACTCACAACTTTAGGAAGAAAGCAGTAATTCTACTGTTACTACAGAAGACTAGGAATTCTAAATTAACTCAATGTCCTCATAAAAGGACCATTAGCAAAACAATTGTCTCTCCCATTGACATGATTGTTTTTAATACGAGGAAGACCATTTCCTCTTTTAGTTTTTATTTTTTGTGCTGACTCACACAACAGTGTGTCCTAGTAAATAATAATTTCTTGGAAGATTTTATTTGTTTTTCATATTGAGCCACATAACTATTTGGAAAAAAATTTTGGTATCCACAAGTGGTTTGCCTTGTCCATAAAAACAAGTCATTTGCTTTGGATAGTAGGAATATTCAGTAAAGGCTGAATTAAGGCAAAGCTAACAGAATTCCTTAATACTTTAATATGTTTTCAAATTATTAGGGACTGGTATTTATTGATATGTTAATATAGCCCATCAAATTATAACTCCAAATTATATTTGTGATGCCCCCATCTCTGAGAAGCTGACAACACTGTACACAAGTAATTTGCCATCCGTTTGTAACTACAGTATGTCCTCATTCCTATCCTTAGTTCTATAACTATAAATTAATGATGATGACTTTTAACTTTGAATTATTAATACAGTAACATGACCACAAAATGATACTTTGTATATTATAGAGAAAACATTTCATACAATTAATATCCAATGCATTAAATAGCAACTTTTTAATTTTTTTAAATGTTTATTTATTTTTGAGACAGAGACAGAGCTTGAGGCGGAGAGGGGCAGCAAGAGAGGGAGACACAGAATAGGAAGCAGGCTCCAGGCTCTGAGCTGTCAGCACAGAGCCCGACACGGGGCTCAAACCCTAACCCACGAACTGTGAGATCATGATCTGAGCCAAAGTGGGATGCTTAACCAACTGAGCCACCCAGGTGCCCCTAAATAGCACCTTTTTATGCTATTTGTACGCTGTTTCATTCTTTTTTTATTTCAAGTATAATTAACGTACAGTGTGATATTAGTTTCAGTGTACAATATAGTGATTGAACAACTCTATACATTTCTCACCAAGAGAAGGTATTCTTAAACCCCTTTATCTGTTTCACCCATCCCCACTTCCCTCCCCTCTGGCAACTACCAGTTTGTTCTCTGTATTTAAGAGTCTTTTTTTATTTGTCTCTTTTTTTGCCCTTGAATTTCAGATATGAGTGAAATCATATGGTATTTGTCTCTGACTGACTTATTTCACATAGGATTATACCCTCTAGGTCCATGACTGCTGTCTCAAATGATAAGATTTTATTCTTTTTTATGCCTGTAGGTGTGTATATGTGTGTATGTATATATGCCATTTCTGTATTTATTCATCTAATGATGGACACCTGGGTTGCTTCCACATCTATGATATTGTAAATATTGCTACAATAAACGTAGGGGTGCATATATCTTTTTAAATGACTGTTTTTGTTTTCTTTAGGTAAATACTCAGTAGTAGAATTACTGAATCATATGGTACCTCTATTTTTAATTTTCTGAGGAACCTCCATACTGTTTTCCACAGTGGCTACACCAGTTTGTATTCTTACCAACAATGCATGAGGGTTCCTTTTTCTCCCTATCGTCACTAACACTTGATATTTCTTGTGTTTTTTTATTTTAACCCTTTTTTAGTTACAATGTCAGCAATCCAATCAAACTATCTTTTATTAATGTATTTGTTAATAAAAAGAATTTAACTCACATAACTGAATAAGCCATGAGTTCAAAGTCACATATAATGTCACAAAGTCTCAGTGTTTCTCCATACTCTCAGCTCTCCTTTCCTCTGATAGCTCCATTATCAAGCCTTCATTGTCTTTATAGAAATAGGCATGGCAACTCCAACTTTATATTTTACTAACCTAGCAATACCAACAGAACAGAAAACCTTTCTTCCAGTAGGTCCAGCAAAAACCCTGACATTGAGCATCATTACAATAATTTGATTAGCCAACCTGAGGCATGTTCACAGTCTAAAACCTAAGAGTACATGGCCAACCTCTCCTGAATCACAGAGGTAAGGAGTAAGGAGGATTAGTTCCCTAAGGAAAATCAGTTGTTCTTCCTGGAAGTGAGAGCAATGAATTCTTCATAGGGAGAAACAAGAAGCATTCTCCATAATCTCTATAAAGAGCTTCAGGGGGAGACACTCCACTGGGGAGGGCATGAAAGATCTGCACCCTTGTGCTGTTCGTGCAGCTGACTGTTCCTGAGTCACATTACCTTGATAGTAAACTAATGATCTAAAATATGGCTACACACACCTTTCTGCAGGAGAATTTCTTCATGATGAAAGGAAGTACCCAGATTCACAGTATGGTGTACTCATTGAAAAGTACTTTAAAGATGGAAATATTGGGGTGCCTGGATACCACAGTCGGCTGGGTTGGGCATCCTACTCTTGATCCCAGCTCAGGTCATGATCTCCCAGTTCCTGAGTTCACGCCCCATATCAGGCTCTGTGCTGATGGCATGGAGCCATCTTGGTATTCTGACTCTTCCTTTCTCTGCCCCTCCCCCTGCTTGTGCTTTCTCTCTTTCTCTCTCTCTCTTTCAATCTCTCTCTCTCTCTATCTCTCAAAATAAGTAAATAAGCTTAAAAATTTTTAAGATGGAAAGATTGTGCTAGGTGAAATAGCCATCAGTTTGTTAGAGAGGGAAATAGACCAGACAATGGCTGCCAGTGCTCAGAAGAACAAACTCTTGATTGATGGCTTTCTAAGAAATCAAAACAACCTTCAAGGTTGGAACAAGACCATGGATAGGAAGGCAGATGCATCTTTTGTTCTGATTTCTGACTATAATAATGAGACCTGTGTTCAATGATGTCTTGAAAGGGAAAAGAGTAAAGTAGGGGTGATAACAACAGAAAGAAATGGGGAAAGTCAAGGAAATAGATGCCTCTGAATCTGTTGATGAAGTTTTTGATGATATTGTGAAGACTTTTGACAAAGAAGGCTAACTAAAGCTGAAAGCATTCTTGAAAACTCATCACTCATCATCAGGGAAATACAAATCAAAACCACACTGAGATACCACCTCATGCTGGTCAGAGTGGCTAAAATGAGCAAATCAGGAGACTCTAGATGCTGGTGAGGATGTGGAGAAACCGGCACCCTCTTACACTGTTGGTGGGAATGTAAACTGGAGCAGCCTCTCTGGAAAAGAGTGTGAACATTTCTCAAAAAATTAACAATAGAACTCCCCTATGACCCAGCAATACCACTGCTAGGAATTTACCCAAGGGATACAGGAGTGCTGATGCATAGGGGCATATGTACCCCAATGTTCATAGCAGCACTTTCAACAATAGCCAAAACATGGAAAGAGCCGACATGTCTGTTAGCTGACGAATGGATCAAGAAGATGTGGTTTATCTATACCATGGAATACTACATGGCAATGAGAAAGAATGAAATCTGGCCATTTGTAGCAATGTGGATGGAACTCGAGGGTGTTATGCTGAGTGAAATAAGTCAGGTAGAAAAAGATGCCATATGTTTTCACTTATAAGTGGGTCAGGAGAAACTTAACAGAGCACTGAGGGAGGAGAAGTGGAAAAAGTAGTTGGGGACAGGGAGGGAGGCAAACCATGAGAGACTCTGGAGTACTGAGAACAAACTGAGAGCTGATAGGAGTGGTAGAGAGGGGGAGGGGGGTGACGGGTATGGAAAAGGGCGCTTGTTGGGATAAGCACTGGGTGGTATATGGAAACCAATTGGACAATAAACTATGAAGGAAAAAATAATAAATCATGCTTAAATGTTGCCTTGACAGCCCCTTTTTAGGGCAATTTTAAACTTTCACAATTACATTGCAGTCAATAGCTTAAGTATATAGTAAGACATTAAGTTTTTTGTCTTCAATTTTTTTTGGTCATAAGAATAGTGAAGTAGGGTCTAATATTCAGCTTAGCTATGGTGCTCACAAAATGAAGAAAGATATCAGCTAGGTCTTTGTTTTTATTCAAAAAGCCTACCATCCCTTTTATAGTTTGTGCCTTCTGTGAGCAAAACTTTTTAGTATGTGTGTGTGTATCCCTTTAGTGATTACAACATGTTAGGATTAGGGATTCCCCACTTCCTCATTTTCTTGCAGATTTTAC
Organism: Hyaena hyaena; assembly: GCF_003009895.1. Lineage (NCBI taxonomy): Eukaryota > Metazoa > Chordata > Mammalia > Carnivora > Hyaenidae > Hyaena > Hyaena hyaena. Next base: position 309,779 of record NW_024081166.1, read on the forward strand.
ATTTCCAACCTGTTAAGTGAATTTTTGGACCAAATTCCAAAGGAACATTTTGTGTGACCAGCTCTTGCAACATGTGTTTGGTAAACAAACTTAAAAAACGAATTCCTAGAAGTGTTTTAGTATTTATGACCATTTTCTATAGAAAGGTGAGAAAACTTAGGCTGGTTTTATACAGCTTATACAAAGTTGTGTGACAGGGCATCTTATTTGCTTCCAGGGATTGGGGTGGGGGGTTCCTGAGGGTTCAGAGAGCCTAGGAGAATTGTCAGCTTTATTCTGACATAAATCTGAAGGTAAGAGGCAGGGATCACATCTAATGACATATGTTCCTGTGCTCTATTATATAGTGTTATTAATGAGTAAACTGATTAACAAAATTAAGAAAATTCCTAGCAGTAGAACCTTGAAACTAGGTTTTTAGTAATGATTTGGTTAGCATTTTAGTAACTCTTCATTCAGAGTTTTTTTTGTTTGTTCGTTTATTTACTAGACTAAATGTAGAGTTGGTAGTAAATAAAGAAATCTAATGGTTAAATTTCCCATTTGTGTTTTATTTTCTTAGATACTTGTTTTCAGTTATTTGTTTAAGGAGGTTTAAAAGTCATTACAATTTGGTCAAAAAAATAATAAATACATCATATAAGTGTTGAAAAAAGAAATAGAAGAATGTTAAAGACCATAAATGCTTCTTGGTAATTTATTATTAGATTATTTTGAATGCATATTATATATTGGTTGGCAATTTTCTAAATTTTTGCCTCTTTTTTGTAAATATGACATTTTTTTAAAAATAAATGCAACTTAACCTATTACCCTGGATTAAGTTTCATTGAATGTGTTCAGTCCCTCCCTTGAGTTAAGGCAGATAATGTTGTTATTAACATGTTAGAGCTGAAGAATCTTTTTATTTTATCTTGTATCAAAAATCAGTGTGTTATGTTTCTATTTACTTGACATTCTTCTAGAATTTATTTTATCGGTGAGACTATTATCTGGAAATACTAACTGTGATTGTTGAACAACTTCTTTCAGAAAGCGAAGGTCTATATTTTGAGATCTCTGGAAAAAAAACCGATTTAAGCATCCAAAAAGGCCCACTCAAAAAGAATCTTAATAATACAATAATCCCTAATAAGAACTGACCCATTAGGGAGAAGAGATGTTAAAGACTGAGTTAGCAGGGAATAGAGAAAGCCACTACTAATCAAAACATCAAACCTACAATTTTCCATCACCTCTCAATGGATCAGGGACCCATTAAGAACCAGGATAAATATCTTCCCTTTCCTCTGTATTCCATCTCTTCCTGCCACTTTACAGACCTTGATCCACCAACTTGATACCCCATATCTCTATCTTCAATCTCCTTCATGATCCTTTCTCCTCTGTGCATATGACTTCCTTCACTCTATATCCACAGTAGGTTTTTGTTCTATTGTTCCTCTATTTAGCATCTTTAACCCCAAAACTGATTTCCTGTGATATTTTCCACCTTTTCATCTTTTGTTTATTCCTCAACTATTAACTAGCATTAAAACTCAAACTGCTTTAATCACAATTGCCATTGCCAAACATCTGCCAATTCCAGCAGATGCTGTGATCTTTGTACTTTTGAACTCATTAGCTTTTTGGCTCTTTAGATTGAATACATACTTATTCTTGAATCCTTTTCACCTTTTCCCCCTCCATAAACAAGGATTTAACTATCCCTCTGACTCTAGTCTTTTTTTTTTCCATTTACCACTCTATCCACTTCAAAGTGACTTTTCTCTTTCCCTTTATTATAAGCAATGAAATTACCAAGCTAGCAAATCACAGAGCCAGAAGTTGAAGACATTTCTACTGGTCCAAAACCCATGCTGTTCCTATTATATTACTCTGTACAAAATTTAATGTCACATTCATCATTTTAATTTCTCATTCTATAGAGGCAATTTAATACAGAAGATAAATTTCTATGGCCCTTTTTATTGAATAAGATACAAAGGAATATTTAGAAGTCCATGCATAAAAACACAGTAAAAATCCGTAATACTACTGTAGACCTTTTCTCCATTCTCACTCTGAAACTTCCTATATGACTTTGGCTGATATATTTATTTAGAGTCAGTTTTCTTGAGTTTTGATTCTTGCCTTTACATTTTGAAAATTTTAATTTGTTACTAAAATATAATATGCAGGGGAGGTAATTGAACACAAAAGACATTTTTTATTTTATGAAAGACAGACTTCAAGATTTAAAATTTAAAATTTGGGTTTATTTGGTATCTAACATATGACAGAATTTTATAAAATCTATCTTAAAAATGAAATTCATAGGTAAAAGTTTCAAGCGATTAAAAGACATTGATTATTTGCTAGTAATTAGGGTCTTTAAAATTTTATTTTGAAATAATTAGTAGATTCACAAGAAGTTGCCAAATAATACAAAGGGGTTCCAGGTACCATTTACACTGTAAAGCTAGTAGTTACAATTTACATAACTAAAATACAATATCAAAGTAAGGAAATTAGTTTTGGTAAAATGCACTTACATATGTCTGTGCCATTTTATCAAATGTATAGATTTGTGTAACTGCCACCACCAACAGGATACAGAACTATTCCATCACCACCAAACTTCTTCATGCTACCCCCACACTCTCCCACAACCCCAAGTCCCTGGTGCCCACCAGTATTTTTTCTATCTCAACAATGTTGTCACTTTGAAAAGGTTATATAAATGGACTCATGTAGTATGCAAAATTTTAAGAATGACTTTATTCCCTCAACATAGTGTCTTGAGATCCATCCAAATTGCTGTGTCAGTCAGTTTTTCCTTTTATTTTTATGATTGCCTTTAGTGCTTTGTTGCTGAAGAATTTTAGATTTAAATTGTTGCAATATCACTTAATAATGGACTGAAATGGAAACCAATGGAACTATATACACACATTATGAAAATAATATATAAGAAAAGGAAACAGAATTGGGATAACTCCATCTTCTTAAAGTCCAAGAGTCTCTTTGATGGGAAATTCTAGAAAGGGATCTAACCTATGCTTAGAGTGTGTGGCTTGCTGCCTGCTATCATCTGAGTGGGTCTGAAAGCTTCCTTCCTAAAAACAAATACTTCTCTAGGTTTGCCTTAGTCCCTGAAATCCCCATCATTAATCAATGCTTTTGACTGGCAATGCCAATACCTGGCAATGAAAACTCTTCTTTATTTACAATTGCATTTTTGAAAGGGCATAGATTAATATATTAATCCATTTTCCCACTAATTGTTAGTTATAGTAAGTATATGAGAGTACAGGGGGACTGAGAATTCAGGTGAGTAGAACCACTAGTTTAAAGAAAATGCATTCTCTCTATATTCCTCGGAATTCTACACTTCTATCAAACTCAATAACCTAAAAAACTAAAATGAAATAAATGTCATGTTTTGAAGATTTCCCAGGAACTACCGCTCATACCTCACTCCAGGTCATTTTTATTTTTCTCCTCATAAAATTAAGAGTTGATTAGATTGTGAAAGTATCTCTCTATTACTATTAAGATTATGTTGTATACTCTTCTGGAAGTTGACGAATATTTTAATATTAACAATTCAACAACCCAAAGCAATAACTTTTATAAGGAGGCCCAATACATTGAAATGAATAATAAAACATCATTTGAGACATAACAGAATTTCAAATATCTAGGATTTTGTATCAGTAAAATTGTTTTCTGGGAAACAAACTCTAAAATAATGGCAACCACCAATTAATTAAACTTAGAGAAATTGTAATGAAATATTACTGCATATGTGATGGCTCTAAAATTTTTGGACTAGACAGTACCCAAATTCTTTCTGGACATATAACAAGAGGCTGGAAATCTCTACAGATTACAAATCAGAAAACCTTGTAAGACTTACTTCTTATAAAACAGACTTGTGGCAATTAGTCTGTAGTGTATCAGGGTATCTGCCTCAGGAGGAAATACATTCCTCTCTATCAGAGACCGTAATCATGTAATTTCTAAAAGCTGAAATATTTCTCTAAGAACTATACAACAGCAGGCACACATTCAACTACAGGATTCAAAGAACACGGTGCATAGATGCTGTAGTTGGGTCTTAGTTAAAGTTGAGTGTCATGATCAAGGTTTCCAAGTGCAGACAAGGTTTTATGACCCGTTAGCTGGTAAGCATGGCTGGCAGACTCCATTCTTCAGGTGAACCTGTATAATTGAAGCCCCTGAGATTGTATTTTCACCTGTGTATCTGGAATGATGCCAGAAGTTTCCTGCAAGTAGTTATAACTGATGTTCACTCAAGAAAAATCTTGGAAATAAAAATATTAATGACAGCAAAAGTGAAGATAACTTGCAAAGCCTTTTTGTTTATGTTAATGGTATCAATAATATAAGCTAAAATTATTGTAACTTCTTGAGGTGACATTGATATGTTTAGTTGGATTCTGCTTATGATGTTATTTCCTGAATGTTTTATTTTTTTCATCCTAAAATATTAAATGTGAAGTGTGTTCTTCCTGAGTGTACTTATAGTTCTGGTTGAAGTTGACATTGTATCCTTTGAAGTACTCGTGACCAAATGCAATACATTTCTTGCCATCTATATCACATAAGCTTATTGTCGCTCCTTCACTACCTTTCTTTCTCAAGGAAATTTCTACTTACACAGGTAAAGAAAAAAAAAAAAGGAAAATCTATTTCCATTGCTCGAGTTCTTATTACCTGAATTGTGAATATATTTGTCAGATGATTTGGACGTTTTATATATTTCCCATTTTTAACTCCTAATTTCTTATTTAAAGATGGAATATATTCTCTTCTCTGAAAAGATTACTTTGGCATTTTCACTCAGAAACTCATCCAGTGGATTATAAATTCCTTATGAGCATGGGTTTTATTCATCATCAAATCTCAAGCACTTAGCCCACAACAGACAGCAGTTCTTTTGACATTTTTAAATGGAACACTCACTGTATGCTTGCAGTCTTCTAAGTGCTAGAGAAAACACTAACTCAAAGTCATTACTCTTATGGGGTTAACATTCCAGGGGGGAGGAGGCAGTAAATATAATCAAATAAATATACAGTGAGTTACATAAAGGTGGTATGAAGATAAAGTAGGAGAAGTGGGAGAGAATGTCAACTTTATAATTTAATAAATGAGAAAAATAGGCTCATAAAAGGTCAAATGACTTTTCCAAATCACTCACCTAGATAACTATATAGTTAGCATTCCTATATTTTTTTTTAAAATACAAACCCAACTTTATTTTCATGATTGAATACTGACTTTCAACATTTAACTAGGAGGAAGATGCTATTCTTTAATATTACAGACTCCTCCTGAGCATGACGTTTGAATGAAAATCTTCCTGATTAAATGCAAATTCTTCATGGATAAGAATAGAATTGTATCTTAACTGCATAAGATCATTGATAAATTTTGAAATGGAGTTTCAAGTTTTCACTGGAATTTAATTTTTTAGGAGTCTTATAGGAATTTTCTAGCAGATAGTGAAATGTCATTTTGTAGCTAATTACTCTGTTAATTTGCTTTCATTAAAAGTAAAATAATCACATGCTATTATATTCAGAAATGTCAATTTTTCCAAATAGGTATATTATTCTTTTATAAGGTATGTAGCACGCGCGCACGTGCACACACACACACACACACATCTAAATGGAGTAAAAACCTGAATATGAATTCATTAAATAAAGTATTCAAATAATTCTTTAACATATGAAAAAATGTACATCTTCACTCAAAAGAAATAAAAATTAAAAGATTAATGAAATGCTTTGGGGGGTTTAAGCTTTTGAATTAACAAAGATTTGTAGATAGTAATAATGATGTTTTGAGGGAGGCATTTTTATCTTGTACTTTTGTCATGAGAGTTAATTGGCACAGATTTACTATAGTTTTCTTTGGCAATAAGTATCAAGTACCGAGAGCTTGGGCTGAGGAATTCCACTTCGAGAAGTTTATTCTTAGGAAAAAATCATGTGAAATCAGAGATGTTTCATAATTCATTGCAGTGGTTGACTCCTTTTTGTTTCTGGATTCTGAACAGTTAATATTCAAAGAATCCTTATTTTCTAGGAGGGACTAAACACGAATGGGAATAGAGAGATTCTTTCTCAATCTAATCAACATCTAATTTTAGGAGAAAAGGGGAAAAAAACGTGAACAGAAATGAGGCATAAGTGGAAGTTCTTGGGAAATCATCAAGAAATGAAATTTGTTTTAGTTTTTAAAGTTATTAAGCTTCATAGAAATTTAGAATTTTAAGTAATATATAAAGAAAAAATTTTAAGCAAGTATTAGGTACAAGGAGATATTTAGAATTAGAAAAACAGGGGTGCCTGGGTGGTTCAGTTGGTTAAGCTCTGACTTCAGCTCTGGTCATAATTTCACAATGAGTCTGAGCCCCGCTTCGGGCTCTGTGCTGACAGCTCCAGAGCCTAGAGCCTGCTTCATATTCTGTGTGTCTCCCTCTCTTTCTGGCCCTCTCCCACTTGCACGCTGCCTCTCTGTCTCTCAAAATTAAATAAAAACATTAAAAAAAATTTAGAATTACAAAAACAAATAATCCAAATGTTTAAAATGAGAAAATGATTTAGCAAATCAGTAAACTATGATGCATTCATCAAATGTCAATATGAGAAATATTTTCAAAGATTAATGATACAAAAACTCTCACTGTATTTTATTAAGCAAAAAGCATAAAGAAAAATATATATACCCTGAAAATGCAAAATGCCATATTTCATTTTTGTATATAAACTTAATTATACACAGGAACAGAAAAAAACCATAGAAAACATTAACAATAAATTATCTTAGGTATTTTTGTGATCTGGAATTAAGTTATTTTTGTTTTCTTATCATTGTTTTCTATTTACCTAAATTTCTATAGTTGTCTATAGTATGTACACACTACTTTTCTAAAACTTGCCTTTATTTGATTATTTTGAAATAAGTGAAGCAGAATAGTAATGTTAAGATGCAGAGTTAACCATTTCTATGTGCCTCCTAACATCCCACCTATGCTCTTATCATACCAAAGTAATAATATTAACAAATATTTTTGTATGATATAAACATACATTTTTAAATTTATTTTATTTTATTTACATTTTTTAAGTAAGCTTCACACTCAGCACAGAGCCCAGTAGGGGGCTTGAACTCACAACCCTGAGATCAAGACCTAAACTGAGATCAAGAGACAGACACTTTACTGACTGAACCACCCTGGCACCCCTGAATATACTTTTTTAAATACTTGTTTCTGATTTCTTTTTTAACAAAACAAAATTCTATTATACCTATTATTTTGCCTTTTCATTTTTCACTTAATAGGCTATCATGATCATCTAACAAGTACATAGATCCAATTCGGTATTTTATTTGAATTTCTTTGTTTAAAAAACCTTTTTTAATATTTATTTTTGACATGGTGAGAGACAGAGTATGAACAAGAGAGGGGCAGAAAGAGAGGGAAACACAGAATCCAGAATAGTCTCCAGGCTCTGAGTTGTCAGCCCAGAGCCCAATGTGGGTCTCAAACTCACAATCTGGGAGATCATGACCTGAGCCAAAGTCAGACACTTAACAGACTAAGCCATCCAAGTGCCCCATTTAAATTTCTTTATACATATATCATTTACACAGGTATGATTTTACTGAAATTAAAATGTGGATTTATTATTACTGTCTTTTTTAACATTCTCTCACTCAACTCTGTAAGCCTCCAACTATTTCATTCCCACTCCCAGATAGTAATCAGTCAAAGTCTACTTACATAATTACTCCCATTTACATGGGGTTTTATATGCTTTTTAAAAATACAGCAGTACATACACTTATTTGCATCTACTTATATTGCTTAACACTTCTTCAGGGGAATCTTCAAGAAAATGATGCTAATTCACTCTTTTTAATGACTGCCTAGTATTCCATGTTGTTGCTGTGCCAGATTTGATCCAATTATTTCTGTATGGTATTCCTTTTGCAATGATACAGTCAACATCCCTAAACATCTCACCTGATGAATTAGTGCTTCAATCTCTATGAGATAGATTTACATAAATGGCACTACCAGATATAACGATAGGTATCTTTTAAATTGAATAGTGCTAGATTCCTCCCCTACACACCCACACAATATATATATATATAACAATGTACACTATGAACATTTCTACAAACAATAGTTGAAAATCTATTTTTCTCAGGGCCTTGGGTGGCTCAGTTGATTAAGCATCCACCTTCTGCTCAGATCATGATCTCACAACTTGTGAGATCAAGCCCCGCATCAGGCTCCATGCTGACAGTGTGGAGTCGGCTTGGGATTCTCCCTCTCTCTGTCTCTGTCTCTCCCTCTACCCCCACTTGAGCACACATTTTCTCTCTCTCAATATAAATAAATAAACTTTAAAAAAAGAAAATATATTTTTCTCAATATTCTCACCTGCAGTAAATATTTTTGCCTGTCTGAGAGGTATGAAATGGCATTTTATGGTTACTTTCATGTGCATTCCCCTAATAATGACTTTCACCATATTTTTTATATTGACTGACCTTTGGATTTTCTCTAATGTGAACTGATTTTCCATATTTTTTTCCAGTCCAAGTTTTATGTTTTGTCTTCTTAACTGTGAATTTAACAATTTTTTATTGAGTTTTAACCTTTAACCTATCATTCTTACTATAAATTTTGTAGCAAAGAGTCTCTATTTTTTTAATAGCTTATGCACTTCTGTTTTTCCCATCCTTAGCTTTTGCACTTAGCCTCCAAGTTTTACTTTTAAGACTGTTGTTCCTCAATATATCAGAAATTTATTTTGCAAGTGATGTAAGTTAAGGCTTCAACTTAGTTTTACCTTGAAATAATACTCAGGTATGTGTATTAAAAAAACCACATTAACCCCCACAGAGTTGATACTGCTTATGTCACACATTAAATTTTTCATATATTCTGCAAACAATTTGTAGAATCTTGATTCTGCTACATCAGTCTCTTTTTATCCATATACCACAACTATATGATTTATTTTTTAACACTGACTAAATTGCTAAAGCAAATTTTGCCTTGGTAATCTTTTTTATATTCACTTGGCTGCTCTTAGACAGCTGTTCTTCCTTGAGAAATGTCTATTTGTCTTAAATGTTTTAAACCACAAAAAAGCCCCATTGTGATTCTAATTACACTTTCCTTCCCCAAAAAACTTGGTATTTCACTGCTCATATTTTTATGTCTTTTCATAAAGTTTTATAATTTTTCTATAATCTGACATAGTTTAAGTAATATTTTAATGCCTGCCTTTGAAAGCTAATAAAATATAGCTGTGAATCCATCTTGATGCCTTTTTAATATCTTCACATTTATTTTTACAGTAATTGATCCATGTAAGTTTGTCCTTTCTTAGGTTAATCTTAGTAATTTCTGTTTTTCTGTAGGATTTAAACTCTACTTCCAGAATGAGACATGTTGTGTTCCCTAATGATTCTTAGTGGTTTAGAGGGTAAGAACTCTGCAGTGGCTTTTTCTCACAACTCCCTCAGCCAGTCTGAATGACAGGCTCAGAAAAGATAATGAATTTACTTTGACATTGAGAATGGGGAGGAAAGTGGAATGCAGTTAGCTACCACATTTCTAGAATCCTCTTTCTCCATCTGTTGCATTACCTACAATCAGAATACAGTAATATGTCAAAATTAGGCATGGAGGGCAAGGAGTATATGGAAAATATCTGTACTTTCCACTCAGTTTTGTTGTGAACCTAAAACCACTCTAAAACACACAGGCTATTTAAAAAAAAAAAAATATGTACAAGCAGATTTGAACATGATTTAAAAGTTGAAAGTATCCCAAGGGACAGCCCGTACTTGTCTTGTATGACATATAATGTTCTTTGGGGCATACACAAAATGAAACTGCTTTCTGCCAAGAAAATCTTCCAATGTTACTGAGGAAGCTAAACCTCCAACCAGTAGCTACGAACTGGTTGGAGCTAAGAACTCCAACATAGTTCTTAAACCAAAAAGGTTAAATTAAAAAAAAAACTTGCAGAATATGCAACTAACAAACTTTCTTCTATGTGTCAATCTAAATATGCATTTAGAAATAGTAATATATAGGGATGCCTGGGTGGCTCAGTTGGTTGAGCGTCCGGCTTTGGCTCAGGTCATTATCTCACAGTTCATGAGTTTGAGTCCTGTGTCAGGCTCTGTGCTGACAGCTAGCACAGAATCTTTGGATTCTGTATCTCTCTCTCCCTCTGGCCATCCCCTGCTCATGATGTCTCTCTCTCTTTCAAAAATAAATAAAACATTAAAAAAAAAAGAAATAGTAATATATAGAAAATAGTGCAGCCTGTATCATACCTCTAAGAATGGGATAAAAGGCTTACAATTGCTATTATAAAGTTAAATCTGTATGTTCTCACATTGAATTTTGGCCCACTGAGGACACAGTACATGGGCGTTATTAGCAGAAATGATGTGCATCAGCTTCAGTTGATTCTGGTAACGCTTTCATGCAGTTTACAGACTGTTAGTTAATTTCTCCAGACTTGTTACTGTTTCCTGGTTTTGCTCTCTTCCTTTATGATATTGTTTGGCTTAAGACTATTTTGCAAAACAAAGAAATTATTTTATCATGTTCACTTTTGCTGCTTGAAGAGCACAATGAGGCAGAATGGAGACGAACAGGAGAAAATTGTCTGTGAATGTTCAGAAATGCAACTTGCCAAATATTTTTATGTTGCACCAAATTAAAATATTTTTTATTAAACAGAGAAAATTCTAGGCAAACTTGTCTAGTTCTGGGAGAGAATACATAATACTATATCATCATAATTTATATTCCATATGCAGACTATAATGAATTGGAAGAATATCAAATGCTAAATCCATACTTTGAAAATTAATTTAATTAATTCCCTATCTAAAGCCAGTCATACAGGTTTATAACACATGACAAATTCCTTCCAAAAGAATGATTCTACTTATGTTTTTTCCCATCATAAATAGACCCAAAGGAGAAAAACAGAGGGTAACTTATTTTGAAGAAGGTATTTTAATGTCTTTGAAGTGCCCATGATCTTCAATCTATTCGGGAGAAGGTAGAAGCTCTTAAAGCCTTCCAAAATTGTGCCTGAATGGAGCAAGATAACTCAGATTCTGGACTTCAGAGTATGCAAACTTGGCTACAAATCTTGACTGTCAGTGACTCTGAAACTGTCAGTTTCTCACCCTCTATTCCATTATCATTGGGAAACTATTCCTTGAGGTTCTGTCACAGGTACTTTTCTTTTCCCCGTTGGTATACTCTTGCTTTATTTGTCAGTGACTCCCAGATATATTTCTCAAGCCCAAGCCTGTCTTCTGAGTTCCAAATCCACATATCTAATGGCAATTCACTTCCCTTAATTGGATGTCTCAAAGACATCTCAAACTCAATGTATCCAGCAGAACTCATAATATTTTTCTCAAACAAACATCTCCTGGAACATTGCCCTTCATAATAAATGGCTCCATGTTCCCTGATGCCAGAATTTTAAAACTACTGTTTGACTCCAGATGCCCCGTGCCAAATCAAGTCCATGCCAAGCCTATATATTTCTTGACCGTATCACATTATCTCAACCTTCATTTCCATCGTTCTTCCCTGGTCTACCATGGCCTATTAATGGTCCTGGAAAACTCCATACTATCTCCTTTCCAATCCATTTAAACTGTTGCAACCAAGGGAATACTTTAAAATGTGAACATTTTCAAGTCATATGCTAGTTTAAAATCCTTCAATCATTTTTCATTGTTCTTAGGATGAGACTCAGGAACATCTCTGTGCCTACCACTTCAGCCTTACGCAGATACTTCTTCCCTTCTCAGTCATTCTGAACTGGTGTCGGTGAAATACTCTTGGCTTTGTCTTTAGGCCTGCCTCCATAGCATAGTCTTTTCTCAAGAAAGTTTTTCCCCCACCCAACTTTCCTCAGTTCATCTGTCTAACTTCCGTCATTCTAGGTCTTATCTAGGACATTGTATCTCCAGAGAATTCTTCCCTGACCTCCTGGGCCACATGCTGATCTCTGTTTTACAGGCCAACAGCATCTGCCTTTCCCTTTCTGTCATCCATCATACTTTTTTTTAATGTTTATTTTTGAAATAGAGAGAGTAAACAAGGCTCAGAGAGAGGGAGATAGAGGATCCAACGCAGGCTCCATGCTATCAGCTCAGAGCCCGATGTGGGGCTTGAACTCATGAACAATGAGATCATAACCTGAGCATAAGTCAGATGCCTAACCCACTGAGCCACCCAGATACCCTCCCTTCACACTTTTAATTACATGCTCAATGCCTTTCTTTTCCAGCAAAATGTAAGAACAATGGGAGAAAGTTTATGTTGATGTCGTTCTTTTTTGTAACCATTATGTCCCATCACTTAATATAGGATTTTACATATTATAGATTTTTAATACTTATTATGAAATGGATGAATACATGAGTGAATAAGGCTAGACAATTTATGTTTCTTCATCTTTAAGTTGAGGATATTAATACATATCTCATAGGGCTATTGTAAAAGATCATTGTAAGGCTGAGGTAAAATAATTTTGTATCCATTTGTTTTCTTCTTATCAGACTTGGTATATTCATTTTCAATTGTTGTTATAACAAATTATCACAAACTTAGCAGCTCAAAGAACATAAATTTATTATTTTCTAGTTCTGTAGGTGAGAAGTCCAATACAGACTACACTGCATTAAAATAAGTATCAGCAGGGCTGTGTTCCATCTTCAGGCTGTAGGGAAGAATGTGTTTCCCTGCCTTTTCCAGCTTCTAGAAGCCACCTCCGTTCCTTGGCACCTCTTCCTCCATCTTCAAAGCCAGCAACAGCAGACTGAGTTCTCTCACACTTCAACTTTCTTCTTTTTTGGTCTTATCTATCTCTCCCACCGGAAAAAAGGTTCTCTAAGATCACATTGGGCCCACACAAATAGCCAGAATGATCTTCCCATCTCAAAGTCTACACCCTTAGTAACATCCAAAAATCCCCTTTTGCCACATAAAGTAACATATTCACAGGATCTGAGGATTAGAGTATGGACATCTTTGGAAATTATTATTCTGCCTACTACCGGGAATGATGGTAATATCACTCTTTTGTTATTAAACTAAATTTCTTCAATATTCTAATGCCTTAAAGGAAGAAAAAGAAAAATGAAGAATGGTAAAGGAATGCAGTGGTAAAAGGAGAAGGAGAATCATAACCTATTCTGTACTCCCAACTCAAACTCAGGCCCTTGTCTAATTACTTTCAATAAATCTCAAAATATTTTTTGTAGATAAAGTATTTTAAGACTTGATACATATGCCCAACATGTAGAATGTAAGTAAGTACACAACTTTCACTGAGCAAAGTAATATACAGTACATTGTCAAAGTTTGTGTAACTCAGGCATATGCCCAGGCCCAAATAGGCCTATCCCATTGTGGCTTGTGGTCTGCTATGAATGTCTACTGTCTGTATTGGGCTTGAATACAATACTATTGTATTCAATATATATTTATATATATGCATATTCAACATATATTAAAAATGTAGTAAAAATTTCACCCTCAGTCAGCATTTTGCAGAAGATAACATTATCTTTTGTTTGTGCTTTGCTACTGCTTGGGCTTGTCTTTTTACCAACACGAAATACCTCTCATATCAATCTACCTTTCTGCCTATGCATATTTTACTTTTTAAAGATATTTTCCAATTCCATGTGCTCCATGAACTTTCTTAAACATCATTATCTCTATTTTAGAACCCTGAGCACCATATTTGTGAATGTGGTCCTGGCACTTTCAAGGACTTGCAATTGCCTTTAAAATTAACTTTATTTGAGGAAGATGGATGTTCTATGTTTTTTTATAAGAATGGAATATTTTGTGTACACTTCCTCCTTTTTACTAAAACCAAGCATATCTTTACTAAGAATGACAGAGAGATGCCTTGCCATAGAAGTCAGCACTTAATTTGTGATGAATCAAAACCATTTTTAGTTCCTTTGCAAATCCAGACTACAAAAGTCACAGATCTAAGGCAGGTGGTTACAACATTTGGAATTTTATGTATTTCTCTCTTCAACAGTGCATTTCCTTCCTGAGTTTAAGAGGTTTTGTCAAAGGAATGTATCACTGCTATTCATTGACGTAGCACATTAGTCCCATATAAATGGTCAGTCTAAAAAAAATACTAAATTGGACTGAGTCAGGTTTTTGGAGATTGGCCAACTCAACCAGCTGGTATCTTAGTATGCAGTATGTCATCCCATATACAACAGGAACGAGATACTAATGGAATGCTGCTCCTAGAGTAGAACCACGAAAAACACATCCCTACAGCCATGACACTGATTGGTTTTCATAGCTACAATGCTAGAGAATCAGTAGGGAAGCAGACTTTTTTTTTTCATGTTCAACACCTAGGGAGTGGTATCATCTGTTGCTCCTATATTTATCCCTAGGGAGTAAGTTCATGACTAAAACAATATTTAATAATTTAATTAATTAATTAACTAATTTGCAATTCAGCAATATAAATCTATCTTTTTGGAAGGGATGAGCTGGAAAAGGGTTGGGATTTATGAATTGCTCTAAAGTGTGGTCTATGGGCCCAACCTCATTGACAACATCTTGGAGCTTCTTATATATACATGTAGACCCCTTATGCAAACTATGTATTTGACATTGAAGATAATATAGAAGTTTCCAAATGCAGTACATAGATAAAGAATTTTGGTTAGAAATGTTTACAATAATAATCTGAATATATTATTTTGCATTAACAACATTTTAGATAATGTGCATTTTTAAAGTGAAAATGGAAAATATTTTTTTAATATAGGTAATTGTAAAATCAGTTCTCTTGTCTAGAGTGAAACCAGTAACTTTATTTTTTATTTTAAGCAGGTTCCTTGCCCAACACGGGGCTTGAACTCATGACTCTGAGATTAAGAGTCACACGCTCTGACTGAGCCAGGAAGACACTTTTCAATAACTATTTTATAACTTATTATACTAAATGATAAGTACAAGGTATTTCCATAATATGTAAATACCTAAGTGCCATTAAATACTGGGTTACACGTTGCATTATTATCTGAGATATAACATACATTGAGCTGTAACTTTTGGAGAGCACTGGGTTGAGTCAGGGATTCTTTCTCTGCCCTTTCTCTGTGGAATTCTGACATTAGGCCACATCTGTACCCAGACATACTCCCTTCTTTGGCATTCACTCCCCCCACCTTTTTTTCTCTATTGATTTTTATTATTTCCTAGATTCAGAGTCATTTTTGTTTGCTTTGATAAGCCAACTTATAGACTGAATTTTATATTTAACTTTCCCCTCTTATCATTAGTTAAGGAATAAATATACAGAGTGAGATATCCATTTTCTTTGCAGTTTTGTTAAGATCCAGGTTTAGAATCAGAACAGGATATTAAGCTTATCTCAATCACAGTTCAATATTTCTTTGCTTGCTTAAGGACATGGCATAATAATTGGAATATTTAAATGCCTTGTTCAGAAACCTTTAGACTCACAGTTGTAAGTGAAAAGTTGAACAAATGACTGTGGAAGAGAATGCCAGAGTGCCTTATTTTCACATACATATAAAATAATATTATCAACTCAGAACCCATTGTGCCTAAGAAGGTATGGAATTTTGCTTTGGTTTATAGGCAGAAAACTGAAATGGTGGCTCTTCCACTTTTACCAGGAATTAGAATTACCTAATAAGAAAAACATTTTTTCACCCTTTCTATTACTGTGAAATAAATCTATTATTAAGGAGTCTAAATAATTAAATTTTGAAGTAAAGCCCCAAAAGTTAGGATGAAGACTTTTACTTCCTGGAAATGACAAGTTTGTTTAATCTTCCGTTAGAAGAAAAAATAAAAAAGGATTGCCTTTATAAGAGCTACATTTCCATTAATATACCAACAATAATAATTTACTTTAGCCTAAACATCTAGATAAGCCAGTTTCATCCCTTGTGTAGAATAGCAATATTCAACATGCCTTACAGTCTTTTTTATATGAGATTTAAATTTCTCTTGCTGAAGTTTAAGCCCATAGAGCTCATAAATACTTTAGAAAACACAAAAATGGCTCTTTCCCATTGCACTGTAAAAATTAGTTGGCTGGTTCCTTTCCACACATATGTAACTTTCCTACATATGCAACTATGTCTGGTTACATAAATTTGTGTTTTCCTAAAACTTATTGATAGGCATTTGTATCTATTGGGGTTTTTTTAGTATACTTCTTTGAATTATTTTTAAATGAGTTAAGGAATGACATCAATTAAATAAAGGATCATATCCTTAATTTTTCACATTCTAGTTGTAGTTAATGTAGTACCACTGTACATAAGATATCAAAACCATGTAACCATGTAGGTCTCTTTACTCCCCTATCCTTTATGGTATTCATATCTATTACATTTATATATGTTAAAAACTCCACAATCCAGTGTTATAATTTTCCTTTAAATAATTATTTATATTTTAAATAATTTAGAGAGGGAAAAGAACAACCCCTTATACTTAGTGACACATTTATCATTTCTGACGTTGTGGTTTATTCCTTCCTAAAGATTCAGGTTATCCAGTTTGATCCTTTTTGCCTTATGGTATTTTTTGTAATTTTGTCGCTTTATTCTCACATTTTACTCTAAAAGAACATAGCCACAGCTTCAACACTTTGCTTGGAAATTTCCTCAGCTAAATATTCAGTTTCATTACTTACACATTCTATTTTCCATTTAGCTGCAGAACACAGTTCTGCAGAATTCTCTGCCACTATATGGTCCCCTTTTCCAGGTTCCAATAGCATGTTCCTGTTCCCTTCTGAGTTCTCTCCAGCAAGTTTATTAACATTCATGTTTTTACTAACAGTCTGTTCAAGGCAATCTAGACTTTTCCTACGATGTCTCTCAAAAATTTTCCAGCTTTAATCCATTACTCAATTCCAGGGCCACTTCGCATGTTTAGGTATTTGTTATAGCACCATCCTACTTCCAGTACCAAAATCTGCATTAGTTTCTGTGGCCTTTGTAACAAATTACCATAAGCCTAGTGGATTGAACAGTACAAATTTATCTTACCGTCTGGACATCAGAAGTCTGAAGTTGTTCTCACTGGGCTAACACGATGTTGGCAAGACTGCATTCCTTTCTGGAGGCCCCTGAGAAAGAATCTTTTTCTCCCTCTTTTTTCTTTTATTTCCCTTTTTTCTTTTTTCCTAGCATCTTGAAGCTACCTGAGTTCTTTGGCTGTTGGCTCCCTTCCATGTTCAAAGCCAACAGTGGCAAGTCTGCTCTTTCTCGTATCCCATCAGTCTGAAACTGACTGTGCTGCTTCCTTTTTACACATTTTAGGGCCCTTGTGATTACATGGGGTCCACAAACATAAAAATATCCCAGAAAAATGTCCCTTTTTCAATTAAGATGACTAGCAACCTTACTCCATCTACCTTAATTTCCTTTTGGCTTGTAATTTAACATATTGGTCAATTCCAAGGATGAGGACATGGACATCTTTGGGAAGCTATTATTTGGCCTGCCGTACATAGCCAGCTTACCCCTGAAACTATCCTTGCAACGGCAGCAGCCCACATCTCATGTCATTCTTGTAGCCTTGACTGTGCTGTGAGGAGTCTGCCCCACAAATATGTTGTTCAGATCAGCTGAAGAGCTAGTGAAGGTTGATGTGTGGAATTCAGAGCTCCTCCTCTTAGGCTCCCTCATTTTGGGAATCTCACCTGCTCTCATCCAGTGACACTGGTTGACTCAAATTCTGTCCTCAGGTCCTTCAAGGCAATAAGATTGTGGATTTTCTATTGAAGTTTTAGCTGCCCTGCATGATGAAGACCTGTGCTTGTCATCAGTTGAAAAATCATATATATGGGAAGCCTACTGTGTGTGATTCCATTCTACCAAGTGTTGATTTCTTACCAAAGTCTGTCTACTTTTGGACACTATCTAGTGCCATCAGGTAGGTTTTCCTTTTACTTCAGACGTAAAATATAGTTGTTACTGTGTGAAGGTTGGTATGAAAGTTAGTCAAAGGGTTGGCCCAAGCTCTCTAACCATACCAGCAGCTTTGATTTTCATTTTTTAAATCACTGATAAACTTGTTTATTGTTTTAGTATGTCAAATTCCAATGTTCCTTTTCTATCTTACATCATCATCTATATCCCTTATCATGAATATTAACTCTATTTCTTTATACCTGATATATTCTCTGCTGCTATCAGGTATTTTCAGAAAAACAATTTCACTGAAACTCAGATATAATAAAAAATGAACAGATCACAAGTATTCTACTTGATGAACTTTTCTCAAACTAAACACACCATGGTAACCAGCATCCAGATTAGGACATAGAATATTATCTGTTCTATACAACTGCCTTATGCCTTCTTCGAGTCACTATAATCCTTCTTCCCTAAAGCTAATAATTATTTTGTCTTCTATCACCAATTAGTTTTCCTTGTTTTAGAACTATATATAATCAAAATCACACAATTCATAAGAAATTTTTGTGTACCTGGCTTCTTACATCCAAAATTATTTTCCTAAGAATCATCCGCATTTGTTATGATGAGCACTGAGTGTTACATGTAACTGATGAATCACTAAATTCTACCCCTGAGACCAGTATTACATTATATGTTAACTAACCAGAATTTAAATAAAAATTTGGGGAAAACATCACCCATATCGTTTGTATGTAGCAGTAGTTCATTTATTTTAATGCATATATTATTTCCTTATATGAAAAAATATAATTTATTTACATGTTCTACTTTTGGTGGATATTTTGGATCATTTCCAGGTTAGATATATTACAAATAGACTAGTCTGAACATTTGAGTGCAGAGCTTTCAATGTTGATGTGTACAGATTCCTGTTACAGTTATATCTGGGGGTGGAACTATTAGAGCCTGGGGTTTGCATATGTTCAGACTTAGTTGGAACAGTTTACCAAAAAATTTATAAATCAGCAGTAAATAAGAATTTCCTTTGCTCCACATCCTTGCCAATACTTAGTTGCTTTTAGAATAGAAATCAAGAAAATATTTCCAGTTAAGTTTTCTTGTCCAAGTTTGATCCAGCCAATTTCTCAGTAAAATGAGGACTAAACAGTTTATAAAATTAACATCAATAAGTCAATAATCCTGTGTCCTAAAAGACCATCAATTGATTGTCCACTGCTTCTAACTAGAATATTCAAAATAAAAGCCTCAGGGGTGCCTGGGTGGCTCAGTCGGTTGAGGGTCCGTCCGACTTCGGCTCATGTCATGATCTCATGGTTAGTGGGTTCGAGCTCCGCATCAGGCTCTGTGCTGATAGCTGGCTCCGAGCCTGGAGCCTGTTTCAGATTCTGTTTCAGTCTGTGACTCCCTCTCTCTCTGACCCTTCCCTGCTCACGCTGTCTCTCTCTCTCAGAAATGAAATTTTTTTTTTTAAATATTTTTTATTTATTTCTAGGAGAGAGAGAGAGAGACAGCGTGAGCAGGGGAGGGTCAGGGAGAGAGGGAGTCACAGACTGAAACAGACTCCAGGCTCTGAGCTGGCAGTCAGCACAGAGCCCGACGCGGGGCTCGAACCCACGAACCGCGAGATCATGACCTAAGCGAAAGTCAGATGCTTAACCGACTAAGCCACCCAGGCGCCCCTCAGAAATGAAATTTTTAAAAAATATTTTAAAAAATAAAAAACAAAACAAGAGCCTCAAATGCAAAAGCAAATATTGTATACTAAGGTGTTACCAACATATGTCCAATCTGAGGAAGGATCTGAATATTTCTGTAGTTGGGTAGAGACTTAAAGCTGCTAGTCAGAACTTGACTTTATATTCAGAGCCTTGGGGCACCGGGTGGCTTAGTTGATTGAACGTCCAACTTGTGATTATAGCATAGGTCATGTTCCCGGGTCATGAGATTGAACCCCACACCAAGTCTTGCATTAAGCCCCTCATCAAGCCCCGCATTACACTCCATACTGTGAACGAAGCCTACTTAAGATTTTCTCTGCCTCGCCTCCCTCCCCAGTTTGTGCGCTCTTTCTCTAAAAAACTTTTTAAATAAAATAAACTAGGTGTTTAGGTTCAGAGCCTTGCTGGAGAGAGACTAGTTAAGGAAATTAATTTTGTTTATAATGCATCCATAAGCAAAATCATAAATACTTTGAACAAAAAACAACCAGTTTCTTTGTAATGTCTTTTGAGCATATTAAAACATATTCTTATCTATATGACAGGGCATCACCAGATTTTACTCTATACTATGACCTTCACATTTTAAATAAATTTAGAAATTGACCTACAGGGTACTTCAAAAAACATGGTGTTTGCTAGTTTCATTATGATTTCTACTGTTTTGTTTCTTATCTACAATATTTCTGTCTCTGTACTTGTAAACAAACAAGCAAACAAAATTTCTAATGGTTTTCCTATAAAATATGGTTTTTGATTTCTTATAATTATTCAACGGAATTTCTCTTGGGCCAGTGATTTCCATAAGGAAAGGAAATCATTTGGGTTGGGGTTTATTTCAGAGGCATGCATGGCACAAGTGTGTGTGTATATGTATGCATGTGTGTGCCCATGTGTGCACTGTGTGTGTTCTCAGGTGGTAGGGTAATTGAGGTGAAAGGAAGGGAACATAGTACCACTTTTTTAGATTTCTTTATCCCAAACCTGAGCAATATGTCTGTAAAGAACATTAGCTTAACTTGAAATAAAAGCTCAGACAATTGTTTAAAAACAAAATATTGACACACTATGATTGTTGGAAGAAGGAAACTACTTTAGGAGAAGTGTTTTGATATAGACTACAACACAAACAATTCAGTACTAGCTTGGAATATAACTAGGTATTTTTTTGAACACTGGGCCATGGAATCATTCATACATTAAAAGGAAGTAACCTCTTTGAGCTCATTTCAAACTGTGGCAGCGCTTTTTTATAGGCCAGTGATGCTGGCTTAATATACTTGAGCATTTCCACCACCCCTCTTTTTTTTTCTTTCATAGTTTATTGTCAAGTTGGTTTCCATATAACACCAAGTGTTCATCCCAACAAGTGCCCTCCTCCATGCCCCTCACCCCCATCAGCCCTCAGTTTGTTCTCAGTATTCAAGAGTCTCTCATGGTTTGCCTCCCTCCCTGTCCCCAACTACTTTTTCCCCTTCTCTTCCCCCATGGTCCTCTGTTAAGTTTCTCCTGACCCACTTATAAGTGAAAACATATGGCATCTGTCTTTCTCTGCCTGACTTATTTCGCTCAGCATAACACCCTCGGGTTCCATCCATGTTGCTACACATAGCCAGATTTCATTCTTTCTCATTGCCATGTAGTATTCCATTGTATAGATAAACCACATCTTCTTGATCCATAAATCAGATGATAGACAATTAGGCTCTTTCCATGATTTGGCTATTGTTGAAAGTGCTGCTATGAACATTGGGGTACATGTGCCCCTATGCATCAGCACTCCTGTATCTCTCAGATAAATTACTAGCAGTGCTATTGCTGGGTCATAGGGGAGTTCTATTGGAGGAACCTCCACATTGTTTTCCAAAGGGGCTGCACCAGTTTACTTTCCCACCAACAGTGTAGGAGGGTGCCGGTTTCTCCACATCCTCACCAGCTTCTAGAGTCTCCTGATTTGGTCATTTTAGCCACTCGAGCATTTTTCTGTTTGATGAGAATGTGGTCATAAAACAGGAAGTTCTTAGAGACATAGGAGTATCAAACTTTTAAATTCTCTAGCTGCACATTAAAATTTTCTATCTTACTCCCTCCTTCCCTCATGTTCTTTGTTTTCTCACACACTCACAAAGAACTCTTCAGAGCACTTAAAATAGGTGGGGGGGGGGATGAAACTCATATTTTGCTGTGCCATTGGATAAAATCTTTAGGGGGCCAAATGTTTTTAACTTTTATTCGGAAATCTCTAAGTAAAATAGATCATCCAGGAAGGTGAATTATATCCTGTATTCCTGAGCCACCTCCAGCAAACCAATGTATGTATTTTCCAAGGACTATGCATTTCTCTCTGTAAGAAGTTGGACATGTACTAGCCAGTGAAATTTGCTTAATTCTTCTAATGCAACTTGGAGTTTCTTTGCTTAAAATATATCAAATTCTATTTCATGCATATTACCATAGGTGTTCTCATTTTACTCAGTAAAGAAAATGCAGTATGGTTGAAATTTAAAATGATACCACTTTATCCAAATAATAGGGGCCTTGAAATAATACTTTCACTGGAAAACTTTTTCACATCTGGATATGATTTCATAGCTTCCCTTTTCTCTTGCCTAAATCATTAATTAAAGACATCTAAATATTGGCTCTGCTGCACAAACAAGATAAAGCACAGGTCCAGGTAAATATATATATTTTGCTATCGTTTATGATCTAGTTTCTTTCTAAATTTCATCAGTTAGGTCCCCTTTTCGCATTCCCTCTTGGATCCTCCTTATGACACTGCTACAATTTGCTCTCTCCTCTCCTCTTACAGGGTTAATCAGCCACATCAATCCATCAAATAAAATATGTACAATTTCTGTCACTTTCTTTAGAAGATGATTTTGTTGCCATGGTGGCTTTTAGCTTGAAGATTTCTGACATTTGTTGGATCTCATGTCTTCTAGCTCTCTTCTCTTTCTTATAATAAAGTAAGTGAATTTTGCTCAAATTAGCATTTAATAAGTTTACAAAAAATTATGAATAACTAATTATATTAATTCTAATTCTTCTCTTGTAGAGATTGGGTTACCATGTGATTTTCTTTTACTATTAGATAAGTAACACCTGTGAAAAGATCTGCTTAGAAAAGGAGAAACAGATGGCTAGCAAACATATGCTTAGATAAAAGAGTCAGTGCAACACAAATCTTGGTAGCATATTTTCTTAAAATATTTTTTTATCTTTACTGACATTGATATTTCTGATTATATTGTGTTTCTTAGATGAAATATTGTCAACTTAAATTGTTATAAAGTGTTTAAAATTTCTCAAAGCATCAGGAAAAAAGTATTTTTATATAGAATAAATAAAATCAAACTCCAAAATAGATTGCCTTATCAGAGAATTATAGAAAACCCTCTGTCTAGTTAAAGCTTGTGTCTATAACGTACAAAGATCTTATTTATTATTAGCATTTTCTACTCTATAGAGTGTAGAGTTCAATTAAATGCATTTGAATATCTAACATTCTCAATGTAATTAGCGTTATTGCATTGAATGTTGGTGCACACTTACTGACAGCAAACATTCTGGTCCATTGTCTGAAGCCCGTACGGCCTTTTTAAATTATTACTAAACCAAGAGAAATAATTGATACAGTAGATACAGCAAACTGTCTTCCAAAACTGAAGGAGAAATAAAGATTAACAGATAAATAAAAGATAAGTGAGTTTATTACTACACTTGTCTTATAAGAAATCCTAAAAAGAGTCATTCAAGTGAAATGAAAGGATGGTAGACAGCAACATGAGAGCATGTAAAAATAGAAAACTTTCTGACAAAGGGAAATATGTAGATAAAAACAGAATCCTATAACACTGTAATGGTGGTCCATAAATTGCTTTAATTCTAGCATAGAATTTAAAAGATAAAAGCATAAAAAAATAACTGCAACCATATGACTAGGTTAGTGGATATATATTTTTTAAAAAATACCGAATTTGCAACATTGCTGACATAAAATAGGAAGGATGCAGAGGAATAGAATTTTTGTGTGCAACTGAAATTAAGTTGTTACCAGTTTAGAATAGACTGCTATAATTGTAAGATATTTTATATAATCCCCATGGTTACCACAAAAAAATCCTATAGAAGATACATGAGAGGAATCAAATATGTCAGTACAAAAAAATCAATGAAACACAAAAGAAGATAAGAAGAGAGGGGGAAAAAACTAGCTATAGAATATAGAGAAAACAACAAAAATGGCACCAGTAAATCCTTACCTATTAGTAATTATTTTAAATATAAATGGATTAAACTCCACAATCTAAAGATATAGAGTGGCTAAATAGATTTGAAAAACAAGATCTAATTCTATGCAGTTTGTAAGACTCTCTTTAGATTTAAGAACACACATAGGCTAAAAATGAAAGAATGGAAAAAGATATTCCAAGCAAATGGTAAGCAAAAGAGAGCAAAGGTGAACATATTTTTATCAAACAAAATAGACTTGAAGTCAGAAACTGTCACAAGAGACAAAGAAGGACATTATATAATGAAAAGTTCCATTACCAGGAAGCTATAACAATTTCAATATTTATGCACCTAACACTAGAGGTCTCAAATATATGAAACAAACATTGACAGAATTGAAAGGAGAAATAGAAATTAATACAATTATAGCTGGTAATTTCAATACCCTACTTTCTATAATAGATAGATCCTATGACAGAATACCAATAAGGAAACAGAACTTGAACAACAGTATAGACCAAATGGACCTAATAAACAATGTACACAGAGCATGCCATCCCACAGTAGCAGCAAACACATTTTTTTCAAGCACACATGGAACATCCTTCAAGATAGGTCATATATAAGACCACAAAACAAGTCTTAACAAATTTAATATTAAAATTACATCAGTGGATGAAACTAGAAATCAACAGCAGAAAGAAAATATATAAAGGAGTGGAAATTAAATAACACACTCTTGAACAACTAAGGGGTCAAAGAAGAAATCACAAGGAAATTAAAAAACATCTTGAAACAAATGAAATCAAAAACAGTATAAACAAAACATAGATTATTGAAAAGACAGTACGAATGAGCAACTTTATATTGATAAACACGTAGATGAAAAAAGAAGATTCCAAATAAAGAATCTGATTTTATATTTCAAAGAATTAGAAAAACAAACTAAGCTCAAGTTAGCAAAAGGAAAGAAATAATAAGGATTCAAGCAGAGGAGCACCTGCGTGGTTCAGTCAGTTAAGAGTCTGACTTCAGCTAAGGTCATGATCTCACAGTTCATGGGTTTGAGCCCTCCATCAGGCTCTGTGGTAACAGCTTGGAGCCTAAAGCCTGCTTCAGATTCTCCGTCTCCCTCTCTTTCTCTGCTCCTCCTCCCTCAAAAATAAATAAACATTTTTAAAAAATCAAGCAGAAATAAATGAATTAGAGAATAGAAAATAGAAAAGAATCAACAAAATAAAAGCTGGTTTTATGAAAAGATTAATAAAATTGACAGACCCTTAGCTAGATAAACTAAGAAAAAAAAAGAGAAGAAAACCAGACAAAGATACTATTAGAAAAGAAAACTAAAGACCAATATCCCTGATGAATATTGGCACAAAAATCCTAAAACAAAACAAAAAACTAGCAGATTGAATTCAACAGCACATTAAAAAGATTATACACCATAACCAAGTAAAATTTATTCTTAGAATGCAAGGATGTTTCAGAATATGAAAATCAATCAGTGTAATACACCAAATTAACAGAACAAAAGACAAAACCACATAATCATTTCAACTGATGCAGAAAAATTATTTTACTAATTTAACACCCTGTCATGGGAATGATAAAAGCACTTAACAGACTAGGAATTGAAGGAAATTACCTAAATATAATAAATGCCACATATGAAAAGCCCACAGATAACATCATACTCAACAGTGAAAATCTGAAATATTTCCTTCAAGATCAAAAACAAGGCAAGGATGCCTTCTCTGCCATTCTTTCCACATAGTATTAGAAGATGTAGTCTGAGCAGTTAGGTAAGAAAAGGAAATCAAAGACATCCAAATCAGAATAGATGAAGTAAAATTATCTTTGTTCACAGATCACATAATCTTTTTTGTGGAAAACTGTAAAGATTCCACCAAAAACTATTCAAACTAATAAGCAAATTCAGAAAAGTTGCAAGATACAAAATTAACACACACACACACTAAAATTGGCTTTGTCTATGCTAATAATGAATATTCTGAAAAAAATTTCAAAACAATCTTATTTACAATAGCATTAAAAAGAATAAAATATTTAGGAATAAACTTACCTAAGGAATTTAAAGACTTAAACACTGCAAGTTACAAAATGTTGCTGAAAGAAATTAAAAACATAAACAAATGGAAAAACATCCCACTTTCAGGCATGGATTGGAAGAATTAACATTGTTAAAATCTTCATACTACCCAAAACAAAGTTCCAGTACAATCCCTATCCAAATCCCAATGGCAATTTCTTTCAGAAATAAGAAAAACAATCTCAAAATTCATATGGAATTTTAAGGAACTTGAATAGCCAAAACAATCTTGAGAAAGAGAAACAAACTGGAATTCTCACACTTCTAGATTTCAAAACATTTTACAAAGCTACATTAACCCAAACAGTGTAGTGCTTGCATAAAGACAGATACAGATTGGGGTGCCTGGGTGGCTCAGTTGGCTAAGCGACTAACTTCAGCTCAGGTCATGATCTTACAGTCAGTGGGTTTGAGCCTCGCATCAGGCTGTGTGCTGACAGCTCAGAGTCTGAAGCCTGCTTCAGATTTTGTATCTCCCTCTCTCTCTGCCCCTCCCCCGCTCATTCCCTGTTTCTCTCTCAAAAAGGAAATAAACATTAAAAAATAAAAAAAAAAATAAAGGACAGACACAGAGCAATGGAACAGAATAGAGAGCTCAGAAGTACGCCTTCATATACATGGTCAAAGGAACTTCAAATAGACTGGCAAGATAGCATAATGAGAAAAGGATAACATCTTCAACAAATGTATTGGGAAAACTGTATATTCCAACTGCAGGGAAAAAATGAAGTTGGACTTACCTAACACTATACAAAAATTAAAATGAATTAATGACCTAAGTATTACACCTGAAACCCTATCTCCTAGGAGATGATATAGGTGAAAAGCTTCATGACGTTGGATTTGGCAATGATTTCTTGGATATGACAACAGCACGGGTAGTAAAACCGAAAAAATAAGCAACTGGGATTATGTCGAATTTTAAAATTTCAATACAGCAAAACAAACAACTTTTGCCAACAAGTGAAAAGGCAACTTACGGAATGGAAGGAAATATTTTGCAAACTATATATCGGACAGAGAGTTGATAGTATTTATAAGGAATTTATAAGGAATTCCTACAACTCAACAACAATAACAACAACAAAAAAGCAAATTAAGTAAACAAACACACCTGATATAAAAATGAGTAGGGGCGTCTGGGTGGCTCAGTTGGTTGTGTCTGACTTTGGCTCAGGTCATGATCTCATGGTTTGTGAGTTTGAGCCCCGTGTTGGGCTCTGTGCTGACAGCTCGGAACCTGGAGCCTGCTTCAGATACTGCATCTCACTCTCTCTCTGGCCCTTCCCCCACTTGTGTTCTCTCTCTCTCAAAAATAAATAAACATAAAAAAATTTTTTAAATCAAAGAATGGTAAAGAATTTAAACAGACATTTTCTTGAAGAATATATATATATTCCTGAAGAATACACACACACACGTCCAATAACCATATGGAAAGATGTTCAACATCACTACTTAAGTATTTTATGAAATAAAAAATAATATTGATGAAGACGTGGAGGTATGGGAACTCTTGTACGTTGATGGGAATGTAGATGGTGTAGCTGCTATGGAAAACAGTATGGAGAATCCTCTGAAAACTAGAAATAGGACTACCATATGATTCCACAATCCTCTGTCTTGGTTTTTATCCAAAAAAATTGAAAACAGGACTTTGAAGAGATATTTGGACCACTGTATTTATTGCAGCATTATTTACAATAGCCAAGAGCAGGTTGCAAACAACCTGCATGTCCATGGATGGAGTAACAGATAAAGAAAATATGGTAGATATACACAATGGAATATTATTCTGCCTTAAAAAAGAAGGAAATCCTGTCATATGCTACAACGTGTATGAAACATAAGGACAGTATACTGGATGAAATAAGCTAACACAAAAAGATAAATACTGCATGATTCCAATTACATGATGTATCTTGAGTAGTCAGACTCAGAAACATAAAGTAGAATGGTGATTGCCAGAAGCTGACATTCAGGAGAAAAGAGCCTTATTCAGTTTTGAAGATAAGAAAGTTCTAGACATCTGTTGCACAACAATATGCATATAGTTAACATTCCTATGCACTTAAAAATGGTTAAGGAGGGAAATTTTATGTTTTAGCTTTTTATCATAATAAAAAATTCAGACTTCCAAAAAGTAATTTTAGGCCTAGGAATATTAAATATAATGTTTCAAAAGTTCATGAGAAAACATCATGTCTTTGGTGGGGCCAGTCCATTGATTTCAGTTAAAATAGAAAGACTGATAAAGTACAACGAAACAAACATTTGCAATGACTTAACATCTCTGGAAAGTAACCATAGCTTTGCCCTTTACAAGTTCTGAGATGCTAGCCAAACTATATTATCTCTTCAAGCTCTTTTTCTTCTTTGTAATGAAAGCAAATAGGATACTGTGGCCACATAGTATATTATAAGCATTGGATGAGATAATGTGCCTGAATTATCTAGCCTAGTGTCTGTCCAGAGTAGATAACGAATTTTCTCATTCCCTTCCCTTTTCCTTCCAGTTCACTAAATATTGATTGAGTGTCCACTGATGCATGGCACTGGAAAACCATTCAAAAAAAATACTCTGGTTTCTCTTCAGATTGTGTAAATCTTTTGCCTTTTACCAAAAAGATAGGTAAAGGATTTTTAAATTATATGGCAAATTATTTAAGAAATTATTAATGTTAATGTAATATTAATAATATAAAATTAATTATAAATTAATAATATAAAACAACATTAAGTTATTGCTATGTGCCAGACAGCATAAATGCATGTTGCCTTATATCTTATCATTCTGACAACAAATATGAAGAAGAGACTATCATTTATCACTTTATCAATAAGGAACCTCAGGTTTAGAGAATTTAACCTATTCAAAGCTCCAACTAGTATGAGCAGAGCATGACTCCATGTCTGACTCTAAAATTCAAGCTCCCAACTGCTACTATACAGTACTGTGAATGGAGAATGAGCTCAAACATGCAACAGCCTTGCCTAGAATATAATTCAATCAAAATGTAATAGTCTTTATCTTAAC
This sequence comes from Hyaena hyaena, assembly GCF_003009895.1. Lineage (NCBI taxonomy): Eukaryota > Metazoa > Chordata > Mammalia > Carnivora > Hyaenidae > Hyaena > Hyaena hyaena. The sequence goes on from NW_024081166.1 coordinate 338,952, forward strand.
TAAGGGGAGAGAAAGGGGAGATGGGTAAGCAAACCTTCCTTCTCATATACTTCCAGATTTCTACCTCTTCCCAGACCTCAAGTAAAATGAATTTTATGGTTTCCCCAATTTCTCTGTTTTATTGTCTTAGTAATTAAGTCTTTCTAAAATATTTTACAAATGGGAAACAAACATGGACCCGGACAATTGATCCTAGCTTTAATGGAGGAGAAAGAATGAGCAGTACCTTGAGAAATGAGTAAAGTTTGAATAGACTGAGAATATAGAATAGAATAGACTGAGAATATAGACTATGAGAATAGGGGAAGGCTCAGAGGGAGGAATCAGCAGGGCATTTTTGTGACCAATAATAAGATTAGTCATTCTAGAGCAAAGGTTTTTCTTTGAAAGATTAAGCTGAAACATGTATGGAGCTTTATTAGACCATTCATATATTTGACTAGACCATTCATGACCCAGATTGTTGGTTATCAAATCACCTTGAAGAAAAGTAGATATTACTAAGGACTGTGGAAGCATTCCCAGAGGAAGCCTGAAAGACCCATAAACTGCTAGATCATTTGACTGGTGCAAAAGGTATAATTGAACCAAAAATGTTGACAATGATTATCCACAGGATAGTGATATAATGAAAGAGGATTTTTGCCTTCCCTGGCTGATCAGACTCTTTCTATTGCTCATAGTTTTGTTTCACTTAGAAAGTGTAGGATGAGGCAGAGGCAGTATCTTTTTAGGCTTGCCCATTCTGTCTCTGAGTAAAAATGAGTCATGCTTTCAGATCTACTTTTCTGTATTGATCTCAGTCTTTACATACACATGCACATATGCATACACACACAAGAACAGAGAGAAAAATAAAAACAGGGAAAATACTTGTAAGCTGTTTCCAGCCATTATGTAAAAGTTATTTGTTACTAGTTGGTTTATACCTTTCCCTAGGTCTTTTCTTGAACTTGAGTTTTATTCAGCCTACTGTATAAATGTCATATGGTAGTCGAGCAAAGCAATATTCAGTTTGTTGATGCTAGGAAGCACAGGAAGAAGTCTGCTATTCTTCTCATCTTTCATTAGAAATATGTAGTTAATAGCATTCCAAAATGTTACATGAATATAGAGATATAAATATTTTAAAGTAGATAGTGAAAAATAAATCTGGATTTGTGCTTTTTAAGTATGCATGCAGTAATTATATAGAAAAATTTGAAATCATATATCATATGAATATGTTCTTGGCTACCTATAGATTTCAACAAAACTGTTCCATTTTCGTTAAATTTAAAAGTATGCTAGGGGTGCCTGGGTGGCTTAGTCGGTTGAATGCCCAACTTTGGCTCACGTCATGATCTCGTGGTTCTTGAGTTCGAACCCCACCTCGGACTCTGTGCTGACAGTTCAGAGCCTGGAGCCCGCTTGGGAATCTGTGTGTGTCTCTCCTCCTCTCCCACTCACACTCTGTCTCTCTTCAAAAATAAGTAAAAATTAAAAGAAAAAAAGCATGCTAGAAGTAAAAAATGGTGACATTATCTACAATCTAAGTGAGGATAAGTAGTGCATATCACTGATTATTGTGAAACAGAATTTAAATCTTATCACAATAAACCATTTTTAAAAATTCTCAATTAAAATACTTACCTTGGGTTATATTTAACCATATTTCATTTCCTATTTTCACTTATACAGTATAATTTTTAACATTGATATATGTCATGATATTACATATCATTAATGTTTTGTTAATTCACTATTAACCCAGAATCCTCCATAACTTTAGAGTTGTCTTACAAGTTAAACTACTTTATTTAATGTCGAGTTGGTAGTTCATTAGCCAACCGTGGCCCCCAACACATAGACTACACACATACACACACACACACACACAAACACACACATACCCTCCTTAGATGCTATATTTAATTAGATTTTCTGTAATAGTGTCATACCAACATTCTAGAATATATAGAATCTTTCATTAAAGAAAAAGGTGCCAATTTCCCAAGATTTACAAAATTTCAGTAAAAGAAACAGATTTCTCATGATTTTATTCTAATGTAATGTATTACCAACATTTCCATAAAATGAATTATTCATGTCTTGTAGAGCTTAGCCAATATATTTATTTGTAAGTAACATTTAGTTAGATAAGCAAGATTTGTATAAACTCCATATTTAAAACATCAGCCTTCCTTATTCTCACACTATTAACAATATATACATTTTAATGATAGTATAGTTTTTTGTTATCTAACCATAATCTTAAAACAGGAATTTCCTTTCCAGTGATTTCTGATATATCCCCCTACATTTAAAAGAGATATAAAATTTAACATTAAAAAAATATTTTTCATATACCTGTAAGATAAAAATCTGAATATAGTCTAAAGGTTACCTCTTAATAAAATTACCTTTACTATATGTTTCAAGTGAGTCTATCTTAATTCAAGAAATATTAAAGGATTTGGAATCTTTTTTTTTTTAAATATTTTTTATTTATTTCTAGGAGAGAGAGAGAGACAGCGTGAGCAGGGGAGGGTCAGAGAGAGAGGGAGTCACAGACTGAAACAGGCTCCAGGCTCTGAGCTGGCAGTCAGCACAGAGCCCGACGCGGGGCTTGAACCCATGAACCGTGAGATCATGACCTAAGCGAAAGTCGGACGCTTAACCGACTAAGCCACCCAGGCGCCCCTAGATTTGCAATCTTAATCATAAAATCACTTCATTAAAAAATATGTATTCTGTAACCTTTTTTCATATAAAACTTTCATCAAAAGACACTTAAATATATCTTTATTCTAAGTTGCAAAAGTGGATAACATAAACATTAATAATCACTCAAGACAAATAGTGTTCACACACAGAACTTTCACTTCCAGAATGGCAAAAGAGGAAGATTCTTTACAGATCCACACTCCTGTATAAAACAACTGTAAACTCTGGACAAAATAAAACAATAATAAAATCAAAGTAACAACCTGAAAGCTCTGGAGTATGAGCAAGGACATGTAGACCCTTGCGGGAGAGCTAAAATTTGAAAGAAGATTCCAAAATGATTTGAATTTCCCACTATTGTAGTTTTGGCCCAAGAGCAGGTAATAGACAAGCAGCCAAGAAAAGTGACCCACTCTCAAGAAGCAATCAATAGAAGCCAATTCCAAGATGTACCAGAAGTAAAAATTTTCAGAAAAGGACATTCAAGAAGCTATTATAGCTATATAATAAGGCAAAGGAAAATATATTCACACTGAAAACCAACTTAGAATATCTCAGCAGAAATATGGAAAATATTTCTAGAACCCAAATAGAAATTTTGAAATTAAAAAATAAAATATTATACATAAGTGATAAATCACAAAATTCTCTTCCTGAAAACACATTTTAATTTTAATTAAATTGGATTTAAATTTAAATCTATAAAAAATTAAATGTAAATAAATAGATAAATAAGTAAATAAATAAATCTTGGTGTGCCTGGGTGGCTCAGTCGGTTAAGCGTCTGACTTCCGCTCAGGTCATGATCTCACCGCTTGTGAATTCGAGCCCCACCTGGAGATTTGTGTTGACAGCACAGAGCATGGAGCCTGCTTCAGATTCTGTCTCCATCTCTCTCTGCCCCTCACCTGCTTGTGCCCTCTGTCTGTCTCTCTCTCTCTCAAATATAAATAAACATTTAACATTTTTTTTAAAAAGACAACAGAAAGTATCAAAAATTTTAGTTGAACAAATAAAAATTCATTTCCATTTGATGAATTGTGATTATTGAAAACCTGATAAGAGTTAAAGTTGATTTTAGAAATGTTAACTTGATTACTTCATTTACGTTGTTGACGCAAAATGAACAAACCTTCTTTAAAATTTTAAAGAGAAAGAAAAAGAGTTTTACTCAAGCCCACGTTAGGACAGCTGCCTATGATTCACAATCTTCACAAAGAGAGCACTGTGGGGAAGGAACATTTGGTGCAAGGCTGTATATTTATTTTGCATAAAGAGCTACAAATCATCATGATGAAGGACATTCCAGAAAGTTCCAGACTTTATCACGTGTTTTTAGCATGTGCAAGTCTGTATGACTTTAATCTTATGGGAACCAGGGAGGTTTTTTGTTTTTCTTATCTTTATGTTTAGAATCTCCCTTTTGGTTATTTTTTTAACTAAGATGTGCAATCAGTGTGTTCTCAGGACAGAAATAGAGCCCATGCTTTGAGGTTTTGTGGAATCATTTTGACCTTTATAAATAGTAAAGTATTGCTTCCCTGGAAGCCTAGGAGCAGGGCCCACAAGTGTTAAAAGTTGAAAATTTCCTTTATCAACAGGAATAGAATTTTTTCAAAAACTATTTCTTCAGTTTACTGATTGGTACCTAAAATTAAAATCCATAACAAACTCTTAAAATGGTTCAGCCAATGGCAAGGATGTAGAGAAATGGAAACCCTCTTCATTGCTAGTGGAAATGCAAACTGATCCAGCCACTCTGGAAAACAGTGTGGAGGTTCCTCAAAAAATTAAAAATAGAACTCCCCTATAACCCAGCAATAGCACTACTAGGAATTTATCCAAAGGATTCAGGAGTGCTGATTCATAGGGGCACTTGTACCCCAAAGTTTATAGTAGTGCTTTCAACAGTAGCCAAATTATGGAAAGAGCCTAAATGTCCATCAACTGATGAATGGATAAAGAAGATGTGGTTTATATTATACAATGGAATATTGCTTGGCAATGAGAAAGAATGAAATTCTGCCATTGACAGCAACATGGATGGAACTGGAGAGTATTATGCTAAGTGAAATAAGTCAGTCAGAGAAAGACAGGTATCATAATGTTTTCACTCATATGCGGAACTTGAGAAATGTAACAGAATACCAGGGGGAAAGGGAAGGGAAAAAAATAGATACAGAGAGGGAGGGAGGCAAACCCTAAGAGACTCTTAAATACAGAGAAGAAACTGAGAGTTGATAGGGGGAGGGTAATAGTGGGGGAGACAGGAAAATGGGTGAAGGGCATTGAGGAGGACACTTGTTGGGATGAGCACTGGGTGTTGCATGTAAGCGATGAATCACAGGAATGTACCCCCAAACCAAGAGGACACTGTATACACTGTATGTTAGCCAACTTGACAATAAATTATATTTATTAATAAATGAATAAAACATTTCCACCAAAAGATGTGTGTGTATGGGTATATATGTTATATGCATGCGTTGGGGAGCTTATCCACATATGTATGAGAAAGAATGAGAGGGAATGAGAAAGAGAAAAATATATCAAAATATTAACAATTTGTAAGTATGTTTGAGTTTATGTGGGTTCTCATTTTACTATTTTTTTCATTTTTCCTCAAGTTTTGAAGTTTCCAAAGTAAACAGTTGAAGTAAAACACAATCAAAGATTTACCAAGTTTACATTAATGAGTCTGCCCACTGAAACTTTAATAACCCAGGAAATTTTAATACCACAGGAAATGATGTTCTATATTCTATAAAGCCTGAAAGTTGAAGCATGAAATTACTAAATGTATTGTGGATGAGAAAAAAGCACTGTGAGATAAAGAATATGGACTTTATGGATTGTCAAAAAACCCACCTGATCCAAGCAATTTTTTTTTATCAGGAACTCTGAATACATTTATTGGGGAGTACAAAATAATGCAGGCTATGAGTCATTGATTCCTTACTAACTGCATAACTTTTTAAAAATTCAGTGTCCTCATATGTAAAGGGAAAATAAAAGTACTTACCTCGAGGATATTGTAAAGATTAAATGATATAATGAGCTTAACGTGTTTAACACAGTGCTTAGTACAAAGTAAGAAATTGAGAAATGTTAGCATCTATAATTCCTATTATTTTATTTTATTATTTTTAATGTTTATTTGTTTTTGAGAGAGACAGACAGAGTGTAAGCAGGGGAATGGCAGAGAGGGAAAGAAGAAGACACAGAACCTAAAGCAGGCTCCAAGCTGTCAGCACAGAGCCTGATGTGAGGCTCGAACTCACAAACTGTGAGGTTATGACCTGAGCCAAAGTCAGATGCCCAATCAACTGAGCCACCCAGGGGTGCCCCTATTATTTATTTATTTATTTATTTATTTATTTAGGAGATAGAGCAGTAGTGCACACACTCTCTCATGCGTGGATGGAAGAGGGGCAGAGAGAGAGAGGAGACAGAGAATCCCAAGCAGGCTCTGCTGTCACCTCAGACCCCAACATGGGGCTCAAACTAAAAAACTGTGAGAAAATAACCTCAGCCAAAATCAAGAGTAGGATGCTTAACCTACTGAGACACCCAGGTGCCCCTATAATTCCTATTATTTTAAGAGGAACTGAAGGAGATAATTCATAAAATTGTGAATGACTAAATTTACTAAACATAAAAAAAACTGTTTTATCCTACCACGTGCCATTTCCCAGTTATTATGGAAGACTAATTATTTTTAAATTTTAGGTTGTTCCAAGAAGACTTTAGGTTTTGATTTTTTTAAGTTTTTATTTTAATTCCAGTTAGCTAACCCACAGTATATTAGTTTTGGGTATGCAACATAGTAATTCAACACTTCATACATCACCCTATGCTCATCTCAACAAATACACGCACTCCTTAATCCTCATCACCTATTTAATACATCTCCCCACTGACCTCCCCTAGGGTAACCATCAGTTTGTTCTCTATAATTTAGAGTCTGTTTCTTGATTCTACCTCTCTCTCTTATTTTTTCCCTTTGCTTGTTTGTTTTGTTTCTTAAATTCCACATGAGTGAAATCATATGTATTTGTCTTCGACTGACTTATTTCACTTAGCATTATACTAGCTCTATCCACATCATTGAAGATGGTCAGATTTCATTCTTTTTATGGCTGAAAAATATTTCACATCTTCTTTATCCATTCATCAAACAATGGACACCCAGGCTGCTTCCATATCTGTGCTTTTGTAAATAATGCTGCTATAAAGATAGGGGTGCATGTATCCGTTTGAATTAGTTTTCTTACATTCTTTGGGTAAATACCCAGTAGTGTGATTGCTGGATCATAAGGAGGTTCTATTTTTAACCTTTTAAGGTAGCTCTATACTGTTTTCCACAGTAGCTGCACTAGTTTGCATTCGCAAAAACAGTACAAGAAGGTTCCTTTTCCTCCACATCCTCACCAACATCTGTTATTTCTTGTGTTGTGGATTTTAGCCATTCTGACAGGTGATATCTCAATGTGGTTTTGATTTGCATTTCCCTGATGATAAGTGTTGATGAGCATCTTTTCGTGTGTCTGTTGACTATCTGGATGTCTTCTTTGGATAAATATTTGTTCATGTTTTCTGCCCATTTTTAATTGAATTATTTGTTTTTCGGGTGTTGAGTTGTATTCATTCTTTATATACTTTGGATACTAACGCTTTATTGGAAATATCATTTGCAAATATCTTCTCACATTCTGTAGTATGCCTTTTAATTTTGTTGAATGTTTCCTTTGCTGTAAAGAAGCTTTTTATTTTGATGTAGTCCCAATAATTTATTTTTGCTTTCATTTCCCTTGACTCAAGAGACATATCTAGAAAGAAGTTGCTACAGCTGATGTCAAAGAAGTTACTGCCTGTGTTCTCCTCTAGGATTTTTATGGTTTCAGGTCTTACATGTAGCTCTTTAATCCATTTTTAATGTATTTTTATGTATGGTGTTAGAAAGTGGTCTAGTCTTCCCAGTGCCGTTCGTTGAAGAGACTGTTTTTTCCCCATTGGATATTCTTTCCTGCTTTGTCAAAAATTAATTGACCATTTAATCCTGGGTTCATTTCTGATTTTCTATTCTTTTCTATATTCTGATCCGTGTTTGCCAGTGCCATTTTGATTTAACTACTACAGGTTTGTAATATAACTTGAAAACCCCGAAATTGTGATACCTCTCCTGCTTTGCTTTTCTTTTTCGAGGTTGCTTTGGTTATTTGGGGTCTTTTGGGGATCCATACAAATTTTAGGATTGTTTGTTCTAGTTCTTTAAAAAAAAAAATAAACGCTGTTGGTATTTTGACAGGGATTGCATTGAATGCATAGATTGCTTTGGGTAGGATGGAGATTTTAACAATATTTGTTCTTCCAATCCCTGAGCATGGAAGATCTTTTTCATTTCTTTGTGTCATCTTCAATTTATGTTTAAGTGTTTCATAGATTTTGGAGTACAGGTCTTTCACCTCTTTGGTTAGGTTTATTCTTAGGTATATTATTATTTTGGGTACAAGTATAATGAGATTGGTTTCTTAATTTCTCTTTCTACCACTTCATTACTGATATATAGACATGCAACAGATTTCTGTAACTTGATTTGGTATCCTGCAACTGTACTAAATTCATTAATTAATTTTAGCAGGTTTTTTGTGAAGTCTTTAGAAGTTCATATACATAGTATCATGCCATCTGCAAATAGTGAAAGTTTAATTCTTCCTTACCAATTTGTGTATATATATGTATACGTGTGTGTGTGTATCTTTTTAAAATTTTAATGTTTTTTATTTATTTCTGAGAAAGAGAAAGACAGCGTGAGCAGAGGAGGGTCAGAGAGAGAGAGGGAGACACAGAATCCAAAACAGGCTCCAGGCTCTGAGCCAGCTGTCAGCACAGAGCCCAACATGGGACTTGAACCCATGAACCATGAGATCATGACCTGAACCGAAGTCAGAGGCTTAATCGACTGAGCCACCTAGGTGCCCCTACATATATATATTTGTATAATTGGTGTGGCTAGGCCTATCAGTACTGTGGTGAATGAAAGTCTTGAGAGTGGACATCCTTGTCTTGTTCCTGACCTTAGGGGGAAAGCTCTCAATTTTTCCCCATTAAGGATAATGTTAGCTGTGAGTTTTTCATATATGGCTTTATTATGTTTAAGTATATTCCCTCTAAACCTACTATGTTGAGCAGTTTTATCATGAATGGATGTTGCACTTTGTCAAATGCTTTTTCTCCGTCTATTAAAACAATCATATGGTTCTTTTCCTTTCTCTTATGGATGTGATGTATCACATTGATTGATTTGTGAATTTTGAACCACGCTTGCATCCCAAGAATAAATCCCACTTGATTATGGTGAGTAATTATTTCAATGTATTTGTGAATTCAGTTTGCTAGTATTTTGTTGAGAATTTATTGAAGATATGGTTTTCAAAGCACAAAAGATCAAGTTTTATCCACTTAACCCTGAAGAGCATTTTTTTCTCCAAATTCAGACAAATTTTCTGACTGATTTAGAGGCAACAAAAACCCCTCACATATCTAAATTTGTGATGCTGCAAGAAAAATGTTAGGCCGTTAAAAGAATCTTTTGAAACAAGGCTGGCCTGTCTAATGATCCAGACTACAGCAAATTAATTGTTTTTTTATTTTCTTTAAATGAGCCCATGTTTGATCATTTGACACTTTCTACTTGATTATTTAATAACTTGAAACTTGTTGCACTCAGTAATTGCCAGCCCGCTGAGTCTGACAAGTGAAATTCTGATATGAAAATGAGATTAATAACTTAACTGTGATTTAGACATGATAGCCTTTGAATTTAAATTGCAAGTCTTACATCAGGGACCTCTGTTGAAAATATAATTTGGATTTCATTAAAGTAATAAAACTATTCTAAATCTTCATTAAAATATTTTTTCATTCATTTTCCAGTATCAAATAGTCAAAAGACAACTGTAACAAAGGTGATCTTATGATTTTAATGGGAAGTTTAGAACTCCGTGTTATATAAGTGTGGCTCTTACCTTATGTACCTTAAGTCCTGAACTGCCCAGCACAGACCCACATAATGTAATGTAATCATGGATAGCGCCTATGCAATCTGGTCCTTTTAAAGAATTTGTGCTATCCAGTCAAGAGTCTGTAATCTGCCCTTCACTGATGAAGAGTTTGTTCTTTGTGACATCTCAAGGAAGCAAAAATAATTCAAGGTACTACTCAACACTTTAAAACACACTTAGATAAAATGTACTGCTATTTTAAAATATATGCTTTAAAACTTAATTTCAAAAATATACCTCAAGGAATAAAATTGCTTAAAACTTTGTAGTTTTCATAGAACTTCATATCTACTCCTATCTATCCCCTTAACAGTCCTTGATGTGCAACAGGTAATTTTAGAGATTGGAGCTGTCAAGTGGTTAATGAGGAATTGGGAGAGAAGAAACAAACCTTCCTCACAGAAGGATTCCAAATAATATAGGTAGAGAGCTTTTTCTCCCAGAGGTAGAGCTTAGCCTCTTCCTTTAAGTAAGGGATGGACTTGGTATAGAATATTATAAGGGGAAAATAGTAACTTGACAGTGGAGAAACCTGGAAATACCTTAACTAAGTGATCAAGATTAACATCCCCAGTAATGTCTTATGCCTATCATGCATCCTCTGATATGATGGGAGGAGAAGGGCACTTTTCAATATTCCAAATTCTGCAAAATGAAGTTTGTTTTTTCAAAAGAGTATTCACATATTGATACCAGTGCTAGGACTGAAGTGAGCTCCTGCTGAATGTGTTCCCCACTTCACCTCAAATCAATTATTTCTTAAAGTGCAGGAAGAAAATTTTATGCAGATATGCAAAAAGAATACTGACAGTGATGCATATTTTAATTTGCATTCAATTTAATAAAATTATAATTTAAATTAATTCCTATTAAATCTTCAAAGAGAAATCATATCTAATAAATGTACATACAATCTTCATTAAAAGATGTACATACAAATCTAGTATTTGTACATACAAATCTAGTATTTTTGTTAAAATAAAAAACATGCAGTTCTCTGTTGTTCTTTGATCGGTGCTCAGTTGACTTATAAGTTTGGCAGATTAATTTCCCCTAAACATTTGGCAGCATTTAAAATCCTGATTAATTCAATATCCTTAAACATTTTAAATTAGAATTACAAATTGTAACACATCCAGGTCTCCCAAGCATTTCAAACACCTAACAAGAGAGATTCATAAATCTAATAAACAATCTCTTAAACAATTAACTACTACTTACAGACCTTAAAAGTCTAAATTTCTAGAGTTTTAAAGTATTAAATAGTTAAGCAAATATTTTATACAACTTCTCTTTTCTTGCAGCTATCAATTAAAATCATAAGTACAAAGTGTACATCTCTTAATTATTCCATCTTAAAATCAAAATTGTAACATCAAGTAGGTAATCTTTAAAAATTCAAATTAAAAGCCGTTAAGTTTAGAGGTGCCTGGCTGTCTTAGTCGGTAGCATGTAACTCAATCTCAAGATCATGAATTCAAGTTCAACATTAAGTGTAGAGCCTATTTAAATTAAAAAATAAATACATAAATAAAAATCATAAGTTCAGTATCAATCCCATTTTCTTAAATATTTAAATTAAAATGACAAAGTCGACATGACAGATTCTTTAATGTCAGATTATCTTCAACATATACAAACAATGAACAAACACACCTAAGTTACATGAGGATTATAAAACTTTTCCTAAACTTTGTATAAATGTATTAATATGCCTTACTTCCATGTTTTTGCTATACTGTAAACATTTACATATTTGCAAACATAATATGTAAACACTTGCACTGATATAAATGACCTGGGGAGTCATTTGCTGTCTACAAGGGGAGAAGGTCGTTCAGGGCAGATGAAAGGTGTTGGTAAGTAAAGACACCAGTTTATGGGAATTTGGGTGCATCTTCCAAGATGATTTAGCAGCACCTTTCTTTTAAAAATGGAGCTTTACAAGTGCTCTCCTTTTCTTGCAAACACTGTACATGATTTTTAACTATCTGAATAGAATTGAGATTTGGTAGTCCAATGCATACTGCAAATAATCTCCTTACTATCTTGTTGGTTTCTAAACCCTCTTTATGTTTTACTTCATATTTGTCAGACTCATCATCATTTAAGATCATTTTATTGATGCATTGCTGCATCTCATTATATGACACCTATTTAGCTCTTTTTCATGGATGAATGCCCATAAAATTATCTATTCCAGTCTCCAATTTGTCATCAAATTCTTTGTTCCATTCATTAATACGTAATTATTTCAGGGAATTTTTCAACTCAGTAACCTCAGAGTCACGATCATTTGTTATTAATCTCTGACTCCTAGACAATGCCAGGGGGTGGGAGAAACAGAAAATTTAAGTCAAGCTCATATTTCTGTTGAATTGCCAGCTCAGCACTTATTTTCGCTCTCCCATGGAGTATCTTCTCTTCTTCCCCAGATCTTGTAGAAGCCTAGAGGGGAAGAGTTGCATGAAAATCACATGAGTGTTGCAACCCCATTTCTAATATCAGCACCCTTGTTTCTTATTTGAGCTGATCAATAGTTTGTGACTTCAGTTCTGATGACTGTGGATGAATCATCTCACTAATACAATTTTATTTAACTTAGATAATAAGGCAATGATTTATAATTGGGAGATGTTGTTATCTTACCTTTAAGATATTATAAAGAATATTAAATACTAAAAAAGGGAAAATACTGCAAAATAGCCAAAGTTAGCTTAATTCTGTTACTGGAACTTTCCTAAAAGATTAAAATACCTAGATCTCTTTTATTTAACATTTCTATTTTCAATATCACTAGAATTTTCCATTTTATATCCAGATTCACTACATTTGTTTGCTTTATGATTGCCACAAAGGCAGAGACTTGGGTTTAAATTTTGGCTTTTTTTTTTTTAACTTCACTTTTCTGCCAATTTTCTCATCCTGAACAAGGGGGAAAAACCAGATAAAATCTGGTTTGAGATGAGTTAATATTTGCAAAGCTACCCAGTACAGTTGCTGGTACATAGTAGGTGTTCCAGAAGTAGTTGCACTTTGTTTTCAAGTCGTTGTTTTTCAGCTTAGATTCACCTATGGTGCTAATCATGTAGAAAATGTTGCATATTCCAATACAACCTTTTTATTTATATGGTTCTTTAAACACTTTATTTTTTTTCTTTTCTTCTTTCTTTCTTTCTTTCTTTCTTTCTTTCTTTCTTTCTTTCTTTCTTTCTTTCTGAGGGAGAAAGAGCACACGGGCATACACATAAGTGTGGGAGGGACAAAGGGAGAGGGAGGGAGAGAATCTTAAGCAAGGCTCCATGCTCAGTGCAGATCCTGATGTGGGGCTCAGTCTCACAACAATGAGATCATTACCTGAACTGAAATCAAGAGTCAGTCGCTCAACCGACCGAGCCATCCAGGTGCTCCCCAATTCAATGTTTTTAAACAAAGGAAAATAATGTTGTGCCCCTTTTTTGAGGAGCTTTGTTTTGTTTTCATCTATACCATGATGAAAAGCATTTATTTTGCATCTGGATCTCTCAAGCAGAATGGTAAATATTTTTTGCGATGTAGCCAATATTATAATTGTTTAATAAAGAATGGTATGCTGGGTGCCTGGGTGGCTCAGTTGGTTAAGTATCCAACTCTTGATTTCGTCTCAGGTCATGATCCCAGGTTTTGTGAGTTTGAGCCCGGTTTGGGCTGTGCACTGATAGCACGGAGCCTGCTTCAGATTCTACCTGTTTCTCTGCCCCTCCCCCACTTGCAATGTTTGTCTCTATCAAAATAAATAAATAATTGTTAAATAAATAAAGAAAGAATGGTATCCTACCATTCATTGCTTGCCATCTTTGTCAGTTTTTATGAGAAATTGATTAAAAAGAAGAGAGTCATTAATATACTAAAAGAGAGAGAGAGAAATCATTGCGTTTATTATGGAACTGTAAGTTATTAAATTACAGGTATTTGACATCTGAAAAAGCCTCTTCCACCTTAACATATTTCACTAAAGAGAAAATTGGAAATCAGAGATATGGTACAACTCTTGGTTTGTGTGCCCAATCAGCCAGTGAACCCAACTCTCCTGAATCCAATCTGGCTATATATCCATCATGCCATGCAGCCCAGATAAACTGCTTACCTCATACATACTTTCCTCAACCAAAATTCTTCTGAGCAATGATTAACTAGCCGTCTTTAGAACTCCAGTTCTTATTAAACCCAAAATTTCTCTTTCTGGTGTCCATTTACTTAAGTAGGTGGCTCTAGCCTCAAAATATAATTTCAGATTTATCCTTATCTGGGTCAGTAGTGAAAATATTAAACTCTGACTTATTTGAAAAGATTATGAAACAGACACAAATGCAAAGTGCTAAACAAGTTGAAAAGCCAACTTATTTTCTCACTTTTATTGTTTTAAATGTCTCAGGAGTCTTTAATTTGCTGTGAGCAACGAATGGTATTTCAGCATCATTTGGTTGGAATATTCTAGCACCAGTTCTGCCATTACAATAACCACATAAATCAATACATGCATGTCTGTTCATATTATTCATCATTCCCCAAAAAAGATTCCAGATACAGTAATGTTTTAATTCACAATGAATAAATTTAAGCAATTATTAACTCCTTTTAAAGAAAAACAAACCATCATAGACCTTTTTAGACTCCAGAGTTTTGCACATTCCCATTTGAGACACCCCAACCGTCTCATCTTTTTGACACTTGCCTCTAACATACCAAATTAAGGACTGCTAGGTTTAAACACCATGTCAACAGCAGCAAGTAATTGCTAAAACTCCAGACCACAAAGAAGTTTTTAAGCATGGTGGCCTGGGACTATTTAGCTTGTTAGTACAAATTTGTGTGTTTGTATAAAAACCTGACCTATGCTAATTGCCCTTTAGAACACTGCTTTGCAATACATGACAGCAACCTATGATTTTTCATAAGACTCATCCTGACTGATCTCAGAGAGTTGTGCTTTGCATTCTTCCTCTAAGATGATGAAACATTTTCATCAATGAATATAAGTTGTGTCATTAATTTTATTAGGTTATTGCATAAGCAGGATGCATATAGTTCCTTGAAATAAGTCACTTGTATATACACATTATGTTACTGGCTTTACTTGGTCATTTATCTCTAAATCATCTTTCTCAAGTGACTTAACTTTACTGAATTGGTTACTCTTAAAAAAAAAAAGTAAAAAACAAAGACTCTGGAGCCAGACAATCTGATGTGAATCTCATCTTGGTGCCTACCAGCTGAGTTACTTTGACCAAGATACATAATCTCCTTTGCCTCACATTTCTCAATTGCAAAATGGGGAAAAAATAAGAACCACCATATGAAATTAAGTGAGTTAACATGTGTAAAGTGCTGAGAGCAATCACAAGGACATTAGAAGGGCTACACAAATTTTGGTTGTTATTAACCACCTCTAAGAATTTTTGAGAGAATAGAACAGTGTATTTAATACCAGTAGATGGTGCCTGCCTTATGATTAAAGCCCAGTGATTGATATGACTAGTAAGTACTATTACTGCTGTAGATCTAAAATATTGAATTAGAGGAATGCCTGAGTGGCTTAGTCCATTGAGTGTCCAACTATTGATTTCGGCTCTGGACATGATCTCACAGTCATGAGTTCAAGCCCCTCATTGGGCTTCATGCCCAGCATGGAGCCTGCTTAAGAGTCTCCTCTCTTTCTCTCTCTCTCTTTCTCTTCTTCAATGTGTCCCCAACTTTCTCACCTGTGTGTGCACTTTCTCTCTTTCTCAAAAAAAATATAAACAAACAAATAAATAAAATATTGAATTAGATATAAGCCCTAAAAGATTAAAGGGATTTAAGTAGTTTGTAAAACTCAAAATTTATTGTAATGAATATCTACTCAGAGGCAGCTATAGAGAAAAGGGCACAAACACATGTTATGCACAAAAGTAGAGCGGGCATAAACTAATGTGAACTTGCCTTTTACTAATTGGATAACACTGACCAAGTTATTTAACTTCTCTGTTGATAGCATAGAGTTAAGAACATTGACCAGGTTATTTAACTTTTCTGTTGATAGCATAGAGTTAAAAATACTGAACCCAAGAGATTCTTGTGAAATTGTAATGAGATAATATATATGAAACATATATATATGAAATATATACTCCATCAATGTTGTATCCTATGATTTTCCTTCAAAATAATTGGTTTGATTGTTGGGCCTGATTTCCCCACATACAAAATATATCTTTGGGCTTTACCAAATTGATAGCAAATTCAGTTTATAGGAAAAGGTACTAGGTTCAACTAAGTGATTCCTGTTTTCTCATAGTTTTCAACTGTCATCTTTATGGGGCGCCTGGGTGGCTTAGTCGGTTAAGCGTCCGACTTTCGCTTAGGTCACGATCTCGCGGTTCGTGGGATTGAGCCTCGCATCGGGCTCTGTGCTGACTGCCAGCTCAGAGCCTGGAGCCTGTTTCAGTCTGTGACTCCCTCTGTCTCTGACCCTCCCCTGCTCATGCTGTCTCTCTCTCTCTCTCCTAGAAATAAATAAAAAATTTAAAAAAAAAATAAATTGCCTGCTATTTTCCAGATTAAGGGGGTAAAGATATTGTATATATAAAGCCTTTTATGTAGTGAGCATTCATCGTTTTTAAAAGTTTCTTAAAATGAAGTTAACACTTCAATGAATTTTTGTATTTTTCTAACAGTTCAGGGAAATGCAGTACAAATAAGATATGGGTTAATAACACTGCACCAAAAAGAGAGATGGGGGGAAAGAAACACTGGCTGGTGGTGTGATGAGAAAGTGATTTATAGTAGTAGTGAATTGAAGCCCTTCCAAAAGATGTATTTACCAGAAGAGTGCTTTAAAATGTCACCTATATTGCTAAGTTATAAATACTTTTAAAATAAGTGGGAAAGAGAAACTGTTGTGAATCATTGATTTCATCCACTTTGGGACAATGACATTGGTGACATTGCTAGGGAACAACAGGTGACCTCCTGGTCTCTGAATGCTACTTTCTCCCAGTGAGGCTTCATCTAGCACCTCTGGCTATTTACCTGTCATTCTATTTCATCCTAGAGTCATTAAGCAAAAGAGACCTGCCTGTTCAATACCTTTGCTAATTAACGGTCACAGCTGCAGCCTGCACATCCTCCTGAAGAATGCAAAGGGACCTGGAACCTAACTGAGCTTCAGGGAAGGGGTTTACAGTCCATCTACTATTTTGTCTCATTGCCTAATGTGTTCCAGCCACAGTGCTAGACATTATTATATCATGTCGCCCAAGATAGAACATTCCTTGTATCTTTATTCAAATTACTTAGCTGAAAGAACTCTAGATCATTTAAATTTAAAAGTAGATCTACATAACTTAAATTTTTGGACTATGTGAATGACATAAAAAAATGCTTTTGGCATCAAAATTTAATCATTTAAATTTTGATCTGTTCTCCCTCCACTATATCTCCATTACACATTTATTTTAGAATATCCTGTCATAGAAACGGTTTGTTCATCTAAAAGGGATCTTCAAAGTGGTTTTGATTTTTTTCATGAAAGTGACAAGAGTTTTGTCTAAATTCATTTGTCTGTACCCGTTCGTAATATTGGTGGATGTTTGCTATCATCATTTCAATCAAGCAAAAGACTTGTGTCATGCCTTTAGATTTTTCTGGGTCCTTATTTCTGTAATGAATAATATTGAATGCTCTCTAAGGTGAAATTTAATCAAAATTGTTAGGCGCACAGCTCTGTTAGAGGGCTTCTTTTTTTTTTTAATTTTTTAATGTTTTATTTATTTCTAAGAGAGAGAAAGAGAGAGAGAGAGACAGCGTGAGCAGGGGAGAGTCAGAGAGAGAGGGAGATACAGAATCTGAAGCAGGCTCCAGGCTCTGAGCTAGCTGTCAGCACAGAGCCCGACGCGGGGCTCGAACCCACTAACCGTGAGATTGTGACCTGAGTGGAAGTCAGATGCCCAACTGACTAAGCCACCCAGGTGCCCCTATTTTTACGTTTTAATACTACTGCTAGAAAATTATGTGAGATCATGACCTGAGCCGAAGTCGGATGCTTAACCAACTGAGCCACCCAGGCACCCCTGTTAGAGGGCTTCTTACTAAGATCACAGTGTTGTTAAAATTGGTGAAGACAGCATTTGTCAAATAAGGAAAATTTAACAAATTCTCTGGAATTTAATTAAGCTGCAGTTTCAGCTTTTAGAATATCCCATTGTAGTAATACTTTTCTTCAAACTTTTCCTCAAACAGGAAATTATTTCACTTTTTTATAATTATTAAATCAATATAATGTTGATATAAAATTACAAGTACTGTAAGGATGTACAAATAAAATGCAAAAGTCTCTTATAATCCACCTCTAGAAAAGTAACCATTGTTAATCAATCTTATTGGCCCAATATTCAGGTTATTTATTTATTTATTTTTAATTTTTTTATGTTTCTTTTATTTATATTTGAGAGAGAGAGAAAAACAGAATATGAGCAGGGGAGGGACAGACAAAGAGGTAGACACAGATTCCAAAACAGGTTCCAGGCTCTGAGCTTGTCAGCACAGAGACCAACGTGGGGCTCAAACTCACGAACCACAAGATCATGACCTGAGCTGAAGTCAGACACTTAATCAACTGAGCCATCCAGGGGCTCCAAGACAATCTCTTTAAATACATACATACATACATACATAGTGTTGGAGAAACTGGACAACTAGATGCAAAGGAGTGAAACTGGACCACTTTTCTTACACCATATACAAAAATACATTCAAAATAGGTTAGAGACTTAAATGTAAGACCAGAACCATAAAACTGCTAGAAGAAAACAGGCAGTAAATGGTGGCAGATGGTAGCTAGATTTATTATGATTACTTTGTAATGTTTATAAATATGGAAGCTGTCCTATGTTGTACACCGAAAATTAGTATTATATTGTGTGTCAACTGCACTTCAAATAAATAAATAAATAAATAAATAAATAGTCAACACTGATACTAATTTTATGCCCTGGAAAAAAATTTTTAAAGAAGAAAAAATGTTCTAATTATAGTACTTTATATGAATTGCTTACACTTATATCTGATTATCATTTGAGAATAAATGATTACATATATCATTATATATGTGTCAGATAAACATTTTGCTAGAATTAAAAACAATATGCTTGTGTGTTAACCACTTATAATTTCCATTATGTTATCACTATATTTTATAATATATCATACTATATCATTACTATTATTATCTATTAATATGACCCATGTCTCATCCTAAATGGGGTACTTGCATTTCTAGAATTAGTAGCTATACCTAACCCAAAGACTTCAACATACCAGGAGACTGCATTTATCATACTCCCATTGTTACCCTGCACCTGACAGTGTTTAAATCTTCCCTAAAATACCTAGTAAAATAGAATTTTGTAATGGTGCATCATGTGCTTAAGGCAAAGCACAAACACACAAAAAATGCGTACAAAATTTAGGAGAGTAACCAACACTAATACTACCGTGGGATATTGACTAATACCTCTTATATAACAGGTAAGGAAACCTAAATGTGTCAGTTATGGTTCTTACCTACCAGGTGCTCAGTTTCACTGGGTGCTCAGTTTAAAGGAAAATTTAGACAAAATAGCTGTTTTAAATTCTTGGCAGGAAAGAAGATGGGCTAAAAATGAAATACAAGTTAAAAGGCCTGAATTACAATCCAGTGTGGTAAGACTTCTTAGAGAGAGATCATTACAAATCTGTAGCAGATGGGTTAATTGTGTAGTTAGATTGTGGAATGGTACATCCCGGAAATCATCTTCAGTTTTCTGGTCCTAGCCTTTCTTTCATTTTAAGATATAGAAATGAGGCCCATAAATATTAAATCACTTCACGCCTTGGGTAGGTCACTTAGCCTTTATAGGTTTCGTCTCATGCTAATGTTTTTCCTGTAGGCACAGAGAAAATTGGTAAGAATAGCCTGGAATATGTCATAAAGCTAAATCATAATTCAGGCCTCAGGAGGTTAACTACTAGTAAGATTAAGGTAATATGTTATTACAGTATAATTCAGTTCTCTAACATTTTACTTTTTACTGGAAAATAAATTAGGTACCTACCGTGTGCGAGGCTGGCTGATATAACCACTGAGATATAGTAGTTCACCACCTTTTTTTCTTAGGGACTCTTTATTTTATTTTACCTTTTTTTAAATACTTTTGATTTGCATACATATTATTTTTGTTCATTCCTCTGAGTTATAATTACTTGCCTGCTTAAATTCTCCTTATAAAAATGTTATTAATAACTCAGAAAAATTCAAATTATATTTTAAAAATAGATGTATGAATATTTGAAAGACTGCTTTGGCAGTTATTTCTGAGGCAAAATATTGGTTTACTGTGTGTGTTTCCTCTTCCTGAGAAATAACATCAGTCCCTTAACAAAGGAACTATTTCTCTTTTTGTTCTGAAATTGTAACAAGATTTTGCTGTGAGAAACATAACATGAAATATACTTAATATGCTTCAGGAAGTAAACACTGACATTAAATTTTCTGTGACAGAGCTAATTTTTATCTTCTATAGTCCACTTTTAGCCTTATGAATTTTTCATTCATCAGAATTAATATAAATAACACAAATAAGCATTGACTTTTGACAATGCAAACCAGGCCAAATAATATATTAAGAAAACAAAATCAACTTACTTTCTCAGTCTCAGACACAAAGGAGAAAACGCCCTAAGTATTTTTATGTCATAAGCATTGTTAATAGGCAGTGGTATCTTTTAAGTGCACTTTCCCTCGACCACAATAAATACTAGCAGCATCCGTTCATTAAGAAAGCTTTTTAAGGGGCGCCTGGGTGGCTCAGTCGGTTAAGTGTCCAACTTCGATTTCGGGTCAGGTCATGATTTCACAGTTTGTGGGTTCAAGCCCCACATCAGGCTCTGTGCTCACAGCTAGCTCAGAGCCTGGAGCCCTCTTCGGATTCTGTACCTCTCTCTCTCTCTCTCTGACCCTCCCCTGCTCGCACTGTCTCTCGCTGACTCTCAAAAATAAATAAAAAACATTAAAAAAAATTAAAAATAAAGCTTTTTAAAAATTTTCACATGTATCTATTCTTGGTAGCCAGTTCATTAATTTTTATTTTATTTATAATAAAATGGATACCTGCTAATTTACAAAAGACCTAATTTTATGTTAACAGAAATTAAAGCTCTTAAAGCTCATACAGCTTATACCATATTTTTGCTAAGCAAATTTCATTCCTAGCTATTTCCTCAACAGGTGTACCAAATATATACGCCTATATAGTTTCCAAAGGACAAATATAAGAGGGTCCCCAGCACCTTTATTTGTAATAGATCAAAAACTGAAAACAACCCAAATGTCCATCAACAGTAGAGTGGATAAATTGTGGTATATTCATACAATAAAATAATATACAGCAGTAAAAAAAGAACTAACAACCATTGCATGCAACCATCTGAATATCACAATTACAATATTGCGAAAAAGAAACCAAGCACAATAGAATATATACATGTTACATGTCTCCATTTATATAAGATTCAAATACCAACAAGCTAATACAGTGATGGAATTGATAAGAGTGGTTACCTCTTATACAGGTGGGAACAATAATGTCTGGGAGGAGACAGGGAACCTTCTTAGGTGTAGTGTTCTTCTACACCCTGGTCTGAGAGGTGGCTTATGATATTTTCACTATGTAAAATCCATAAACCTGATGCTTTGTTCACTTTTTCATATTGTTTTATTCTTTAATAAAAATATTTGTCCAAAAAACAAAGAAAAAGAAATTAGTGCCACTTAACATTAGTTGCTGCCCTAGACTTATCTAGTATTCCCTATTCAAAACCTGACTTTTCTGTCTTTCTTTCTGCACTGTCTCCTGATTTTTAAAAGATGCCTATTTTCTTTTCTCTCATGGGTATAGGGGTTAAGATCATTGGTCATGGTAAAAATTTTGTGTAGCCCTCACAAAGAAATAGGTCCAATCAAAATAAATTGTAGAAAGTTTGGATTCCTTCCATGACAATATTGACTACTATTGAAACACTTTTAGATGGATTTTTTTCTAAAGAGTGTTATTACTGACAGTCCCTTTTTTTTTATTCTTTAATGTTTATTTATTAAGAGAGACAGAGAGACAGAGCATGAACAGAGGAAGGGCAGAACAAGAGAGGGACAGAGAATCAGGAGCAGACTCCAGGCTCTGAGCGGTCAGCACAGAGCCTTATGCAGGACTCGAACTCACAAACCATGAGATCATGACCTGAGCTGAAGTCGGACGCTTAACCGACTGGGCCACCCAGGCTCCCCCAATTGTCCCCATTTTGAATGAGTAGGAGGACAATACAAATTCCATTCAAGAAGGACTTAGGGGTATATCTTTTCTATTTTAAAGACTTTTTATTTTATAGCAGAATTGTCAACAATAGCCAAACTATGGAAAGAGTTCAAATATCCATAAACTGATGAATGGATAAAGAAGATGTGATGTATACATATATAATGGAATATTAGACATTAAAAAGAATGAAATCTTGCCATTTGCAATGACATGGATGGAGCTAGAGTGCATTATGCTAAGTGAAATAAGTCAGTCAGAGAAAGACATATACCATATGATTTCAGTCATATGTGGAGTTTAAGAAACATAACAGATAAACATATGGGAAGGAAAAGGAGAGAAAGAGAGAGAGAGAAGCAAATCATAAGAGACTCTTAATGATAGAGAACAAACTGAGGATTGAGGGGGAGTGGAGAGGGCTAGATGGGTGTTGAGTATTAAGGATGGCCCTTGTGATGAGCACTGAGTGTTATAAGTGATGAAACATAAAATTCTACTCCTGAAACCAATATTACACCATATGTTAACTAACTAGAATTTAAATAAAAATTTGGAAAAAATGAAATAAAAATCCCACTTTAGGAACCAAAACACCAAAAAACAAAACAAAACAAAAAAAAAAACAAAGCAAAATAAAACCATTTAGCAAAATCAGAAATTGCCACTCCACTTTTGCTTCTGAGAAATTGGCGCAAAGATACAATTTTTAAAAGTTTAAAGTAAAATGTTTAAACTGTGGATTTAAGGATGCACATTTGGTGATAAATCACAAAGAAACACGAATTTGGTTATCTGTGGAGGTCAACATAATGGTTAGTGTTGGAAGAATAAGGGCCATGATAAGGATTAGGTACAAAGAGGGGCTTCTGGGATGGCTGGTAACATCCTCTTTCTTGACCTGGATGATGGTTACAAGAGTGTTCACCTTAACACAATTTATTGAAGTATACATCCCTTTTGTGTTTGTTTGACAATAAAAATTTTTAAATAAAGTAAAATGCTTATGTTCTTACTTGAAAAAAACTATCCCAGTATAAGGTCAAGGGAAAAAATGCGAAAGGCTGTGGTGGTAAACTAACTTCAAAATTGGTCTTCTCTAACTAGCTTTCATTTAAACTGTTTACTTATAGGGTCTCACGAAACTTACCTATCCTTCTCTGTCTGGATTGATATCAAAGTATACATTTTGTAAAAAGCAATCACATAGGTAACTAGCAATAATAGCAATTGAACAGGACTGCTGTGCCAAAATTGTTTTCTCACATTAAGTTTGATAAAAAAATCCTTTTCTGTTGACAGTCTACTGATAATGTTGTTTGCTGAACTGAACTGTTACAGTTTTAATTAGTAGAAATGAAGAGTTAATGACATTTTTAATCAAATGATTTGAACATGAAATTTAAGTAGCTATGTTTTCATAATAAAAAAATAATGAGTTGTCAAAAACAAAATCGATTTGCAAGATCTTGTTAAGCCACAGCAAATTCAGCAGATGCTTTAAAGTTAAAAATAACCAGATTGTTTATTCTAGAAATATTTATTTCACATCCACCGTGAGAATACATTATCTAGGCTAAAGCATATGCAGGAAAGAAGAAGGAAGTAAAGTAAATATTAAATAACTAGATTAGAAGCTAGAGAATAAAACAATTTTACTAGCATTAAATATACATACATAATAATATGGTTTTTCAGTAGGAATCAGTAGGAAGCAGCTTTTTTGCCTAAAAGCAGTAGAAGAAATAACAAAGAAATAAAATAACTTTTGACATGATTTTTTATTTTATTTTATTTATTTATTTATTTCTGAGAGAGAGAGAGAGAGACACACACACACACACAGAATCTGAAACAGGCTCCAGGCTCTGAGCTGGCTGTCAGCACAGCTCAGACACTTAAATGACTGAGCCACCCAGGCACCTCTTGATATGATTTTTTAAACCAAAATAAAGAGGTATCAATAAACCAACTATATGTTGTAATATAAATGAGTATAAGATTCTGAAAGAAATTTCACTGTGTTGAATTTATTCTTTTCAGTTTGTGCTCATGCACTTTGAACTAATGTTTCCATTTCAAGTCATATATCGTAAAGAAATAAGAATTGGGAAAAATACTTTTTCAAATATTTGTTAAACATTTAGAGCATAATTGGCAATTTCTTTAATAAGATATTTCCCATCACAGATTTTCCCCAATTTATTGCTTAAAAAGTTGCCTTATACTGCAATGAGTCTGTCATAAGAGATTGTAGTACAGTGATACTTTATTTAGAGCAGCTCAGTAAATATCATTTTAAGGAAACAAAATGAAATTGATGACTCTTGAATTAAAATGCCAGTGAATCTGGGGGCATCTGGGTGGCTCAGTCAGTTAAGCATCCAGCTGTTGATTTCAGCTCAGGTAATGAACTCCTGGTTCGTGAGTTCAAGCCCGGTGTGGAACCCTGTGTGGAACCCCATTTCAAGCCCCGTGTTGGCTGTGCTAACAGCACAGCGCCTGCTTGGGATTCTCTCTCCCCCTCTCTCTTTGCCCCTCCTCTCTCATGTTCTCTTTCTCTCTTTCTCAAAATAAAAAAATAAACTTTAAAAAAACTAAAATAAATAGGGGCACCTGGGTGGCTCAGTTGGTTAAGTGTCTGACTTCGGCATAGGTCATGATCTCCCAGTTTGTGAGTTCAAGCCCTGCATTGGGCTCTGTGCTGACAGCTCAGAGCCTGGAGCCTGCTTCGGAGTCTGTGTCTCTCTCTCTTTCTGCCCCTCCTGCGCTCGTGCTCTGTCTCTCAAAAATAAATAAACATTTAAAAAATGTTTTAAATAAATAAAATGCCAGTAAATCTTGTATTTTGTGAAAAATAGCCACTTGTTATGTTATTACTAGGAAATGTTTGAAATGTTTATGTAGCAAGCTGGCATCAGCCGGTAAGGGAAGTCTTCTCAGGATGTTATCCACAGAGAAATCTTATTTGTTTACTTAGATATTATTTAAAAAATTTCCCATATGGGATAAATGTCACTGCAATATTTTAATCATGATGATGTAATTAGTTTCCAAGAACTATCTGATAACCTAAATGCATTTGGAGGCTATAATGTAGTTGCTGTTTTCTGAATGAAATTATGTTTTGATAGAGAATTCTAGAAATATTTAGTTATGTCCATTTCCTTTCTCATATCCTTTCCCCTATTCTCTGATTTCAGTAGGTCCTATCTAAACTGTACTTAAGAGATGACCAATCTGTATCTGCTAAACGAATGGAAGAACAAAACACGTAGGTGCTTGTGAATCTTTAGGATTTAATGCTCATCTTCTCAAGCAAATAGACTTGTTATTTCTCAAATTCACTCACACCTGCCAAAGAGGGATTAACCTTGTAGAAATTCTTATTTGGAAATCTTTCATCTTTTTCTTTCTTGAGGAAAACCTTTCCTTAAAAAAAGTGTATCTGTGTGGTATACATTTCAAGAACCACAGTATAGATACCAGAAAACACAAATAGTACCAAATATGCTGTCTTTTTCCTTTACATACACACCTTTGATAAAGTTTAATTTATAAATTAGGCATAGTAAGAAGTTAACAACAATAATTAATAATAAAATAGAAAAACAATAACCATATACTGTAATAAAAGTTATATGAATATATTTTCTCTCTCTCAAAATACCTTATTGTACTATACTCACCCTTCTTCTTGTGCTGATGCGAGATGATAAAATGCCTACATGGTGAGGTGAAGTGAGGTGAATGACATCAGCATTGTGAGGTTGAGGTGGCTTTAGACCTCTATGGACCTTCTGGTGATAGACCAGAAGAAGGGCCATCTGCTTCAGGACTGTAGTCAACCATGGGTAACTGAAACTATGGAAAACAAAACTGAGGGTAAGGAGGCACTGCTGTGATTATAGTGAAATTTTGTAACCAATAGGTAAAAACATCATTATTGTGCACTAAATGCTTTCACATAGATTCTTTACATTTAAGTAGGGTAGTAGATATTGCTAATGTTTCCCAATATCCTCTTTTCTTCTGACTCTGGGTATTAGGAAGACTATATTTTTCTAATAAGCAGTTCTGACAAATGAAATGTGAGGGGAGGTATGTGTGACCAGCAGTAAATACAAGTGCTCAACTATCTAGCCCATATCATATGATATGGTGTGACTACATGGAAAAGAGCCCCCAATCCATCCCTGTTGGACGTGTACAGTGAGCAAGAAATTTTAAGTCACTGAAATGTTGGTGTTCATTGCCACAATATAACCTAGCTTATATACCTCAGATTATCACTCGTCTGTCTCCATATATGGTCTTTCTTCACGACCACACATGCATTCACTAACAGTGAAATAAAAATAGATAGTGTTCACAATGTGCCTTATCTCCTTGATTTAAAAGTAGAACAAGTCAGCAATATATATTTAAAAGATTCAAATCATCAAAGTATAGTTTCCTTTTCTCTTTCACTTTAGAAGCCCATTAGTGATAAACACTTCATAGAAATTCAAGAGCCCTGAAGGTACAGCCTCTGTGAGAAGGATTAAGTTCAGATATAAAACAAATTTAAAAAAATATTTTCTTAAACATAATAGTTTATTTGTCTTTTATATAAAAGAAGCTGAGCTCAAAATCTAGGGCTTATGTGGTAGACTCGCTGTGTCTCTGGAAATCCAAGTTCCTATCTTTCTGTTTCACCTTCCTCAGTTCATGGGTTTATCTTCAAGGTTGCCCCTCAAGGATAGCTACCATAGCTCCAACGATTGCGCTGACCTCCAGGCCTGCAGTACGAGAAAGAGGAAAATGACAGAGGAGTGCCCTGTCCAGCGTTCTTTAACAGCCTTCCTGATTCTTCCTGAAAATTCTTTACAACACTTCCTTTTACGCCTCATTGGCGAGCACTTGGTCACATAAACTCACTGACCTGCAAATGTGGCTTGGAAATACAGTCATTTAGCCAGAATTAGAAGGGAGATGGATATTAAACCCCAACCACAATCTGGGCCACACTCCTTGCCAAAGAATCTATCCTATTGGCTACAATAACTTTCTATATAAATATTCTTTTAACCCCTTAAAATCTAACTACTCTCTGTAGTCCTCCTTCATATATATAATGATGTCACTCTCTTAAGTATTATGCCTTTTTCTCTATTCTTGGTATTAAAGGATCCTTTTTGATTCCAAATTCTATTGGCACCTATTACAACCTGAAACTCTTACAAATTGAAATGACACTGCTCTCTCCTGCTTCTCTCTTCCCTTTTTGATTATACTTTTCCTTGTGTTTCAATTTATTATCTCACATGATATCCTCCATAGCTCAATATGTGGTCTTTGATATAACTTCTACACATATAAACAACTGAGCTTTTCAGATAAAGCTTTTCTTTATCACTGACAAGGTAAACATGTCATATTTGAAAACTCACTAACAGAAGACAACTATTGCTGTGCATTCAGAGGTATCATTAAAATTAAGAAAAGACCAGTATGAGGTATCAGAACATAATTCTCTTAGTTGTAATAACAGCCTATATAACAAAATAGAAAATGACAGAGCACCTATTGTTTAAGTATATTGATTGGATTTAATTTACATCCTTTCATGTGAGGAGATTATCATTTATCTTAAGAATTATGTTTTTGTTGGAATTTGCCTCAAAGCAAGCTATTAAGTAATTTTGGTGTAACTTAGGTGCAAGGCCAAATTCCACAAGGTCATGAACATTTTAACTTAAGAAGTATTTACTCTTTGCTTTTTGAAAAAGCAGACACATTCATTTTACATTTTAAGGCATGACCTTATACAGTCCATTTCACAGCAATATAATCATATTCACGTATTCGTATTTCTTTGGCATGACTGAAATGAGAGTATCTAAGTGGATAAAGTTGGTATTGATAGATTTTCGACATGAAGTTAACCCTTGGAGTTTATGCCCATGAGTCCCTTAAAAGATGCTCTGCAGATGACTCCCTGGTGACTCTCAAGTTTAACAGGGACTTCAGATAAACCAGATTATTTAAACTTAGACAGCAGATCAAATTAGGATATGTATGTAGACAAGACTCTTCACGGAACAATCTCTTTCCTGTCTCCCACTTGTCAGCACAGCATCAGCTTTTTGCCTTTTCTATATGCTCCCATAGCACCCCACTTTGTCTACCAGAACACTTATATATTTACATGTCCCCTCTTGCGATGAAACACTGATCACTAATCTTTGTAATCTAGACTATTTAAAACCCAAATGGTATATTATATTTGGAAATCTCAAAATTTACATTTTATAAAACTACTTGTTCTTTGACTAAGGAGAGAAAAAAAGTGAATATGAGCCTTTATGGTGCAAATTTATTCTGATTTTCCTTCCTAACTATTTGTTCTATTTGTACGCATACCAATCAGGATTTGAAAATACCTCAACTGAATTATTGCATTTATTCATTTATTATGCAACAGATATTTATTGATGTCTACTTATGCAAAGCATAGTGCTAGGCAGCAGAGATACAAAAGTAAATAAGATAGGGAATAGTGCAAAGCAAACAAGCCATTAATGACTTGAATACACATTGTTGGTTGATTTTACATGTGATAATTCTATAGTGAATTAATTTTAGAGCATTTTTTAAAATTTTGCATCGGAGGTAATCATGAAATGTGTAAATAACCTCCTATAGCACTTTAATAAAAAATTTTATGAAATCATTTTCTGTGCCTTCAATTGTGTATCCAAATATCTGTAGATTAGATCATCTTTGTTTACTTCTAACTGAAAATTCATAAATGCTTTCTTCAGCTGTATGGTGAAATTTCTGAGTTGAACATTCTTTATTTGGATGACTCTAACAGTTCTAAGTCATAATTTTAGATGATTTTAGATCACTTATGTACATATCTTTTAAAATTTCATGATTAAATATGATTTCCTGTATACCCCAAAATGAGTATTTTCACTTGGACAGATAACAGCTCACTTTTACAGAGTCAGCTCATATACTGGAAACAAACCTTGCTGTTTACCAGGGTGCGTATGTAATCTTGCTCCCCACTAGGAACCTGCTGCCATGAACTGCCTTCCATAGGGCTGGATTCTCCTCACCTAATTTATGCATTGGCTTCAGCCCTTTCAATCTCTGTATGCCCATTTGTCTTTTATCAGCTTACTTTTCCTCCTATGAGAAAATGAGCACAGAAACTAGGCAAGGACACTCTTCATCAGGAGAAGAAACAGAAGACACTGACTTATAAAGAGGGAGAAAGAAAGACACATTCTGTGTGTGAAAGTGCAACTTATTATCAGTTCCAGGCACCAAGAAAGCTGTCTGTGAAAAAGAACCATCCTGGTCTCACAGATCCTCAGAACAGCTGTATTGGTGATAATGTAGTGAAAGCACATCCATTTTTATTGCAAGAATGCAATGTGTGAGTTCAGAAAAATGAGTCATCTTACTTTTTATATTACCTGTCAACCAGAGGTAAACAGGGTTATGAAGTGTAATGGATTTAAATTTGAGGAGTGAGAACTTGAGGCTAACAGAAATCAGCTATATCTGGAAGTGAGGTTCAGTGGTTAAGGTATTTCCCACTCAGCCCATGTTGGTAGTTGCAGTGAGTTCAACAGTAACCAACAGCCAGGTAGAGTCCATGACACGTGGCACTGTACTTACAGAGTGCAGGGGTCCTGAGCAAACCAGTGACATTGTACTGTGTCAGGGTAGAACTTTCCCTGACTTTGAGATGTCAGTGAAAACTTGGTGTTTTGAAAAACAAGGGAGAATATCCCTGGTTGCCATTTTAGTTGGCCTTTCTCAGCTCTTAAGGTCTGTCAGATGCTAAGTGTTATTCTGCACTCGAACCCAGATATCCTATTCACCAACACACTTTCTACAATATTCTATTGCTTAAGGTTCTTTGAGTCTTAATTAACAGAATCTAATTACGGCTATTTGACCAAAAGGGATATTTGGATATTGGGGGTTTCTCACAGAACCAAGAAAGAATGACCACACCAAAAATTAAGTCAACTTTACAGTCCTCATGAATCTACTCCCTAGACCGCTCCCGTTAACAGATTCAGCTACCGACCTGTTCTGGTCTCTGTGTTTTTCATTTCAAATATTCAAGTGTCCTAGAGAAGAGTGACTGATTGGTCCAGCTTTGGTCATAGGGTTGTCTCTAGACTAGTCAGAGACAGGGATAGGGATTGGGTATTACAAATACAGCTTCTGAGACCTTATTTTAGAAAGAGTGGCCAGTTTCCAGTAGATGTGCCCTATACAGACCTTGCAGCCCCTGATCTGAAATTTCAAATGAGCCATACTCTTCAGATAACATGAGTAGGATTACAACTGGCATAGGAAGTTAGAGACTCAAAAGAAAAAAATGTTAGAGACTCTTCTTCCAAAGGGATTATAGTCTTACTAGTATACCAAAGTCTGTGTCTTTAAAAGTAGTGAATGAATGAATGAATAAATGTAGTGAGAAGTTATTTTCAAAAAATGAAACCAAATGTCATAGTAAAGTAAGGATTTGAAAATGTGTTGTATTTTCCCACTTTTATTAAGATATTCGACAGATATTTATTATTTGTTCATTATAAGCTAAAGACACTGCCCCAACTAACTGCAAGAACTTATATAATTCTTTTAACTCTCTTGAATGTCACAGGGATTTTAAAAATTCTCTAAAAGGGATTCAAATGAGATAACATATGAAGGAACACTGTAAACTCTAAAGTACTGTACTAATATCAATAATTGAAAGTCCGTTTACTTTACAATATTACTTTAAATTGACTTTGTACTTCTGTATCCATCTGGTAGATTGAGTTAATTTTATGTGCTGAGTGACTATTTCTGGTGTCCACAGAAATCAGTGCATGTGTTTAATGACAGCAGAAGGGCTTCCACAAATTAAAATATCAAAATTAGTAGGAATTACCACAATTGCATTCTCAGCTCAAAATATGCCAGACTTGAGTTACTCTAATTAACTTGAGTAAATCCACAGTTAGTGAATACTACACAACAACTCTTTTGAGTGAAAAATTGAAGGTAGATTCAAAAAAGGGAGAGTCCCTTTCAAAGAAAAAAAATCTAATAACAGCTAAATGCAGTATCCGAACTCATTGGATTGTGGGGCACTAAAAAACAAAAGTACAAATAGCATTTATTTGACAACTGGAGAGATTTCAGTATGCTGTGCATATTAGATAAGAATATAAATATATTGTTAATTTTCTCCAGTTGCGATCATGGTATTGTGGTTACATAGTAAAATGACAGGCCACAGAATGGTCATGCTAAATGGAGGTCTTAGGCTTTCAAATCATCTTTAAGTTAGATGTCAAAGTATAGAAGAAAAGTGGTTGGGATAGATAGCTTCAGATAACATGAATGTATGTGAAATGCTAGAACAGTTTTCTCTTGTAAAAAGTAAAATTAACGAAAATGAGTTCATCCTCTCAGCATCTTATATTACAAATCTAAGAGGAAATTATGATTCTTTTCTTGTTGTTCAATGAACTTTAGTGGAACTATTTTCACATGCAGTTAATACATAACAATAACGTTTAGAAAACTGGAAATATTTTTATTAGCTATAACCACAGATGTCAACGGTGCAGAAAATATTAGGGAAGCTGTATAGTATGATATTTAAAAGCTTGGGTTCTGGAGTCCAAAAGACCAACGAAACCACGTCCTACTGCAAGCCCTTGAGAAAATTATTTAAATGTTCTAAGCCTTATTTACTTCATCCTTAAAATAGGATAATAACACCTACCACCCAGAATTTGATGATTAGTGGAGATAATGTATGTGAAAACTTAAATGCTTGGCACAAAGTAATTGCTCAAAAAAGTTGTCATCTTTATGCTTCTTATTATAATTATTATGTTCATAAAGACATGATTTCATTAATCAAGGTTAGTTACCACTGAACTTGATTAATGAAATCATGTCTTTAATAAACCCAGCCAAAATAATGTTGATATGTTACTTTAAATTTGGTTTATTATTGCAAAATCAAAGATTGAAATTGTCAGGATCAAATCTTCTGCTATGTTTTAAAATTTATTAAAACCACTCATACCTATGGTTTTGTCAATGAAAAAAAGATTCTTATCTAGTAACACTATTCTTCTTAGCTCCTTACTTCATTGAAAAAACTAACATTCAGAAAAATTTTACAAATCATTAAGGCTTATCCTAACATCCTAGAGAAATAAAGAAAAGTAAATATAGGTGACCTTTAATTTTAAAAGTTCTGAATTTTAGGTTGACTATTTTCACTACTTCATTCATTCTAGCTGGGGTGCCTCCAATTTTCAGAGAAGCCTAGTTAATTATTATAATATTTCTGTGAGCTAAATGGATTTGAAGACCAAAAGGCAGCTACCCTTACTTAAAACTGAAGAGGTCACTAGAATAAAAAGCCTTCAGGATATTGTACTGTGTCTAAAAATGCATATCTTTCTCCTATTAAATTACCTCTTCATTAAATCCATTTATGCATAAATTGTAAGTCCCAAGTAAGATGAGGACTTAGGGAAAATCATATTTTAATTCTCCTGCCAGCTGGTATCCTTTTTATATACTGCTCTTTTAATATCTCCATTTCAGGACTATTCTATAAAGACTTTAATTTTTAATAGTCTGTTTTGACGACAGAACTGATAGCCATGTTATAGAACCTTGCTGAAATCATCATAACACTCTCAATGTTGTCAAACACTAAAACCTTACTCTGAGTGGGGCGCCTGGGTGGCTTAGTCGGTTAAGCGTCCGACTTTCGCTTAGATCATGGTCTCGCGGTTCGTGGGTTCGAGCCCCGCGTCGGGCTCTGTGCTGACTGCCAGCTCGGAGCCTGGAGCCTATTTCAGAGTCTGTGACTCCCTCTCTCTCTGACCCTCCCCTGCTCACGCTGTCTCTCTCTCCTAGAAATAAATAAAAATATTTAAAAAAATATTAAAAAAAAAACCTTACTCTGAGTTTATTTACTAAGGCCTATAAAAGAGGAGTTTATTTTCAGATTAGTTACATGAACTATTCTGTTTTAAACCAAATTTTGTATCTTTAAATTCAGTGTTCATTTACCTTAGCTTAGGTTTTAGAAATGACAGTTTTTAAAGACACTCTCAAACCAGACTCCCAACTTGCTGATATGTTTGTGTAAATTTGTTCTTCAGAGCCAAAAGTGTTTGTGTCCACACAGACACACCCCTACCCAGTAGAAGTTAATTGTATTGCCAAGTCGACTAAAGATTCTTTATGGCAATAGTTCCTAATGCTGCTTAACAAATAAGTATTCCCTTCTAAATACTTAGGAAATGATTAATTACTTAAATGCCTCCATCACCGACAGATCAGTCAACTAAGAATAGAAGCAGCTTAAATGTATGAATCTACATCTCAAGAAAAGAAGGTCATTTTAGGATATAGATCCGTGCCTCTTTTGCCCCAGGACAAGGGCTTCAGAAAGCCTGGCTACTGTAAAAGACTGCCAAATTGCTTCAAGTCTGATGTGTGTGTTAAGGGAAAGAAATGACATTGAGAAAAGTAAATAGTCTGACAGCGGATAATAAGGTTCAGGTGAAAGCCACTAGCATCTTCTATCTCATAGAAAAAGAACAAGCTAGCCTTTTCCTTGTTTCTTATTGCCACTTTCATACCTTTACTATCTCATCAGAGTCTAAAATCCCCTCCCTCTTGATGTCCACACCATCTTCTTTTATATCACCACTCCTGTAACCTCACTATTGCCATCTACTGACCTAAAGGACAGAGGTCAGAGGTTTTTGGAGTTTGATTTGTGTAAGTCTTGTTTTTCACCCGTTCCCTATCAGGATCTCTGGGAATTCAAAACATAAGACTGGAACACCTGGGTGGCTCAGTGAGTTAAGTATCTGACTCTTGATTTTGGCTCAGGTCATGATCTGACAGTTGGTGAGTTCAAGTCCCATGTCAGGCTCTGTACTTATGGTCAAGTCTGCTTGAGATTCTCTCCCTATCTCTCTGCCCCTCCCTTGTTCTCTCTCTCTCTCTCTCTCTCTCTCTCTCTCTCAAAATAAACTTAAATAAACCTAAAACACACACACATACACATGACCCTGTAGTCTCATAGTTCCCAGTTTAAACAGTTTTTATATACTATTTCTTCCTCTTGCAAGCATGTTCACATCTTAGACTTCTGTTGCTCCAGCCTAGTCCATTGGAGAATCTTCTAGTTCCAAAATATCTTTCCTTCTTTCATACTTCTTCATTCATTCCTAAAAACTCTTAATTTCTTCTGGTCCTTCAGTTCATTAGGATGCCCCTGGTTTTGAGTTCTTCCGGGTTTATCATGGACCTTTGGATCATTGTCAGTTATGCCCTCACAAACCCCACTGGCTCAAATGCCCTTGGCTAGTGGCCAGCCTCCAAACCCTGGGAAGCCCTATCAGCTGCTTCTACTCCTATTCCAGTGGTGCTGAGTACAAGTGGAGTCAGTTATATAATGATCACTATGATATCAGACCATAAACTTTCACATGCCACCTTATCAAAGATATCCCATTTAGTGCCTGGGCTGTTATAACATGTGTAACAACAATAATAATATGTTAAAGTTCACTATGTGTTAGGTACTCTACACTTTGATGTAGCATTTTAGTGAATCCTCCCAACAACCCTAGGATGCAGATACCATTACTCTCCTCAGGGTAAAAATAATCAAAGGAAGTCAACATCATTCAATAAATACTTGCTAAAGGGGCGCCTGGGTAGCTCAGTCGGTTGAGCATCCGACTTCGGCTCAGGTCATGGTCTCACGGTTCATGGGTTCGAGCCCCGCATCGGGCTCTGTGCTGATAGTTCAGAGCCTGGAGCCTGTTTCAGATTCTGTGCCTCCCTCTCTCTCTGATCCTCCCCTGCTCATGCTGTCTCTATCTCTCTCTCAAAAATAAATAAAATATTTTAAAAAATATATATAAATAAATAAATACTTGCTAAAGAAACTAATGTATATTGTTACATTACCCACTTTTTTAAAGATTTTTTTTAACCACAGACTTCTTTTAAAACGGACTTTATTTTTTAGTTTTGGTTTACAGTAAAATTGAAGTGAAAAGTACAAAGATTTCCCTTATATACCTCTCCCTCCTCCATTGTCAGTATCATAGTCTCCATTATCAAATCCCTTACCAGAATGGTTCATTTGTTACAGTTGATGAACCTACATTGACACAACATTATACCCCAGAGACCTTAATTTACATTAGGGTTCATCCATGGCATAGTGCATTCTATGGATTTAGACAAATTTGACAATACATATCCACCCTTATAGAATTCTACAGAATAGTGTTACTGCCTTTACCTGTTCACCCCTTCTCACCTCCCTAACTCTTGGAAACCATTGATCTTTTTTACTGTCTGCATAGTTTTGGCTTTTCCAGAATGTCATGTAGTTGGAATTATACAGTGTGCTGGCTTTTCACATTGGCTTCCTTTTCTTAGTAATATGCATTACAGTTTCCTCCAAGTCTTTTCATTGCTTGAGAGCTCATTTCCTTTTAGCACTGAATAATATCGCATTGTTTGAATGTACCACAGTCTATGTATCCATTCACCTTCTGAATAACATCTTAGTTGAGAATTTTTTTTACCAAGAAAAAAAAACCATTGATTCATATCAGGTTAGGGTCCTGATATCAATAAATCAATAAATCAGTTGCAGGCTAACAAGGTCACATTCTGAACAGACTCAAATAACAAATAGATAATATTTGAATAAAATGTTGTTTGTATTTTACTAAGATGTAACAACAAAATTTAATTTTTATTTTATTTTCTAACAAAGCTGTAACTAATCCTTCAATGTTTACCAGTTTTTATACCTGGTCTTTTAGTTTGTAATTTCATGCAGCCCCAAAGGCCAGTTAAGGCTTCCAGAATTTCAGAATCTACTAATTCAGTGGAGATATTGATATGGAGACAGGCAAACTTTGGGAAAATGCTCTGAGCCTTAGTTTCCTAATCAGTAAAATAGGGATTAAAAATAGTATCTTCCTCATAAGACTTCTGTCAGGAGAAAAAGACATGGTGGGAGCTTACAAGTGCTAAAACATTGCTGGCAAGAGTGAGTAAGATGCAATCAGCCCTGAACCTGATGAAGGAAACAATACCTTCAAGTAGAAATTTTAAAATTTGTTTCTCAATTTCTTTTGCATATTTTGAGATTTACATATTCACTTTCTGATGAAAATAAAAAAAATGAATAATGCATAGAACAGAGATAATTACCAAACCAGTCTTTTTTTTTTTTAATCAACATAATACATACTCTAGGATGGTAGAGAATAGTGATCTCCACCATTCTCTTCTCAGTCCCAGTTGCTTTCTCAAGAGGCAACTACCTATACCTCCTTTAACTTCTTTTTTTCCTAGCAGCTACACTATTTTCAGCCATTTAAGGACACAGAAAAATTACCTCTTACATATATTTTCTTAAAAATCACTTGAGTACATTCTCCACCAAAATAGGCAGTAACTAAGAAACATGAAGACATGAGTTCTCAGAACCAACTCTTGAAAGGAGTTACTGGAAAGTCCACCGTCACAATTTGTAGCAAGATTAGAGAAGGAACGATCTATCCTGCAGCAAGAAGCAAGAGTCCCTAGAAAGTTATCTATGAAGGCAAAAAATAATTATATTTTAAATTTGATTGCATGTTTAAGTCCAGGAAAGGTGAGACTAGCATGAAGCAATTTGTGCAAGAAAAAAATAGGGAAATTAGAAACTTCAGGAAAACCAAAGACCGAACTGAAAAAGATGTGTATTACTAGTAGTCAATGGTTCTGTGATAAATAGTATTTGCATATTATATGTAAATATATGTAATTATATGTAAATTAAATACACTGGCACACTTATGTATTTGATTTCCAACTTATTCTAAGATCTGTGAACTTGATAAAATTGAACTGAAATGTTGTGAACTTTCTATGAAAGTAGAAGTTGTAAGGTCTGAGGCAAAAAGAAATTTAAGGGATCAATAGGGTTGTAAATATACTCATTTCACGTAATGGAGAGTCAAAAAATATTTTTTGTTAATGAAAGCAAAGAGAAAATTGATAGGATGTTTCTAAAAGTCACAAAAGTAACCAACGAAAATATTTTAAATACGGATATAAATTTGTAGGAGGGACAGAGCGTAGAAGTTTGGATAATATAGTAAATAAGCCAAATTACTGTCTATTCGCAAAAAAATCAATAGATTATTTCTTATCTGGGTTTTTGAAAAGTAGTGTGAGAAGGTTATTAAACTTCAGTTCATTTTCCTGTCTTCACCGCCTCATCTTACTCCCATTCTATATTATCCCTTGTGTTTTTAGATCATCAATTCTTTCCAGGTTCTCCAAGGTAAATTGGTTATACTCTATGCTTTATTCTGCTTGGTGAATATTCTTGGCTGTGGCTCATGTCTCCTTTAGGACCTCAGATTTTTATGACCCATCTATTTTTGTTTTGTTTTATTTTTACCTATCTATTTTATTGAGGGATAATTTGCATAAGATAAATTATATCAATTTAAAGTGCAAAGTCTATTAATTTTAATAGTTGTATATACTCTGAAACTACTACCATTATCAAGTTACATGTTTAAACTATCTTCGAAAGATTCCTTGTGCCTCTTTATAGTCCTTCGCTCCCTTTGTCCCTGGACCTAGCAACCACTGATGTGCTTTTGGGTCCCTGCATTAGTATTCATTTTATCTAAGTGTTATAATATAAAATACACCCTTTTTTACTTGGCTTCTTTAACTCAGTACAATTTTGAGATTCATCCACGTTATTCCATGTATCAGCAGTTTATTGCTTTATTCTAATGAGTAGCATTCAATGGTATGAATGACTATTCTTGCTTAACCATTCACCTTGGTGGACATTTGGGTTGCTTCTAGTCTGAGATTGAAATGGATAAAGTGGATTGAACACTCATGTGCAAGGCTTTTTGTGGACATATGTTTTGATTTCTCACAAGTAAAGACCTAGCAATGGAGTGACTGGGTCATATGACATGTGCATATTTAACTTTTGTTAAGAAAATGCAGTCTTCCAAAGTAATTATATTATTTTATATTCCCATTCATAGTGCGTGAGAATTACACTTGCTTCATATTCTCATCAGCAATTGGTATTTCCCATCTTTTTAGTATTAGCCATTCTAGTGATGATTTCATTATTATTTTAAATGAAATTTCCCTGATAGCTATGATGTTGATCATATTCCATGAAATTCGGTCTATTCAAATATCTTGTTTTCTGAAGTGTCTTTTTAACCATGTCCACTTTTTAAAATGAGTTATCTGTCTCATAAAGTTGTAAGAGATCCTTATATATTCTGGATACAAACATTTTGTCATTAAAAAAATTTTTTTAATTTAATGTTTATTTATATTTGAGAGAGAGACAGAGACAGAGCATGAGAAGGAGAGAGGCAGAGAGAGAGAGAGGAAGACACAGAATTCGAAGCAGGCTCCAGGCTCTGAGCTGTCAGCACAGAGCCCGATGCGGGGCTCGAACCCACAAATTGTGAGATCATGACCTGAGCCAAAGTCGGTACGCTTAACTGACTGAGCCACCCAAGCATCCCTAAACATTCTGTCATTTACATGTCAATGGATATTGTCTCCAATTCTGTTGGCTAGACTTTTTCTTTCTTAAGAATGTTTTTCAGAAATGGAAAGGTTAAAATGATAAAGTCTAATTTAATGATTTTCTTTCACTATGGTTTATATTAATTTATAATATAAATGATATTTACCTAAGAAAGCTTTGCTTAGTCTAAAGTGACTAAGATTTTCTCCTATGTTTTATCTTAAAAGTTTTAAAGTTTTGGCTTTTACATTTATGTCTGTGATTCATTTTAAATTATATTTTGTGCATCGTGAAGAATCAATATTCATTTTTTCCCATATGGACAACCAGGTATTTCAGCATGATTTATTTATTGAAGAGACTTTCCTTTTCCCAAGTGAATTACCTTGGCACCTTCTTCAAAAAACATTGGCCATATATGTACGGGTCTGTTTCTACACTTTTATTTTTACTTTTTAAGTTTCCATTTTAATTCCAGCTAATTAAAATATAGTGTTATGTCAGTTTCAGGTGTACAGTATAGCAATTCAGCAATTTCATGCATCACCCAGTGCTTATCACAAGTGCACTCCTTAATCCTCATAGCCTATTTAACCCATCCCCCCCCCTTCTTCCCTCTGGTAACCATCAGTATGTTCCCTATAATTTAGAGTCTGTTTCTTGATTTCTCTCTGTCCCTCTCATTTTTTCTTTTTTCTTATTTGTTTTGTTTCTTAAATTTCACATATGAGTAAAATCACATGGAATTTGTCTTTCTTTGAGTAATTTCACTTAGCATTATACTCTTTAGCTCCATCTCTTTTGTTGCAAATGGCACAATTCCATTCTTTTTTATGGCTGAATAATCCAGTGTGTGTGTGTGTGTGTGTGTGTACAGTCCACTTCTTTATCTGCTCATCAACAGGTGGACACTGGGCTGGTTCTAGATCTTGCCTATTGTAGATAATGCTGCTATAAACATGTGTATCCCTTTGAATTAGTGTTCTTGTATTTTTTGGGTAAATACCGACTAATAAAATTGCTGGATCATAGGGTAGATCTATTTTTTTTTAACTTTTTGAGGAAGCTCCAGAGTGCTGCACCAGTTTGCATTTCCACCAATAGTGCTCGAGTGTTCCTTTTTCTTCACAGCCTCACCAGCACCTGTTGTTTCTTGTGTTGTTATCTTAGCCATTCTTACAGGTGTGAGATGATAGCTCATTGTAGTTCTGCCTGTGTTCTCTTCTAGGATATTTATGGTTTCAGGTCTCACATTTAGGTCTTTAATACATTTGGACTTTGTATTTGTGTATGGTGTAATAAAGTGGTCCAGTTTTTTTCTATTGCATGTTGCTGTCCAGTTTTGCCAATACCATTTGTTGAAGAGACTGTCCTTTCCCATTGGATATTCTTTCCTGCTTTGTCAATGATTAATTGATCATATAGTTGTGGTTTACTTCTGGGTTTTCTATTCTGCTCCATGTATCGATGTGTCGGTTTTTGTACCAGTACCATACTGTTTTGTTGACTACAACTTTGTAATATAACTTGAAGTCTGTAATTGTGATGCCTCCACCTTTGCTTCTCTTTTTCAAGATTGTTTTGGCTATTCAAGGTCTTTTCTGGTTCCATACAAATATTAGAATTGTTTGTTCCCTTGTTTTCAGACTTTAAAGTATTCCCATAATTTATACATCTACCTTTTCACCAATACTACACTGTCTTTATTTCGATAACTTTAGAATATGCCTTGAAATTAGGAACTGTACATCCTTAAACTATGTTCTTTTTTTGAAAAATAAGTTTAACTTTTCATTTAATTTTAGATATAGCTTGCCAATTTCTAAAAGTGAGCCTACCTGAATTTTAGCTGGACTGGTGGTACTAAACCGAC
The DNA here is from genome assembly GCF_003009895.1 of Hyaena hyaena. NCBI lineage: Eukaryota > Metazoa > Chordata > Mammalia > Carnivora > Hyaenidae > Hyaena > Hyaena hyaena. Next base: position 379,614 of record NW_024081166.1, read on the forward strand.
AGATAAACTGAATAGATAGATAATTATCTTCATAGAGTCTTCAAATCCATGTCTCTCCTTTATTTAGGTCTTCTTAAATTTGTCTCAACCATGTTCTCTTCTTTTCAGAACAGATGGTTTGCAATTAATTTCATAAAATTAATTCCCAAATACTTCACGTTTTTAGTGTCCTTGGAAATGACTTTTTAAAATTTCATTTACCAGTATATAAAACTCTAACTGATTTTATTAACCTTGTGTCCTGCAACTTGGAAAAATTCACTTATTCTAATAATTGGTTTTTAGGTTCCTGTACATTTTCTAAGTAAAATAGACGTGTCATCTGCAAGTAGAGAAGCTTTACCTCTTTATTTCTGATAAAATTTTTCTTGTCTTTTTTGCCATGTCTATAGTATACAATGTTGAATAGAAGCTGCGAGAGCAAGCCTCTTTGCCTGTCTTCAGGTTTCAGAGAGTACCACTGGATTTACTCAAGGAAGTATGTTAGCTGTAGACTTCTAATAAATACCTTTCTCTGATGGGGAAATTCCCTTCTATTCCTAGTTTTCTGAAAGTTTTTTTTGTTTTGTTTTTGCATTTTTGTTTGTTTTTGTTTTTGTTTTTACCATGAATGAATGGTGAATTCTATCAAATTTTCTTCTGCTTCTACTGAAACAATAGCATGATTTTTCTCCTTTATTCTGTTAATATGTCAAAATACACTGATTGATTTTGTTAATATTAATGTAACTGCATTCCTGAGATAAATCCCACTTGATCATGATTTGTTATCCTTTTTAAATATTGCAGGATTCAGCTACTAGCATTTTGGAAGAATTTTTAACACCAAAATTGATGGAGCTATTAGGTGTTTTTGTTTTTATTTTTGTGTTTAATGTCCTTGTCTGGTTTTGTTATCAGGATAAAATTGTAAATGTTCCCTCCTCTTCTATTTGCTGAAAGCATTGTTATTAAATTTATATCATTTCTTCTTTAGATATTGGGTAGAATTCACCAGTGAAAACCATGTGGAATTAGTGTTTTCCTGATGGGAAGGTATTTAATGACCAGTTCAATCTCTTTTACTTATATAGGGCTCTTCAGATTATCCATTTTTCTCTTGAGTGAGCTTTGGTAATTCATGAGAAAAATTATCTACAATTACTGGGGTGCCTAGGTGGCTTAGTCAGTTAAGCGTACGACTCTTGATTTGAGCTCAGGTCATGATCTCATGGTTCATGGGATCAAGCCCCGTGTCGGGCTTTGTGCTGACAGTGCAGACCCTTTTGGGATTCTCTCTCTCCCTGTTTCTCTGCCTCTTCCCTGCTCATGTCCTCTCTCTCTCTCAAAATAAACAAACATTTTTTTAAAAAATTACCTACAATTACCTATAATTCAGGCACTATCTCTTTGTAGATAGCATCTTATGTCACAAGTAGAAGCTCACTTCCACAAGACCACCACCCACTCCCACTTCAGAAAGCCTAGGTTCTCACTTGTGCTTTTGACTGCCTAGTTGTAGATCCAAGGTTCTAATGACTCCCTCCTTGACTTCAATTTAGTAGAGCTGTAATCTGAAACTGGGTTTACCTCCTGGTAGACATCAAGCCAAAAGACACAACCAAGCCCAAGAATGGAAAAGGAAGGATTTTACTTGCAACAAATAAGGAGAAATGGGGATATTTCCCAACATCTCCCCAACCAATAAAATTAGGAAGTTTTAAGCTAAGGACACATCATATTCATAAAGAGGGTTGGCAAAGGAGAAGTCAGTGTAAAATTGGGGCAAAAGTTATCCTAAGTTGACAGAATTCAAGTCCTAGTTGACTGAAGTCTTGAGAGCCTGCAGAAGTCAGTAGCAGTTCTCTGGCTCCAGTTAGTTTAGTGTTTGAGTGCTCAAATAGGTTTGAATCCTGCAAAAATCACTGAAGAATGTGTGCTAGGTCAATCTTTACTTTTGAACAGCACAGTTTTACCACTGATGCAGTTAGGCTATCTCTTGGCCTGGTAGAGACTTAAGTTTTTACATTCCCTTTGCTTCCTTAAAATCCCTAACTACTGAAGTTTTTGCATTTCTGTATAATTCCAGCACCTGTAGGAAGTTCTGAAAGTTTTCGTGGGCAAGTAGAGCCAGGTGGGCATAGATCACAAAAATAGCCAGGGGCCTAAAAATGACTTTTCTTGTGTCCTGGAAGCTATGTCTCATCTTTGTTTTGCTGAGGACCCCTAACTCTGCTTACAGAGGAGCTCTCTGAACTTGGGAAAATGCTTACTTACCTTTACCAATTTATTAAAGAATATAATGAAGAATCCAGATGGAGAAATACCCAAGGCAAGGTCTTAGGAGGGTCTCAGCTCAGGAGCTTCTGGACCCAGGGAGTTGGGGATGCCACCTCCTGGTGTAGATATGTTCACCAGCCTGGTAGCTCACCAGATACTATACTATTGGATTTTTATGGAGGCTTACTCTCATAAGCATGATTAATTATTAGCTTTGTTTCTAGCCCCCTCTGCTCTGTGCAGATTGAGGAAACTGCCATGCTCCTAATCATGGCTTGGTCTCTCTGGTGACCAGACCTCATCCTGAAGCTCACCCAGAGTCACCTTAATAGAACAAAAGTTGCTCCTACTGCTCTTAAGACTAGAATTTAGGGCGCCTGGGTGACTCAGTCAGTTGAGTGTCTGACTGCAGCTCAAGTTATGATCTCATGGTTGATGAGTTCGAGCCCCATGTCAGGCTTTGCACCTACAGTGCAGAGCCTGCTTTGGATTCTCTGTCTCCCTCTCTCTCTGTGCCTCCCCCACTCGCACACACACACACACACACACACACACTCTCTCTCTTTCTCTCTCTCTCTCTCAAAAATAAATAAACATCAAAAAAAAAAAAAGACTTAGAAATTTACAAGGGTTGGGGCGCCTGGGTGGCTTAGTCGGTTAAGCATCCGACTTTCGCTTGGGTCATGATCTCGCGGTTCGTGGGTTTGAGCCCCGCGTCGGGCTCTGTGCTGACTGCCAGCTCAGAGCCTGGAGCCTGTTTCAGTCTGTGACTCCCTCTCTCTCTGAGCCTCCCCTGCTCACGCTGTCTCTCTCTCTCTCCTAGAAATAAATAAAACATTTAAGAAAAAAAAGAAAGAAATTTACAAGGGTTTTAGAAGCCTTGTGTCAGGAACTGGGGCAGATACCAATATAAATATCCTCTATTATCTCACAGTGTCCTTCAATGAATCTGTCCATTTTATCTAAATTGTCTAATTTGTTCACATTATTATTCCTAATATTCTCTTACTATCCTTCAAAATCTGCATGACTTGTATGGAAAACTCCACTTTCAGTTCCAATATTGCTAATTTGGTTTTAATCTTTCAATTGTCTTGATTAATCTAGAACTTCATCACTTGTCTTTTCAAAAATTCATTTTTTGACTGTTAGTTTTCTTTATTTTTGTCTATCTTTTATGTCATTGATCTCTGCTCTTTATTATTCCCTTTTTTCTACTTACTTGGCTTTTAGTTTGTTCTTCTTTTTCTAGTTTATTACACCAGAATCTTTTTTTGTCTTCCAAGTTTTTATTTAAATTTCAGTTATTTAACATACAGTAACATATTAGTTTTGGGCATGGAATTCATGATTCATCACCTACAACACCCAGTGCTCATCACAAGTGCCCTCCTTAATACTCATCACCCATTTATCCTATCTCCCACCCACCTTCCCTCCAGCAACTCTCAGTGTGTTCAGTATAGTTAAGAGTCTGTTTTCTGGTTTGCACCTCTCTTTCTCTCTTTTTTCCCCCATGCTAAGTGAAATAAGTCAGAGAAAGACAAATACCATATGATTTCACACCTATGTGGAATTTGAGTTGGAGTCTTAAGTTTTTGATTTCTAATACAGGCAATAAGCTTTAAATTTTCCTCTAAGAAAATGTAGTTGTCTCCAGAAATTTTGATGCCTAGTATTTTTATTATCATTCATTTCAAAATATTTTACATTTCCCTTGTTTCTTATTTGACTCATGGATGATTTAGAAAAGTGTGTTCAATTTCCAAATACTTAGGGTTTTTACTAAACATTTTATGTATATTTTGCAGTTGTTGGGTATTCTATAAATATAAATTAGGCCATGGTAGAAAATTGTGTTGTTTAGATCCTCTCTGTTCTTACTTACTCTTTTCTTTCTTTTATGCATCCAATGTTTTATCATTTGCTGACAGAAGTTTTGGGCTTTTTAAACTTCTACTATGTTGTCTATTTCTCTCTTTAATTCTTTCATTCTATGTGCCCTTAAGCACACAGAATCCCCAAGTAGGATTTTTAACTCATTGAAAAAGATGTGAAACCCTTCATGACCCATAGGAAGCATTCTGGAAATATTAGCTACTTCTAAACTAACACTGTTCATTTACTCAATAAACTAACAACCTCTATTCCAGCCTTACAAGGATATTAAAATCATTCCTTAGAAGAGTGCTAATAATTTGCTAATAGTCAAATCCAGGGTCCCTGCACCTGCACCTTATTCTAGAATATTCTGCCGCATTTGACACTGCTGATCATCATTTCTTTCTTAAAATCTTTTCCCTTGTTTCTGTTGATGTATATCCTCTTTATTTTGTCATCTCTCTCCCTAATCCAATTGTGTCCTATCTGCTTCACAATAAAAGCTGTTCCCTTACAGGATCCAGGGACATCATAGGGGCATCTGGGTGGCTCAATCAGGTAAGCGTCTGAATCTTGGTTTTGGCTCAGGTCATGAACTCGAAGTTTGAAGTTTGTGGGATCAAGTCCTGCATCAAACTCTCCACTGGCAGCACAAGGCCTGCTTGGGATTCTCTCTCTTCCTCTCTCTCTGCCCCCTCCTCCATGCTTGCACTCACTCTCTCTCAAAATAAATAAATAAACATTAAAGAAAAAAACTTTTCTTGTTTTAAACTTCTTATTTTTATTATTTTATAAACCCTTGATTATTTTTATCTCAACCACCACCTCTGTGCATACAGTACCCACATCTTTATCTCCAGCTCTGAACTTTCTCCTGATTTTAGATCCATATTGTCAACTGCTTGATAAATATGACCTCAAGGTACAATTCCAGCACTCCAAATGACATATGTCTAAGTACAAATTCATTAACTTGACAACTGCCCTGAAACTATTAATTGAGTTGAATTATTCATTTATGTTGTTTGATATAACCAACTTCTCAGTCACTCAAGTTGAAGAAGGCAAGAACATATATAGTGGTTAGGACTATAGGCTCTAGAGCCAGATTCTTTGAGTTTGAGACTGCTCTCTGAATTCAATGCCCCCCCCCCCCACTTTATAGTTGGGATAGTAATAGTACCTAAATCTTAGCATCGTTGGGGGGGGTTAACTGAGAAGTTAGTATGCCATAGATTTTTTAATTTGTCCATGCTTCCTGTATCCAATCAGTGCCATAGCCTGGCGATTTGAGCTCTTTGTCTTTTCAATAAATACCATTTGTCATGAGCATGCCATGAGACACACACACGAGTTGTATCTTTCCACAGTGTCAGCTTTATTCAATCATAAAGCAAAGTTAATCACAATGATAAAGCAGGCTTGGGATTCCAAACTCAATGACATTTCACCATGTGATTAAATTTGGCTTCTTACACAGCACACAGGGTAGAACATAAGACAAACCACACAACCAACAAGATAACAGATGGGTGTAGAAAGTTAAAGAACCAAATGTGAAGTGAGTCTGTGGGCACACAGTTGACATAAGGCCTCGGTCCAGTCCAGGTCACCTCTTGGCACTTCCTGCTCATTATGTTCAAGCAGGGAAGGATCACAGTTCCGTTTGGAGATCAGTCAGGCTGAGCCTTTGATGGCCGTTGCCTTTTGTAAGCAATTAGACATAAAGAAGTCAAGTCTGAAGAGTCTGAGAGTTTGCTACAAAAATCTTCCCCTTTTTAAAAGAATTTAATTGGTTTTGGGACCCTGCAGAACCTTCTTTGCTTCTGCTTGTTATCAGTTCTGGGGTGTGAGCTGATGCTGGTCTCGGTGAGACCTCGTAGCTGCAGTACCCTTAACTTCTTGTGTCATTGCCTGACACGGGCTCCTGCTTGACAGGAGAGATTCCATTTTCCTCTCTACACCATTGTCATTAGTATTACTGTAGCATTTTCTTTTAAAACTAAAATTATACTATACTAGAACAATTTAATAAAATTTCCTTCAATTTTCTTTTCTTTCATTTTGCGAATTAGAAAAAAATTAACATCCAGAATTAAAGAATTTGAAAAATGTTTTACTTACAGCATGAAAATGGTAGTTTGCCTAAGTTCACTTTATGAGACTTCAGACAATATTAGTATGAGAGAGACAAATATGAAATGTAAAAAGTGCATTAGTAAAAGGTTTTAAGACATTGCTATGGGGATATTTCATGCTGTTTTGATAATGTGATTTTCTTAGCACAATAATTAAATTTACACTGAGATGTGATGTGAGACCATCATGGTTTAGGGAGATTTATGAGTTTCACAGATTAAATAGAAATGACTCAGTAGCCTAGCTAATGAAATAAGTACATATTTTACACCACAGTACCCCAGCTGAATATAAATATCATTTAAATAGGAATAGATACCAAGTCGCAACTTGCTCATTTTCCATCTGAAAAAAGTGACTGGGCAGCTATTTTAAAAAAATTGAGTTTGTTAAATAAAAAGTAACATTAACACATTTCCTTTACTTCTTTATGAAAATACTTATAAGCCCATCCCAATTACTTAAAAATAGTGATTCTCAGCCTGCCTGCACATTACAGTCACCTAGGTAGTGTTTTAAAATCCCAGTGTCATACCCTGGTCAATTAAATCGGGATTTCTGGGACAGAGACCTAAGCATCAGCATTTTAAAAAGTCCCCAGACAGGGGTGCCTGGATGGCTCAGTTAGTTAAGCGTCCAACTTTGGCTCAGGTCATGATCTCACACTTAGTGGGTTCTAGCCCCACGTCCAGCTCTGTGCTGACAGCCCGCTCAGAGCCTGGAGCCTGTTTCAGTCTGTGACTCTCTCTGTCTCTGACCCTCCCTTCCTCACGCTGTCTCTCTCTCTCTCTCTCCTAGAAATAAATAAAACATTTGGGGAAAAAAAGAAATAAATAAAAGCATAAAAAAATAAATAAAATGAAAGTCCCCAGATGATTTCAATATGGCAAATTCAGAACAGCTACATTTTCAGTACTTGATGAGCCTTCTTTTATCCCTGTGAGTGGTTACTCATCTGCAATTTGGAAACCATCTTAAATGAATCACAAAAAGAAGTTGTCATTGTAAGTTACCAGAGTAGAGTAGCTGTCCAGGTGATGAAAGAAAGAGAGGAAGGAAGGAAGGAAGGAAGGAAGGAAGGAAGGAAGGAAGGAAGAAAAGATAACAGTTGCTGCTTTAAAGTGGTAACTCTTGAAACTGAAGTAGTCTGGATGGTTCCTGGGATAGCAAGAGAGAAAAGAAACTGACCTTAAGTAAATTACCATGAGTAGGCAAAGAATACATGTTTGATGCCTAAAGGACCTGTACCAAATCCCAATTGTGACAACCTAACTGGTAATATGACAATAAACAAATCACTAGATTTCTCTGAGCCTCTCAATTTCTTCAAGTATAAAAGGGCATAATGCTTTTGTTATGGAGGTATTATGAAAATCATATAAATAAGCCATAAAGCCACTTTGCGTGGTTTCTGGAACTGCAGTAGATAGTCAACAAAGGATATTTCCAATTTTTCTTTTATCCTATCCCTGTGCCTTCTCTATTCTCTATTCCTTGTTACTTGTTAATTGAGTTTATTCAGTTTAAATTAATCCATCAATGATCAGAGTAGACCATTTGATATCTGTCCCTTGGACACAGCCTGACTGACACTTTGGTAGACCTGTTCCTGACAACCATCACACTACTCTAGCCCTCAAGCCACCTATGATCTGGAAATCAGATGAAAATGAGATGGAACTTTCTTCAGAATTCCCAAACTGTGTTTCCTAAAACTCTAGTGTCTTACAAAATGTTTGTGGTGTGCCTCACACCAAAAAAAGTTTACAGTAAAACAAACAAACAAACAAACAAACTAGGGGAAGCAGTATACTGTGGCCCGGTTTCAGCATACTGAAACTTCAGAGAAGTAGAAGAAACTACAGTAAAAATATGCCTTTAACCCATAATACCCTAATTTTAATTGACCACCCTCCCCCCAAGGCACCAATTAACAGCTTTAGTGGACTAAGTCCAAGGGGCACAGCTTGAGAAATTCTGCTGAAGAATATTATTGATGACTAGTGAAAAGTCATTTTTAACTTGCTCTCCCTTGTCATTAGAGAATGACCCACCCCCAGCCAATTCCAATGAAGGGAAAAAGCCTAAAAGCTGTGAGGGAAGTTTTAAAGTAATATTTTAAGTGAAATGTTAAAGTATAGATTATGGTTAAAAGTGTCATCAGGATTATGGCTACTTCTGCTATTGAATTTTTCTTAGAACTTTAAAGTATTACGTGTAAATATAGTACCTAATATGTTCCCCAGCAAGACATCTTCTCTGTATGGCAAAAATTATACAACTGAATTCACTGTTTTCTCATTTTGCAATCTAAAAATAAATAAAGAAGACAATATAAAAGAGAGGAGATCTAAAAGAAGTGGAATATCAAATATAATAAAATGTGTTAGGGTTGCCAAATATAATGCAGGACACCAACTTAAATTTGAATTTTAGATAAACAATGAATACTTTTGTCAGAATAAGCATTCTAGACATACTTAGAAAGTATTCATTGCTTATCTGAAATTCAAATTTAAATAGGCATTCTCTATTTTTTTATTCATTAAGTCTGGCAATCTGAATGTGCTAAATATCTAAAGTGCATTGAAAATGACATGCATAGAATAAAGACAATGAAAATAGATATTTTAGCTTTCAAATATTGACATGCCACAATTAAAAAGAGAAAGGGAAAGGGAATGAGGCAACTTTGATTTTTTGCAAACAGATGATATAAATTAGTATCTATCTAAGAATTCAAAATAGTTTATTCGGCAATGACTTAAGACAGCAATATTTAAGGGCAAAAATGGATAACTAATAAGTAAATCAATTAAATTTTACAGAAACTGTTTCAGGAAATGGAGACTAATAGTGTGAGAAATCACTACAAAAACTATTTGAAATTGCATTTTTTTAAAGTCCTAAACCTATGAACAGGTAAACCTATAAACAGTAAAATTCCTTGAGCATAAATTAAAGAAAACCAAGGAAGATATTCACATGCAAAAAGAAAACATGAACTTCATTATAGTTGAGTCAACATTTGAGAATTGTACTGTCAAGTGTTTTTAAAAATATAAAGGAAGGGGGATATCTGGGTGGCTCAGTTGGTTAAGCCTCTAACTTTGGTTCAGGTCATGATCTCACAGTTCATGGATTTGAGTCCCACATTGAGCTCTGTGCTAACAGCTGAGAGCCTGGAGCATGCTGCAAATGTTGTCTCCCTCTCTCTCTGCCCCTCCCTGCTAGCACTCTCTCTCTCTCTCAAAATAAATAAACATTAAAAAATTTTTTTAAGTAAAAATAAAAAAGAAGAGGTGCCTGGCATCTGATTCTTGATTTTGGCTTACAGTCATGAGATCAAGCCTAGCACTGGGCTCCATGCTGAGCATGGAGCTTGCTTAAGCGTCTCCCCCCCTCTCCCTCTGCCTGTCCCCTAATCTATTTAGATGGATAGATGACAGATAGATAGATAGATAGATAGATAGATAGATAGATAGATGATAGATAGATAGAGAGTAAAATATATATATATTATAACTTATTATAAACATAATAGATTTTTCCTTTATATTTAAATTAGCAAGATATGCAGTAATCAGAAATTTTTTGAAAACTGAATTATATCAATTGCATTGATTGTCATTTTATCTCAATATTTAGACGCATCAAATATATATCAACAGAATTTTTATACTATCTAACTAGTGGGAAAAATGAACACAGAATATAACTGACAATTTGCTTTGTCCTTGTTAGAAAAGATCATTTTTTACAACCAAAATTAAATTGTTTCTTAATAGCTCTTAAGCAAATGCAGACATCACCCCCTCACACATACCACCACCAAATATTTTCTTTAGATCCATGGTTAAGCCTAATGATCTTTATGTAAAATAAATATTGCCTTAATAACACCAAAAATTGTTTCTTTTTTTTTTTACTTTTTTCATAAGTTCCTAATACATCAAATAATTGTGATTTCATCTTTTTCAGTAGTTTTGTCAAAATTAATTAAATTACTGATTTTAGGGGTACCTGGGTCTGAGTATCCAACTTTGGTTCAGATCATGATCTCATGGTTTATGGGTTCGAGCCCTGCATCGGGCTCTGTGCTGACAGCTCAGAGCCTGGAGCCTGCTTCAGATTCTGTGTGTGTCTCTGTGTCCCTCCCCTGCTCACACTCTGTCTCTCACTCTCTCTCTCAAAAATAAATAAACATTTTAAAAAGTTTTTTTTAATTAAAAAAATGCTAATTTCAGGGGCACCTGGGTGGCTCAGTCAGTATATGCATCTAACTCTTGATCTCTGCTCAGATCTTGATCTCAGTCATGAGTTCAAACCCCACGTTGGGCTCCACACTGGGTGTGGATCCTACTAAAAACCAACAAAAAAACCAACAAATAAAATACTGATCTTATACTCTGATAATATTTTATGTAATTTTTTTAATATGTAGAAAATTAGTAGCCTTATGATACATTTAACCTTTCTAACCATATAAATCTACCAAATGTGAATTACTGGTTGCTTTTTTTTTTTTTTTTTTTTTACTTATTTACTTTGAGAAAGAGAGAGAAAAGCAGAGGGGCAGAGAGAAGGGGAGAGTGAATCTCAAGCAGACTCCATGCTGTCAGCACCAAGCCCAATGTGGGGCTCCAACTCATGAACCCTGAGAACATGACCTAAGCCGAAATCAAAAGTCAGATGTTTAAACTATTGAGCCACCCAGGCACCCTTATTATTGGCCTTCTTATTCATTGAACCATCTTTGTTTTCTTAATTTGTTTTTTCATAGTTGATTATTTCATGAATACGCTAAACTTACCCTAAGATCATTTTCATTTGTTTCAAACGTGTTTAGAACATGTAGTAGCTCCTCAAAAAGTATTGCTTTTGTATATTAATCAAAAACATTTATACTATTTCTGACAAAGTTTTGCATTATGGAAAAACAGTTCCTGCAATAGCTCTAGAAAAGCTACTTATAATATGTTAGAATATTCGGTAGGAAGGAGATGATGAGTTGTCCTGATCTGCCTAATTGCCAAGTGTGAAGAATTACAGAAACCCAGAGTTACCCTACTAAATCTCATTTGTTCTATTTTTAAAAATTTTTATTTGTATCTAGTTATCTTATTTGTCCTTAAAGTGAAAGCTGCAAGAAGAAAATGAGCCTTCTGTCATGTGTTGTATACTTCACGATGACACTAAACTGACACCTTCCCCTGGCCAGGGTGCCACCTTCACTTTTGAAGTTTTTGTTGGCCTCAAAATGTTATCTATGGCATTGGTTCCTGTGAAGGAAATTCATTTTATAGTTCAAAATTAAGAGCTGGGTTTGTGACTCCTCAAACTCCACCGAGTTGAAAGCATTGAGAAAGAACAATTATGCTATTGCCTCCTGGACCAGAGAGCTTAACTTCTTCTAAATTCAGAGTGTATCTTATCTAAACCTATCTAGAAATATGTGTGCTTTGTCATTCTGGCTGAGTTGTAAACCCTTTGAAATTGCCTCAGAGAAACCACTTCATAGGTGGTAGGAGTTCATTAAACATTCAGAGACTAAGACTTAGAAATTAAACACATCTTTCTTTTGTTTACCGCAAGGACCTCTCACCAGTCTAGGCCAATTTTCTGGGCTTTCCTTTCCTCCTTGAAGCAGAATCCAGGAATTCAAAAGATTTTCTTTCCCCCCAGTACCCACAGAAGCCCTTTGAGATTCTTTTCACCTAAAATTGATTTCATCACAGAACAAAATGATCACAGTTCTCTACTTATTTATTTCTCTTTCTTTTTTTTTTAAATATTTTTATTTATTTCTAGGAGAGAGAGAGAGAGACAGCGTGAGCAGGGGAGGCTCAGAGAGAGAGGGAGTCACAGACTGAAACAGGCTCCAGGCCCTGAGCTGGCAGTCAGCACAGAGCCCAACGAGGGCCTCAAACCCACAAACCGCGAGATCATGACCTAAGCAAAAGTCGGACGCTTAACCGACTAAGCCACCCAGGCGCCCCAATATTTCTCTTTCTTAAAGATTTAGATTAACTCTTCTCAAAGAAGCGAGACCAAGGGAAGGGGGGCATCCAAAAAGGCTGGCACTATAAAAATCAGTTCGATTAATTTCTTCTGGGACTGCCTTGATACAGTCCGATGAATACAAAGTGACCCAGAAAGGAAGAATTAACCACATTTCAAAGAGATTGGGGTAATATCTGTGCCAATTGCCCAAAATATCATGGTCATCAGGTTTTCTGATCTGGTTTTATCCCTGCCCTGAAAGTACACGAAAGTGTTCAACCTCTTTCAGGAATCTTCTAATGGCAAATATGCATTAAAATGCTATTAAGAGGAGCCTGGGTGACTTGTTTGGTTAAGCATTGGACTCTTGATTTCAACTCAGGTCATGATCTCACAGTTGGTGAGCTGGAGCCCCACATTGGACTTCATGCTGACGGTGTAGATGGAGGCTGCTTTGGATTCTCTCTCCCTCCTTCTCTCTCTGCTTGTCCCTTGCTCACACTCTCTCAAAATAAATAAACTTTAAAAAATAAATTAAATTAAATGCTATAAAATTGTCCACAAATATTAGATAAAAATGTGCTGTAGCCCAGATTTTCGTTCTGAATCTTCTCTTCGGCTGAGTAAGCATTGGGCTAAAGTAAATTAGTGCTAAGGTTCTGATGTCATTTACGTACCCTGATCACAAAAATACCAATAAAACTTATCAACGTGGAGTAATCAATAATTTAATTCTTCAACATTATCTATTACTTAGATTTTGCTGACATAGTTCAGGGTAACTGTCCCCTCCCTGAAATTCCTTTGGCCACCTACCCCAGCTCACCAGAGCCTCGAAATCCACTCCACTCACAATATCTAATACCACCTTACTTTAGTACCAGTTCAAGCTTTCTCCTCAGAAATTGGCAATAGGGCAGAGAGATACTGAGTCAGTTAACTGCTAGATGAAGCAGGCCAGTTGAATGGAAAAGTTATACAACACTGGAGCCAGAACTTCATGCTGGTTGAAAAGCAAACAGAGAAAGTTAATAAAGAAAAGAGCAAAAGTAAATATAGATGAGAGCTGCTTGAATCTGGAAAGAAAGTAAGATGATTCCCTTTCCATTTCCCTTTTGGTCCCCTGAGTGGCCAATTGTACTTTATTTCCTGACCAGGTGTGATATAGTCACTTGTTCTAATGACCCGCATTTTCTTAACCTGACTTGATTGGATTTCTTTTTCTTTTTCATTAATAAGTCATGCCCTTCATAAATTCATCTAACTTCAATTGATAACATATTAATTCAGTTAATAACATGAAATTATCAAAACTGAATTAGTGACCTACGTTTTTATGTAATATGCTACATTACATGATCTCTAAAAGATGTTCCAAAAGCTGTTTAATAAACATTTCCTATATTTTTTGCACTATTGACTTACTTTTTCATATCAGTCAAAAGGAGGTTCCTAATGTTGATTTGTGAAGTAGGAGAATGGAAATTGTACAATTGAACTGGACCATACAAAGCCAAAGCAAGATGTGGGACAGTATGCAATTTCATTCTGGCCCTTCCATACATTCATGGAGGGACATATATTCCAGGGGCAGTAGATGATAATAATGTCTTTAGGAGACGAGTGACAACATAACCTATGAGTAATATAAGTTTTGCAAGACATTTTGGGGATACTAAACAAACAGAATTAACACACATGCCAAATGTTATACCCACAAAACACTAATTTTAGATAGCCTGTACAAATAGAAAATTTAGCCAGGAGAAATCAAGGCAGGGAATATCTATGTACCCATGAAATGTTCTTCAAGTCAATGCCAACAGGCTACTGACTAAGGCTAGACCTACCCAGGTTAGAGATACATGAGCTGAAACTGCTAACACTCTACTTTCCCTGAGCCACCCTGCATCTCAGATGACCTTGCAGATTATCTATCAATGAAGTCTTTTAGGGACTTCATATTATTTCCTCCTCTTGTTAGACAGAGTAGGACATCAAGAGAATGTTACATAATTCAGAACTATTACATAATTAGCTTTTGAATCGTTTTTTTTTCCCACTTTTGTGAGCTTTTTTCCATTCAAAGGGGAAAATTGATTGCTAAGTATGGCATTTTATTTCTATTATATGTTAAACTTCTGCTTTGATAGAAAAATAATGGTCTGTCACATGGACATTTTTTGTATTATAATTTCTTCTCATCATTTTATGACAATTGACATGTGACAGAAAGTGGTAGATAAGTTAAATTTTAAGTTGATGACAACCCAAAAAACAAAAACAAAAAACCCTTCACTTCATTAGTGATATAAGAATTAAAATAAATGTTTATTGATGAATTAGATTATCTTACAAACTTTTTAAAACTCAAGATAAAAGACAGCTCTACTTTAACAGGGCTAAGAAAATCTTTGAAATACATTAACTCATATACTCTTTTTTTTAAATGTTTATTCATTTTTGAGAGAGAGAGAAAGAGAGTGCATGCATGCACAGGCAGGAGCAGAGAGAAAAAGGGGTTGAGGATCAGAAGTGGGCTCCATTCTGACAGCAGACAGCCCAATGTGGGGTTCAAACTCACAAACCCTGAGATCATGACCTGAGCTGAACTCTGACATCTAACCGGCTGAACCACCCAGGTACCCAAACTCATATACTCTTAATTAATTTTTTGGCTTGCTGAATCTGCAAATGGGGTTTGCTTCCAGAATTATTCACATGATTTTTTTACTTTAAAACTCCTGCTACAGTACAGATCATTAAAATATTAACCTGTCTATTCTAGCAGTAATAAAATTTAAATAGGAATGGGTTAAATCATGTTTGTTTAAAGCACTCAGGTTTATGGTTTTTGAGCAAAAAGATCAAATATGCTGGAAATGAGTGTCTAAGAAATAAATAGAAATTTTAGCTATATTTAGTGCCCTGAGTATTATTGCAGACATTCTACCACAGTCACATGATACCACTAAATTTTGTTTTAGAAAACCTGTTATACTTTAGATGTGTAGATCTATGCAAAGTAAGCAGTGACAGAAGTGGATAGAGTCTGGAAGATTCTGAATGGGCTCCTATACCAACATCAAGTCCTTCTGACAATGTAGAGGCACCAGAAATGAAACAAAAGGTCATCCATATCCATTACCCAACCACTACCTTCCTCCTCCTTTCTTAGTTCTTTCCATTCTTCATTTGGCTCATGTGAACAGTCAGGAAGCAGTCTCTACATTTTGAAATCCCCCTTACACCCACTGACTCCCTCGTCCTCACTGCCACACCAGATTCCAGATTCATTCTCAGCTCCCATAGAACCCCTCACACTTTGGTTTCATCTAACACTTACCATACCGCATGAAAAGTTGACTCTTTTCTTGTTCCTTTCATACTCTAACTGAAAGTTTCTTAAGGGCAGTGACTAAAATTTTTTTTAATCAAAATTGTGTTACCAGTATAGAGCCTAGTATCTAGGAGGCCTACAATAAAATGTTTGTCAAGTATTTATTGAAATATTACATACTAGGTATTGTTCTTGGCACTGAAGTTACAACATTGAACCAAAATTCTAGATCCTTGTTTTCATGAATCTTACATTCTAACAAAGGAAACAGATAATGCATAAGTAAAAAACTAAGAATTTCAGAGGAGGATAAATATTATGACAAAACATAATGTGAGAGTGTCTGAAACTTTAATGAGAAAGAACCAGTGCTTAAAAAAAAATATGTTAAAAAAAAAAGAGTTGGGTGCTTAACCGAAACAACCTAAGCATCCCAAAGTGAATCTTTTAAAAATATGACTTTTCTGCTCTTCAGAATTGCCAATGATCTCCCATTGCACTTAAAAAAAAGTCTAGACCTTTATTCTCTAGGAAAGAAATTTCCAGGCAGAGGGAACAGCAAGTCAAAAGGCCATAACCTAAGAAGGTGCTTGATTTTATCAAGTAGCAAAACTAAGAAGGCCTGGGGTGCCTGGCTGGCTCAGTCAGTGAAGCATGAGACTCTCGTGGGTTAGAACCCCATGTTGGGTATAGAGATTACTTAAAAATAAAATCTCTTTTAAAAAAAGTTTAAAAAAAAACAAAAAACCTGAGAAGGCCTGTGTGGCCTCAAGAATTGTAAGCAGCATATGGGAATTGATACCATAGAAGACTGAAAATGTAAGCAAGAACCAATTCATAAGGTCCTTGAGGGCATGAGTGTTTTTAAAAGATTCACTTTGGGGTGCTTAGGTGGTTCGGTTAAGCACCAAACTCTTTTTAAAAATATAATTTATTGTCAAATTGGTTTCCATGTAACACCTAGTGCTCATCGCAACAAGTGCCCTTCTCAATGCCCATCACCCACTTTCCCCTCTCTTCCACCCCTCATCAATCCTCCGTTTGTTCTCAGTATTTAAGAATCTCTTATGGT
Source organism: Hyaena hyaena (assembly GCF_003009895.1). NCBI lineage: Eukaryota > Metazoa > Chordata > Mammalia > Carnivora > Hyaenidae > Hyaena > Hyaena hyaena. The sequence continues at coordinate 396,308 of NW_024081166.1, forward strand.
TTGCCTCCCTCCCTCTCTGAAACTTTTTTCCCTTCCCCTCCCCCATGGGCTTCTGTTAAGTTTCTCAAGATCTGCATATGAGTGAAAACATATGGTATCTATCTTTCTCTGACTGACTTATTTCACATAGAATAATACCTTTAAGGAGCCTGAAATTAAGTCCTCTATTAAGAGCAACCTCGGGCTGCATGTAGCCCCAGTTCCAGGGAAAGCTTCAGCTGAAGCCACCCTTGGACCACCCTCGGATCAGCCAATCCAAAGAAATGTGTAACATTCCTGTGGTCTGAGTCAGGGCTGGGAACTGCAGGTAGTTACTCTGTACAAACTAGCCAATCACTCACCACTTGCCTAAACCCCACGTAGGCCCTTTGAGCTCACCTCATAATTGGTCATTTTCAAAGGATTCTCAATGGTCATGATTGGGTCTCGCCAAAAGTAACGGATGCCTCACAGATACTGAAGGGTCAAACCTGTTACCATGAGTGCTATACAATTATGATTGGTGCTTATGTGATGATGCTATACGTACTACGTGTGCATCGTAACACCCCCGTCCCTTACCCCATAAAAACCCTACTCGCTATTGTTCAGGGCTTCATCTTGCTGCCGCTGTGACAGTTAACGGGTGAGCCCCTGGTTGAGTTTGTAATAAGGACCCTTTTGTACTTGCATATGTGCCGGCTCCTTAGAGACCTCTGGGGACTTGCGATTTGGGCATAACACCTTCTAGTTCCATCCATGTTGCTGCAAATGGCCAGATTTCATTCTTTCTCGTTGCCAAGTAGTATTCCATTGTATAGATAAACCACATCTTCTTGATCCATTTGTCAGTTGATGAACATGTAGGCCTTTCCCATAATTTGCTATTGTTGAAAGTGCTGCTATGAACATTGGGGTACATGTGCCCTTATGCATCAGGACTCCTGTATCCCTTGGATAAGTTCCTAGCAGTGCTATTGCTGGGTCATAGGGGAGTTCTGTTGTTTTTTGAGGAACCTCCACACTGTTTTCCAGAGCAGCTGCACCAGTTTGCATTCCCACCAACAGTGCAAGAGGGTGCCCGTTTTTCCACATCCTCGCCAATATCTATAGTCTCCTGATTTGTTCATTTTAGAAGCATCCAACTCTTGATTTCAGTTCGGGTCATGATATTTGGAGAAAGTTATAGATTTCTGAGAGTTTATCCCTCCCCCTTTTCTAGAAGGAAATGTGTTTGGAGGTTTTGGGGTGAGGGTAGAGGTCTCATCTCAAACTGAGAGAGAGGAACTCCAAGGAGACTTCCCAGAGAGGTTCCTACAGTCTGAAGAGCTGAGGTTGGTGGGAGACCCATACCTGGAAAAGTGTAAGGTTGGGGACTGTTGCTGGCCAGCTGCTTTGCCACAAACCCAGCAAAGGTGACTTCTTTGGAAATTGATCTTTATTGAGACCATGGACAAATAATCATTTTACAAATATTGGGTGAACTCCTATTATACATCTGGAACTGTTCTGGGAACTTAGAATATATCAATATCAACAAAACAGAGCTCCCTGTACTCAAATCAATTAGACAAATCCATGAAATAATTATATGGAAGAGGAAATTATAAGTTCTAAAGAAAAATAAAACTGATGAGGTGGATGAAGGGATGGGGGTATCAGGAGAAGGAAGAAAGGTGAAGGCAGTTTGAAATATTACATAGAATGGTGCAAATTTAAAGCAAAGACTTAAAGGAGGTGATGGAGTTAATTAGCCAAGTGGTAATCTCAGGTAAGAGGAAGCAGCTAGAGCAGTTTCTTACTTGAGCATGAGTGCAAAACCTCTAGGGGCTTCAACACGCTCCCAAAATTTCTGATTCAGTGTTAGGGGAGGTGACAGGAATTTGTATTTCTAGAAGTTGTCACCTGATGTTGATGCTGCTGGTCCAGGAACTACACTTTGAGAATCCTTGAGCTAGAGGAAAGCCCCCCCAGGTGGTAATGTGACAGATGTGTTCAGATGCTTCCCTGCGAGGACTGCTTAGAGAAGAGCTAGCTGGAGCCATTCTGGAAGAATTTTTAAAATTTTTTAATGTTTATTTTTGAAAGAGAGAGAGACAGAGCGTGAGTGGCAGAGGGGCAGAGAGAGGGAGACACAGAATCCAAAACGGACTCCAGGCTCTGAGCTGTCAGCACAGAGCCTGACACGGGGCTTGAACCCACAAACTGTGAGATCATGACCTGAGCCGAAGTCAGATGCTTAACCGACTGAGCCACCCAGGTGCCCCACCATTCTGGAAGATTTACCCTGGTGGGCTACAGAAAACCACGGGCTAAGGGAGAAAGAATTTTTGTGACAAATTGGACAAGATAATTGCTCAGCCTAAAAATCCTCACTTAACTCATGAAATTCACCCCTTCCTTCAAGATGCCATCTCCTACAGTTGTAATCTAAACTTATTTCCCAATTGGTGTCTTTATCATCTGACTTCAGTTACTTCTCTGCAAATATCCTCATTGTGCTTTTTCCACAAAAAGGTGTATAATCCGACATAGATTTTCCACTCTAATACTAAGGCTGTTGACCATTTACTAAAATTGCACTGTAGTAAAGAATGAGGCCCAAACAGCACTAAGCAATACACAGAATTCTTTTTTCTGCCTTAGATCATTCTCTTCCTACTCTCTAGCAACAGTGCCAAATGTTCTTCTTGCCCTTCTTGATCCCTGCCTCCTCCCCCTCAACGGATGATGTCTCCTATTCAAAGAGAAAACATGGCCTATGACACATGAAAGCCTCCACGTTCCTGCCATTTCCACCCCAAATACATATATGCACACATGTTTACTAGCTACAAATGTACTTTTTTCATTTATCTCTTTCCCCCCAGTCTCAAATAAGACCATACATTTAGACAAAGCATTTAGAAGGTGTTTGACACAAACTACTGGGCTCATTTACATTTATTCATGGAAGGTTTTTTTTTTTTTTTTGCTTTGTTTATTACTTTTAAGAAATAGATAAATGCATAATGAGTATAAAATTTTAGAGTCTCTTTCCTATTTCTATTCCACAGAGACAACCACTGTTACCAGTTTCTTGTGTATTTTTCAAGAGATATTTTATGTATAAACAAGCAACTATAGTCATACATATCTTTTATGTAACACAAATAGTAACATACTATACATACTTTTTCACACTCTGATTTTTCCCTTTAAAATGTTATGAAAATCTTTTCATATCAAAATATAGAGCTTTCTTGTTCATTATAAGTGTACACAATAATTTATTTGTATGTATTGCTGGACATATTCATTTCTCATACATGGAAATATACTTACAGGATAAATTCTTAGAAATAGAATGACTATATCATAGGTCATCACCACATTGTTTCCATGGGATTGATCATGTCAGCAATGTGTAAGAGTACATGCTTCCCTCACTCTGAATCCACAGAGTATTTTCCATTCATCATTCATTCATCAAATATTTAAGTGACTATTATGAACCAAATTTTGTGCTAGAACCAGAAATCAAAATTTCTGCTCTTAAAGAGCTTATATTCTAATGAGGAAAGATGTCATAAAGAAATAAAGAAATGGCAGTTAAGTTTATAATTTAACTTTTTACTTTGCCTGAGATCTTTGGCTCCCATGCTGCATAAATACACCGCTATGTTTGTACTTTTAAAAGAATCGAGGGGCGCCTGGGTGGCTTAGTTGGTTAAGCGTCCGACTTTCGCTTAGGTCATGATCTCGCGGTTCGTGGGTTCGAGCCCCGCGTCGGGCTCTGTGCTGACAGCTCAGAGCCTGGAGCCTGTTTCAGTCTGTGACTCCCTCTCTCTCTGACCCTCCCCTGCTCACGCTGTCTCTCTCTCTCTCCTAGAAATAAATAAAGTGATTGACTGGAACATGTTTAGCTTAAATATACACTGGCTTTATGTAAATATAAAGTCAAAGTAGCCACAATGTTAAATACAATGGGGAACTTTCTATTTTCATTTTATTTAGTTGGCTGTACATAATGCTGTGAAATATAATATCTTGTATTTCTCCATCTGATACAGTAAAGCATCCTAATATGCCAGATACAAATTGAAGCACAGGGTTAAGATAGTAACATCTTGAGACTCATTCCCAAGATAATTTTGAGAAATCTGTCTTTATCTGAATAACAAGAAAGGAGAACTGCTGTTCATATATTTTAACTTAGCTTTTTTTTTCTATTTAAGAGCACTGAAATTGCTAGCAAATAGTTTTTCTCTTCTTCAAGATTTTAAGGCTAGTTTTTTTTTTTAATAATTTGAAATACAGGTTCTTATTCAGTAACTTAATTATTTCTACCCTTTTTAAACTTTTATTACTATGATAGTAGTGGCTATTATCTCTAGATAAAAAATATTTTATTGAATGTACTTGGAATTGATACTAGTAGGCATTCATTTTAGAGAAAATTATAAACAAATTATAAAGTATTTGTTGGCTATTTCAGACATGACATGGTTAAATGATGACAATTTTATCTTACCTAGCTGTGAATCTGAACTGTCATCTGGACAGAATGACAAAGTATCGGAGCACACAACGTTTGAACCTCCTGATTTGTTTCCTAAGTTTTGAGCACCAATCAATTACATTTATTAAGCAATGCAGCTGTGCTAAGTTCTATATGTGTGTTTGTGTGTGTGTGTAAGAGCCAGTACTTGCCAAGATAGGAAAACAAACTTATTTCATATCACTGATCTGCCCAGATAGCAAACGATTCTCAAAGTAAAAATGGCCTCAGGGTAAAGAATAGATCAAGAGTATACCTGTAAAATCATCTATTTAGACTTCAGAAAGGTTTAAGGGAGTGCCTAGTAGAGTACCGGGCTAAACAAAGGGCTTCTGAGAATCTTAAGGGTGTCGTCCTACAGCCCTAATATTCTAAGCAAAGTGAAGACTGTCTTGAAAAACTACACATGTGATGTTTTGGGGCCTGTAATGACTTCCAATCAGATTCACAGGGAAACATAAAGTTTATAAGAGAATTTTACTAACTTCAGACCAAGGAGGAAAAAGACAATTCAAAATGAAAAGATTTTCTATAGGCAGAAAGCAGGACATGAAATCTATTTAGCTGTAAATCTATACTATTTCTTATAGAAAGACAGGATCTCTCTGAGCAGAGTCAAGAGCCCAGAAAAGAGATTCAAAAGCCACAGATTACAGTGGATTAGGGAACCAAATTAGCAAATAGAAGTGAATCTAATGAGGGTGTTTCTTACCTTCAGAATTGAGCAGTGTGATAGCATTTTTCTGGGTGGATTCAAATCAGTGGCTGCTATGTGCTTCCCATTCTTTCATCTTTTTGAGTTGATGGCAAGTTAAATTTGAAACCATTCCATAACTCTACATTTTTGCTCCCTCCCATGTTTTATATATTTTAAGTCACATTTTGCATTTTTTATTTGTTTGTTTCCTTTAACTCATTATATTTTAGGCAATTTTATTAATTTTGTCTTTTAACCTTCACAACAGCTTTATAAAATAGCTACACATTTACCATTTTTTACTTTCATATATTTTCTTGTTATTAATTAGTGCCATTTCTTTTTGGCTTAAAGAAGTTCCTTTACTATTTCTTGTAAAATTGGTTTAGTAGTGGTGAACCCCTTTAGCTTTTGCTGGTCTAGAAAACTCTTTATCTCTCCTTCAATTCCAAATGTCTTGCTGAGTTGAGTATTCTTGGTTGGAAGTTCTTTTCCTTTTGGGACTTTGAATGTGAAATGCTGCTTCTTTCCAGCCTGTAGAGTTTCTGCTGACAAATTCTGCTTATAGACTTATGGGGTTTTCCTTGTGTGTAAACAATTTGTTTTTCTCTGGTTATTTTTAAGATTCTCTCTTTATCTTCAACTTGTCACATTTTAATTATAATGTGTCTTGGTGTGGTTTATTTTTTTTGGGCTCATCCTATTTAGAAGTCTCTGGGCTTTTTGGACATGGATGTCTGTTTCCTTCCATAAGTTAGGGATGTTTTCAGCCATTATTTCTTCAAATAAGAGTTCTGCTCCCCCCCCCAAAAAAAAAAAATTCTGCTCCCTTCTTTCTCTCTCCTCCTTCTGGGATTCTTATAATGCAAATTTTATTCCACTTAAAGTTGTCCCCAGAGGTCCCATAAATTAGCTTTATTTTATTTTTTAATTTTATTTCTTTAATATTTTAATTATTTTGTTTATTATTATTTTGTTTATTTTATTTATATATTTTATTTTTATTATTTTATTTTTATTATTTTGTTTATTACGTTTATTATTTTTATTTTTGAGAGAGACAGAGCACAAGCAGGGGAGGGGCAGAGAGAGAGAGACAGAATCCAAAGCAGGCTCCAGACTCTGAGCTGTCAGCACAGATCCCAGTACAGGGCTCGAACCACAAACCGTGAAGATAATGACCTGAGCTGAAGGTCATAACAATTGAGCCAACAAGCTGCTCCAAATTAGCTTCAATAAAAAAAAAAAAAAAAAAAAAAACATTTGTTTTTGTTTTTATTTTTTGCTGTTCTGACTGGATGAATTCCTTTTCTTTGTCTTCCAGCTCACTGATCTATTCTTCTGTTTCATCTAGTCTGCTATTGAACCCCTCTATTATATTTTTCAGTTCAGTTATTGTATTCTTCAGCTCTATAACTTCTGTTTGATATTTTCTTATTTTTAAAAAAAAATTTTAAAAGCTTATTTATTTTGAGAGAGACCACACTAGTGGGGGAAGGATAGAGAGAGAGAGAAAGAGAGAGAGAGAGAGAGAGAGAGAGAATCCCAAGAAGACTCCATGCTACCAGCACAGAGCCCAGTGAGGGACTTAAACCCATGAAGCCACAAGATCATGACCTGAGCTGAAACCAAGAGTCATCCATGCTCAACCTATTGAGCCACCTGGGTGCCCCAGCTATCTCATTCTTGAAGGAGTTGGCCCTTATGTACGTAATGATCCTTCTTGTTCAACCTGGCTCTTAGTTGTGTCTCAAACACTTATGATTGTCTAAACCACCTGATTCATTCTTGGTATGCTCTAGTTGTGGAGGGTATGCCACAACCAGTCAGTGATCCAAGGGGAAGAACCTCATTTATCACCTAGTTTCAGACTGACTGAAAGCCAGACTCTCTGGCAATAGCTTTTAAAGTATGCAAATATATACAGTCACATGGAGCTAAAGTAAAAATCCCTGCTGGCCTCCAAACCAGGAGATCTGGAGGTGCCCCCTACGTGACGGTTCCAAAAATGGGGGTTCCAGATGAGTGTGTAAGTTTCTTCCTGGGAGGTCTCAGAAGGGAAGAGAAGGCTGTAGGAAGGCTGGGGGCAGGGGAGATGCAGAAGGGTGATTTTTCTGTGCTTAAGTTTTGGGAGCACAGCCTCAGCTTCTAGATGTGTGGAATACCTGAAGGCTGTCCCTCAGGCTGAAGTTCCAGGCTAAGAAAACTGACTTTTTTCACAGGAAGTCTGGAGTTGTATTTCAGTCTGCTGTCTGTATAGTGCTCTGAGGGGGGTGGCCTGTAGAGAACTGTGTCCTGATTGTTACATTTCTCAGAGCTCAGGAACCACCGCTCCCTTGACCACCAGGGCCAGGCAGTTAAAGGGTGTCCTGTGTGTGGATTGCATGTGCCTGCTGGCTTTTGCTAGGAAGCTAGAGTGGAGGGGGTGGGACAATCTGGTCAGTTTCAGAATAGCAGCAGGGAAACATCTTGACTGCCGGTACCCCCCCCCCCCACACCCCGCCGGCCCCAGGCTTCAGGAATGCAGTGGGAAAGAGCCTTGTGTATATGTGTTGATGACTTTAGCTGGGAGCAGGAGAATGCTGTGACCCATTGGTCACCAGCCCCAGCTAGGAAGGGCACCAGGGCAGTGCGACCACCCAATGCTTGCTGACTTTAGCCAGGGACTGGAGAATGCTACAACCACTCACACTTCCCTGCTCCAGCCCAGGAGCAGGGGCGTGCTGCAACCACTCATCCCTGCCTGTCTTAGCAAGACCACAGATATCCAAGCTCACCTACCTGTGGAGGGTAGGCAAAGTGTGCAAAGATGGTGAAATGTGCAAAAATGGTGTCCATCTGTGCCTCTGTCTCCAGGGTGCGTTTCAAGTGCTCTGGGAGCCTCCAGTAGATGCTTTTAGATTAGCAAATGAATTTCATTGACACGTAGTCTAGGCACGTTTCAAATTGCTGTTTTCTCATTGGGTCTCAGGGCAAGTGAGATCACACCCGAGCCCTTTGATAGGGAAAATCTCAGTTTTCTGTAACACTTTGGTTCCCTTAGATGTCTAAGCCTGATCCCAGGGGTTAACTGCCTAATGTGGGGCACCAACACATAGCTCCTCCAGGAGAAGCACCAGACTGATGAGCTCCTATGCTTTTGTGTGTTCACACCAGGGATGGGATTTTTGGTGAGACCGTATCTCTGCCTCTTCTACATGTCTGGATGTGGTCTTTTTATCCTTTGTTGTGGAGAAGCAGTTTGTCTAATATTCAGATCCTTTTCAGAGGGAAATGATCCATATATGGCTGTAGATTAGGTATGTCCGTGGGAGGGGGTGAATTCAGGACCTTTCTCTGCTGCCATCTTGCAGACGTCCACATCCTGTGTTTTTCTGCCTCAACTTTGGTCATACTTTCCCCTGTATCTGGAAAGGCATTCACTGTTTCATCATGGTAGGATTAATTCTCCCTCATCACTTTTTCTTTGATGGGCATCTTTCTTTGGTGCCCTTACGGCATTGTATTGTTGTCTTATTATTATGTGTTTGGCTGTTTCATGACTGTGCTAGATTCTTAAAAATAAGAATGATGTGTTGTTTTGCTGTTTTTATTTTGTTCAGAGGTATGTTTGTTTGCTTGTTTGTTTTTTGCTGTTCTTTTATACCTGGCAGATTAATCGGCACATAAATATCACTCAGTAAGTATTTCTTAAAAGAATAAATGGGCACAAAGAAGTATAATAAGAACACAAAGGAAGTCCCTGGAAAACACTGTGAACACATTTCTATTACACTTCACACATTTAGACATAGTCACTATCTTAAACATCCCATTAAAAAATAAACAGTTCAGGGGTGCCTGGGTGGCTCAGTTGATTAAGCATCCAACTTTGGCTCAGGTCATGATCTTGCAGTTGGGTAAGTCTGAGCCCTGCAATGGGCTCTGTGCTGACAGCTCAGCCTGGAGCCTGCTTCAGATTCTGTGTCTCACTCTCTGCCCCTTCCCTGCTCATGCGCTGTCTCTCTCTCAAACAAACGAACAAACATTTTTAAAAAAGAAGAAAAAGAAGGAAAAAAAAAGAAAGGAGTTCATTCTACTGGACTGCCTCCCCTTGAAAATACTTCTTACTCTATAACAAAATCTTTACTTTACAAAAAAAAAAGTTACTTTGTAGATCTCATGACTAGAACAGAATTATTATGTAAAGTAATAAATTTTTCACTGACAGGAAAATGATGATTAAGGGAATGAGTTTGTTCTACCAGTTGTTTGTTATGTTGTCATTGTAGAGAAGTTTATTAATCTTCAGCACCTCAGTTTTCTTATCTATGAAATGGAGATAATAATTTCACCTACCTCAGAGTGCCAGGGTGGTTCAGTTGGGTAAGCAGCTGACTCTTAATTTCAGCTCAGGTCATGATCCCACAGTGTGTGAGATCAAGCCCCGCATGGGGCTCCGCACTGGACTCAGAACCTACTTAGTATTACCTCTCTCCCTCTCCCTCTGCCCCTCCCTCGTTGTTCACATGTGCACACACATGTGTGTGTTCTCTCCCTCTCCTTCTCTCCCTCTCAAAAAAAAAATCAAACAAACCTGTTTTTGTATGAACCCCGCCTCCCCTTCATTATTTACAGTATAAAGTAAACCAAACTATGCTTCTATGAACTTATAGTTTAATATGAATGAAATATATTTGGACATTAAGCTCAAACTGACAGCTGAACATAAATCAGCATTAGACTCAAATACAACTATGCAAATAGAGGAGTAAATGTATGGTGGCTACATCAATAAATTGGCAAATATTCATTCTGAGTAAAGTCTGGGGAAATTTTTCACTCTGTTATTAACCAGAAGGCTACATATAATTGATGAGACTTCTTGCTCTGCTTAACAAATAATCCTAACTATTTCTCATTTGAAATATAGACTGCAATCTATGTTCCAGGAGTAGGAGAGACATGTGACATTGTCCATGTCCACTAACCTAGAGGTGCCCCTAGCAGTCCCTAGCACTGCGAGGACTCACAATGGTAACTTAAGATGTAAAGGAATAGGAAAGACTCTGATTGGAGGTCAAGCACGAATTAATAAAAGTAGATAATTTATTGAAAAAAATCTTATGGTTATTCATTTTTGAGAGAGAGAGCATGAGCGAGGGAGGAGCAGAGAGAGAGGGAGACACAGAATCCCAAGCAGGCTCCAGGCTCTGAGCTGTCAGCACAGAGCCCAAAGCAGGGCTTAAACCCATGAACTGCGAGCTCATGAACTGAGCTGAAGTCAGATGCTCAGCCGACTGAGCCACCTAGGCCCCCTGACTTATGGAAATTCTAATTGTATGTGGCAAGGAAAATCAAACAAAAATAAAAAGAAACTCAATTGTGATTGGTTACATTTGTTTTCCATTTTCTTTGTTCGATAAATACAACTATCAGAAGATTACTTTTCTAAATTTAATAAGGGGATGATTTCTTAGAAACTGTAATCAAATTTATATGACATATTTTGATTTTTTCCTTAGCATTAACTACCATTTTATTGAGCCTAATTTAAATGCTACAATGTGATTCTTAGAGGATTCAGTTGAATTATCAAATAATTTACCCACTAATATTAAGCTGGTCCACTTACCAACAGAATTCATTTTTATTATGAAAACACACATAACTATCTCCAAATAGTTTCTCTTATTTAATATTCTATTCAAAATGTAATTTCAGAATTACCTCTTGAAGAGACTCTTATGTCAAAACTGTTTATCAGGCAAATTTAAGTGGAAAGTTATTTTTGCTTATAATACAGAAAATGTCATCACTTTTGAACCAACTCCTATAACACTACATAAGCAGTAGATAAATTCCCATAACACTAAATAATAAATAAATTAATTAAACACTAAATAAACACTGTTAGGAAAGAACTAACCAATCAAGAAAATGTTTAGTTTTTTCATTGAATATTTGGTACAAATTTTATGAGAGAATGGGGGGAAAATTAGAAGGAAGGTAGAAACTAATTAATATACTGTTTCTAATATGTGTAATTGGCTTAGAGTAAGCATTTCACCTGTGACCATTAACTGCCTGAAGATATTTCCAGGGAAAATAGCTAAAAACTGTGAGATCCACTGATCTTGAAAGCACATATCAAGGATTTTCATGACAATCCTTATGGTGCAGATGACCACACCATTATGCCTCAGGCCCTGTGATCCAGTATTGGCTTAGGAAATATTACATAACTCTCACAACAGGCTGGAAAGAGTGGAAATCATGGGGGGGGGGGGGAGGAAAAATAGTCCTAGAGCAGGACGTCTAAGAGATGTACTGTAAAAAGTCAGCCACAGGGGCACCTGGGTGGCTTGGTCATTTAAGCATCCGACTTCAGCTCAGGTCATGATCTCACGGTTCCTGGGTTCGAGTCCCGCGTCGGGCTCTGTGCTGACAGCTCAGAGCCTGGCGCCTGCTTCACATTCTGTGCCTCCCTCTCTTTCTGCCCCTCCCCTGCTCAGGCTTTTCTGCTCTTTCTCTCTCTCTCTCAAAAATAAATAAACGTTTAAGAAAAAAAAGTCAGCAATAAAAACAGCCACGGAAACAGCAGAAGAATAGCTAGAGTAAGATCATTTATTTGGAAAATTCCAACAAATGAGTTAAGAATGTGAGAAGCAGAGATGCCGAGAAAGTTGTACAGCAGAAATGTCAGAGCTGTTCTCAACCGAGAGAATTCATTGATACTACAGCAGTAAAAGGCTCAGACAAACAGCTGAGGAACAGCTCTCCCTGGTGGGCTCCCCCCAGAACCAGAACTCCTGTGGACCAACAGCAGCAGCAACACCTGGGAACTTCTTAGAGATGCAAGTTTGAGAGCCCCCAACCCAGTGTTACTGAATCTCTAACTCCAAAGGGTGGGGCCTAATAATTTGTGTTTTAACAGTCCTCTTGATGGTTCTGAGGCAACCTAAATTGGAAAACCACAGGTTTAGAATTTCTTTTTTTAAATTTTTTTTAACATTTTATTTTATTTTTTGAGAGACAGAGAGAGATGGAATACAAGCAGAGGAGAGGCTTAACCGACTGAGCCACCCAGGCGTTCCAAAGGTTTAGAATTTCTTTTTCTTTAAAAAATTTTTTTAAATGCTTATTTGTTTTTGAGAGAGACAGCTATCTTTGTTAACCTTTAAAAAGGTAAGTGTTGATATAAATAATGTAGATATATAACTTCTCAATTACATATATAAATACTCATTTTCTGGGTGACTGGTATTCAAACTTCTTTTTTTTTAATGTTTATTTATTTATTTTGAAAAAGAGAGAGAGAGACAGCACAAGTAGAGGAAGGGCAGAGAGAGGGAGAGAGAGAATCCCAAGCAGGCTCTGCACTGTCAACGCGAGGAGCCTGACACCAGCCTCCATCCCATTAACTGTGAGATCATGACCTGAGCAGAAATCAAGTGTCAGATGCTTAACCAACTGAGCCACTCAGGCACCCCTCAAATTTCTTGTGCCCCTCAATTTGCCTAGGAGCAAGCCATCAGCACCTGCTTTCAATGAATATCAGAAAATAAAAATTAAGTTTAGTACTGATAACCAAACACAAGTAAAATACTAGATGTGCTGTACCTCAAAGTTTTATTATACACACACACCACACTTTAATAGGAAGCACTTGATATAATGATATTAAGGTTTTTTAAATTTTTTTTAATGTTTATTTTTGAGAGAGAGACAGTCAGAGCACGAGCAAGGGAGGGCAGAGAGAGAGACAAAGAGTCTGAAGCAGACAGCAGGCTCTGAGCTGTCTGCACAGAGCTCCATGCAGAGCTTGAACCCACAAACTTCGAGATCATTCCCTGAGCCGAAGTTGGAAGCTTAACTGACTGAGCAACCCAGGCATCCCAAGACATAACCACTTTAAAGTAAAAATAATTTAAAGAACATGGGGGTACAATAATAGTTACAACAAAGAAAAAAGCTTCAGATTTCCATCTTCTCTCTGTCACCTAAGATATAGGTGGCTGCTAGAGAATTATGAAAAAAGAGAGAAGGGCTGATGCCAAAAAAAAAGAAAAAAGAAAAAGAAAAAATACTCTCATATAAAAAATATTAATCCTATTTCATTACACTCTACTTGTTCTCATTTGGCTTATAATTAAACAACAGCATGAACTCAACCAAAAATCATAAGCCATGTTTGGAGTGTCCTTTTTCAGATGTAAGGTTACAGGGTCCTTACAACGGTGACTTGTAAAGAAGAATAATTTCCATTTGAAGGCAAGTGTCATTATGGGCTATCCTTGCTGGCAAGTTCACCTTAAGTGAGTTATTTGGTCATATATGTCATTGTGATAATGGGCAGTGTTTTATGGCTATTTCACTCCAACTAATTTTATTTCACCTTTTTAAACCAAATTAACCACTTATATCCACAAAGACTACTAAACACTCTGACATTTTCCTAATTTCATAAAATGATCATAGAATGCTAGGGACATACTAAAAATATTTTATTTTTATTTCCGTTTTTATAATGTTTATATCCTGACATGAAATACATTAAAAGTTTCTTTAGTCTCTATGAGTCCAATGATAATGTTCTCAGTGTAACTTTGAATTAAGTAAAAAATTGTTTATGATTTTGAATACTGCCTTTAGTATATTTTCTTATATTAGGTTATATAATGCATAAATATGTATTAATGGCATTTCCTATTAAACTTTTTCTGTGCAGATGAAGAGAAAAACATAACTCAGGTTAATATAGTTTTTAAATGCAATTCTATGGTAGTAGAGATTTTACTGAGTTAGTTTACTCATAAAAATTGTTTTATGTGAGCTATATTTTAAGAAATGTTTTTGAAAGTTATTGTTACTGTTCTCATTGGAATTTTTAAATTAAATGAAAAGAAAAAGAAAATCTATACTCCCATTTATTTTAATCCATAGAATATTCTGGGAAAACACACACATATACTTTTTAAAACTTTACTCTGAAAGGGATTATTCCTGAAGACTTCTCTGAACTGTTTTTCTTCTCCTTTGTTACAGGTATCCAGTTTGTCAGCTATATTAACCTTATAAAAAAAAATGGATTTCTTAAACTCATCTGATCAAAACTTGACTTCCGAAGAACTATTAAACAGAATGCCATCTAAAATTCTGGTGTCCCTCACTCTCTCCGGGCTGGCACTGATGACAACGACCATCAACTCCCTTGTGATCGCTGCAATCATTGTGACCCGGAAGCTGCACCACCCAGCCAACTATTTAATTTGCTCCCTTGCAGTCACAGATTTTCTTGTAGCCGTCCTGGTGATGCCTTTCAGCATCGTGTACATTGTGAGAGAGAGCTGGAGTATGGGGCAAGTGGTCTGTGACATCTGGCTGAGCATTGACATTACGTGCTGCACGTGCTCGATCTTACATCTCTCTGCTATAGCTTTGGACCGGTATCGGGCCATCACAGATGCCGTGGAGTACTCCAGGAAAAGGACTCCCAAGCACGCAGGCATCATGATTACCATAGTTTGGATTCTATCTATTTTCATCTCTATGCCTCCTTTATTCTGGAGGCACCAAGGGACTAGCCGCGATGATGAGTGCATCATCAAACATGACCACATCGTTTCCACTATCTACTCAACATTCGGAGCTTTCTACATCCCACTAACATTGATTTTGATCCTCTACTACAAAATATATAAAGCAGCAAAAACGTTATACCACAAGAGACAAGCAAGTAAGATTGCCAAGGAGGAGGTGAATGGCCAAGTCCTTTTGGAGAGTGGTGAGAAAGGCACTAGACTAGTCTCCACACCCTACATGCTAGAAAAATCTTTATCTGATCCATCAACAGATTTTGATAAAATTCACGGCACAGTGAAAAGCTCCAGGTCTGAATTTAAATATGAGAAATCTTGGAGAAGGCAAAAGATCTCAGGCACAAGAGAACGCAAAGCAGCCACTACTCTGGGGTTAATCTTGGGCGCATTTGTAATATGTTGGCTTCCTTTCTTTGTAAAAGAATTGGTTGTTAATGTCTGTGAAAAATGTAAGATTTCTGAAGAAATGTCAAATTTTTTGACATGGCTTGGATATCTCAACTCCCTTATAAATCCACTGATTTATACAATCTTTAATGAAGACTTCAAGAAAGCATTCCAAAAACTTGTACGATGTCGATGTTAGTTTAAAGAAAGTTCATCATTAGAAGGCTGGGGATTTCTTGAGGTGAAGCAACTAAATGAATGCTGAATAAGAGGACATTTAAACTTTTAGGAGGAAATACATTGAAACTGCTAAAATTATAAGAATATAATTTGTATTTTAATAGCAATATGAACATAAACTTATTAAGTAAAAGCTGTTTCTTTTGGCCATCATTCTAGAGTATTCAAAACGAGAAGATAATTTATTGTTTGTAAACAATATTTTGCCTATGCAATGTCCCTAACAGGCTAACTGAAAATATATATTATAGTAATTATTACTAATAACAGTGATTTTCCAAGTTTACGGCTTATAACAATTACAGAAGTGTTCAATTAACATCTGTAAAATCTATATACTACTATGGTTTTATTATAAAATTCTGTGATTTTAGAGAAAAGAAAATTCACCACAAAGCACACCTTTCTCCTACCTAACCAAACTTGTCCCGTCTTCAACTTATCCTGCGAAAAATGGGAGGGGGAAGGAGCAAACAATGATTCCTAATATATTGGAGGAAATGTCAGTCAGTCAGGAGATTGATATGCTCTTTGTATTTAGATTGTAAAGAGTAATCATAAAGTGAGTTAGGCACTGTAAAATAATTCTGAATACTGAACTTTTGCATATTTAACATTTTCTTTTTGTTCAATATGAATTTCCTAGAATGATACTTTTTTACCATGTATTCTCAACGTTTGAAATCAAAACCTTACCCTAGTAAGAGTAACTCAAGAGGGGGTTCAGGGGAGGTGTTCTAATTGCCCCATGTTTATTTAGGAGTCATATTTAAGGCACTAAGTACCCTAGGATACTCACCATAGTTATTATATTCCTAATGCCTTTTAAAAAATCTAAAATAAACTTCCTTTCTGTTAAGTTAGCAAGCTCTGTTGCTCACAAAAATGTCGGTGGTATTTTCCACTTCAGCAGCTCCATACCTTCCACTTAAACATTATATCGTTTTATCGGAGAGAATGTGATAAGAATTCTTAGAACTTTTCACTGACTTTAAGAACAGCTCTGATTTTTCAATTGATAGAAATCAACAGGCAAAAGATTCATATTATGCTAATTATAAATATATTGTATTTTTTATGTATCTCCAGTCACTTCACTAGTTCAGGAAGCCAAAGCAATTCTCTTCCTTATTTATAGAAGGATTTGAAAAGAAAAAAAACATGCTCCTGAGAAGATTTCACTTCATTTGAACCAGCAAGTTGATAGACTGCCTTTTGGAAGGCATACCATCAAACAAGATCTTTTGAAAAATGATACATTCCTTTTTTTTTTTAACACACTTTTATGTGTATTTTAAATATTCTTTCCTGTTCAGGTACTTAAGAATTGATTTTTTTTGTGTATCTATGACAGATTACTCTCAATCTAATAAATATTTACAGAGTTCTCTTCTGTATAAGGCATTAAGATATACTATATGGGAGATACAGGAAATTATGAAATACAGTTTGTTATCACATTTACAATTTAAAAGGTGAAACAATATGGGGCATCTGGCTGGCTCAGTCAGTGGAGCATGTGACTCTTGATTTTGGGGTCATGAGTTCAAACCCCACCATTGGGCACAGAGTTTACTCAAAAGATAAAAAGGTGAAACAAAAAAACAAATGAATACTGTAATTGAAAAGAAAAACAAAGAGCTGGCATGGAAGTTGTTTGCATAATTTTGATGATTCAAAGGAAAAATTGATCACACCTGATTGAGAAGAATCAGCAAAATGTCATAAAGAATGTATCTAAAGTAGATATTAAATAAACAGCATTTGGGTAAGAGAGATGGAAAATCATCCTCCAGGAGGTGGTAACATCAGGAATTCAGAGAAAATTCTGTCAGTATTTAATGTGTCTTGTTCATGAAATAGCAATGAATTTGGCAGCTATTTAGGACAATAGAAGAAAAAATTACAAGAGAAATTGGCCATTATTGTGGCTGACTTTGAATGTCAAAAAAAGAAGTTTACAGTCCATTTGGTTGTAGTCTGTCAATGAGCGGTCACTGATGCTTCTTAGTAGAAATGTTACAAGTCGAGGGTAATTCTAAAAAGTGTGTGTGTGTGTGTGACTAGATTCAAACAGAGAGGGTACTGGTGATACTAACATTTTTAGAAAGCAAATCAATAATCCAATCCAGGCAAGCAGTGAAGTTCTGAACTTGATTTTGGCAATGGGAATGTAAAGGAGAAAACAGAAGAGAGATAGTATGGAGATAGAATCTACAGGATATAGCAAATAGGTTAATAAGCAGACGGATGGAGAGACACTGAGATAACTTGCTCCCAACTGAAACGAGGAACTCAAGAGAAGGGGCCTATTAGTGGAATGATGATTTCTGTTTTGGAGCATATCAAATAATCAAAGGCACGTGAGACCTCACAGACACTGCTGGGCAGGTCTGGCCCAGGTGAAAATGACAGGTTTATATAAGACTCCTGGCCACCTCTTTTATTCTCCTCTCTTCTCTTTATCTCCCAGGGCCCCTCTTGTGTTGACAGTCGAAAACCTACTCTAGTCCCTTTTATTCTCTGCTTGTCCTTCTTTCTCTTTCGCACTAAAATTTGATTCTGTGATTTATTCATTCAAAGATCTTGCTAAAGTGGAAATAATCTGTTGCATTTATTTGTACATACCCATCTCAAAAATTTAATTATGTTGGAGACCTCTGAGAGAGACAGCGCATCAACCCAAAGGAGCAAATCTCAAGCACGGTGAGGCTCTCCGAAATACACGTACTACCCTCTACTCCAAGGTGAGCTAACGTTCAAATCCAGGGAAATAATGCTATCAAGTGACAGGCAAGTAAATCTGCCTTCAGAGCTCAGGGAGAACCTTGTTTTCTATTTCTGTGTGTATGAAAATAGGCTTTAATCCAAAGGCACCATAACACATCACTGTACTTATCACTTCATGTTTGTATTTCCCCCACATGCTGAGGGTACAGATCATGTCATCCCTCGTGAACTAATATGACTTCTCTTTGATCTTTAAATGGTAGGTAATGTTGGGGCTAATAATCTGCTATTTTTACATAAAAAATAAAACCGAAGGCTCCGAATGGCAGCACTTAGGCCAACTCACCTAACTGCAATTTAACCTAATTGCAGTTTCAGCCTCCACCAGAAATGTAAGTTTTAACCCTTCAGTCAGGAATTTTTTGATAAACACCAATGAGGTAATCTATCACTTGGGCCTCTCTGTCCTCCAAAGGAAGATGAGGTAATCTGCCTGATGAGACCCCCTGCTCTTCACCCTCAGGGAAAGTGACCTTGCTGAAACAATTTTTTTGTTTTACTAATAATTTCCTTTCCCCACCCGTCTTCCTATGAAAAACTTCCATTTGTACAAATCATCACAGCTCCCGATTAATAAAGTCATTTAGATCTTCAGATTTACTCAGTTAAATTTTTGTTCTGTTTTTTGAAGTTTATTTATTTATGTTGAAAGAGAGACAGAGAGAGCGAGCAGGGAGGGGCAGAGAGAGAGGGAGAGAGAGAATCCAAGCAGGTTCTGTGCTGTCATTGTGGAGGCTCAATGCAGGGCTCGGACTCACAAACCATGAGGTCATGACATGAGCTGAAACCAGGAGCCAGATGCTTAACCGATTGACACACAGGCGCTCTGAATTGTTGTTCTTTAGCAGCTCTTTCTCTAAAATTTATGAAGAACAGATTACACAAAACACAATATACTTCCCTGAATATATAGGATTTATTCTCTCAATGAAAATTTCCAAAGTAACTAAAACCTGAAGATTTTCACAGAAAAAGAATCTTTTTTCACATCCATAGCAAATGTAACAATATAACAATGCATAAATTTAACTGATAAGGTACAGAAAGAAAATATAAATATCATAGAAAGTGGTAAAATATTAGATAAGAAAGGTTAACTTCCTGCTACCGTTTCAAATATGCCAGCACCAGAGAAGTAAGTGGAGATTTTATTTTTGCTCTGCTTTTTCTAAATATTTTCAAGTAAAGGATTTTATATAAAAGGCAAGGACAAACCAGCAACGGAAGATAGGAAGTCAAACTACTGGATACTGAATTCAGTTCAATGCATAGCTATGTACAAACCATGTTTGAAAATCCACTCCTGCTTATGAAATATGGTCTTTATCATACAGATATGCAGGAATATGAATTGCCTACCTTAAGAGTTTTTTAGTTGTTTTGTTTCACCATAGGCCCACAGGGTCAAATACATAGCAAAAATAGTTTATCCAGGTACTGGCTGTTAATGGGTCAGTCTTTATGTAGGACCAATTTCCATTTTGTATCTCTAAAACCAATCTTCCTTGCCCTTCTCTGGAGAACCCCATTTCCCTGCATCCCCTCCCCCCACACCTGTGCTCTACAGCCTTCATGTTCACTGCTTGCAAGTGAAAATAAATTTCTTGGGGGCCCACTTCCAAATTCTTGCTTATATCAGTTATGTTTGTTCCAAATTTTAAAATTTAGTAGAGCATAATCCTCATAATCATTGGCTCAATCTTTTTAAAAAAAACTTTTTTAATGTTTTTGCATTTTTTGAGTCAGAGAGACAGAGACAGTGTTAGTGGGGGAGAAGGAGACATAGAATCGGAAGCGGGCTCCAGGCTCTGAGCTGTCAGCACAGAGCCTGACTCAGGGCTTGACACAGGGCTTGAAACTCCAGAACCATGAAATCATGACCTAAGCTGAAGTTGGTCACTTAACGGACAGAGCCACCCAGGCGCCCCATGTGGGCTCAATCCTAAATTTGTCTCTCTGTATCCAAGACTTTTATGTCAGAAAGACAAAAAAATGGAGACTTATTTGGAAGCTAATTATTAGAAAATGTGTTGACTTGCTGCAACAAATAGCAAGAAAGTAGGCATGCATCTATGCTTCTTCTCTACATCAAGGAATGAATTGTTTACTCACAAATTTCAACAAGAGCTTTTTTGACTTATAGTCAGAGAATTATGTTTGCTGCATTGCAGTAGAAAAGATTGAAGAGTTTTTCTTTATTATATCCTATATCCTGAAAGTCCTTCAAAATAATCCTGTTCAATTCAGAATGTGTCCACATTAATTTGTTTCAGATAATATGTTTCTAATATCCTCCTAATAACTCAGATGGTTACATTCAGACCTTTATTTGCCAGGAAATATTTCCAAAGGCAAGTTCATATTTCTGTCATGAATAAAGTAAATATTTTCTTATGACATTGTGGTAATTTTTCTTGGTCTTATGAATCGATATACTTCCCCCATTATTTAAAATGAAGTTACTGTTGAGAGAAATATTTTCCAATGTTATAATAAATGTGTAGTTATTGATATAGAATGTCTTCTCTGTGAAAATCAGGATACTAGTACTTGAAACCCACTTGGGAAGGATAAAAATTTTTCAAAGAATTTAAACTCTCTGGTTAGGCCAGAAAGCATAAAAATTCTGAGGGGAAAAAAAAAGTATAACGTTGTCTTTATCAACAGTAACAACAGTGTCTCGTCAAAGCAGCCTTTCAGGAAAGCTGGCATTCTGTCACAGGTCTGATTTCT
The DNA here is from genome assembly GCF_003009895.1 of Hyaena hyaena. NCBI lineage: Eukaryota > Metazoa > Chordata > Mammalia > Carnivora > Hyaenidae > Hyaena > Hyaena hyaena. Next base: position 417,255 of record NW_024081166.1, read on the forward strand.
ACTTGGAAAGTTTCCACCTCTGCAAGGGCAACAAAATGACCTTATTGATTTCTGTCCACCTAGCAAAGCTTGCTATATCTTTCTCCCTAGATAACCAATCTCCTTTTCATTATGTTCTATTAATATTCCTAAATTATATGTAATTAATATTCACTCCTAAAAACTGTACCTATTATATCATCATATTTTTATATTCAATCATCATTAATTATTAGAACTATATTGTATTGCTGGATCTGCTGCCTTGGAATCTCTCTACCCCAACCCATTTAATAAAGAAAAATTTTACTCATCCCCACCTTTTCCTCCACACACATACATATCAACAATTTCCTCTCTGAGGTGCCTGGGTGGCTCAGTCGGATCAGTCTTGATTTTAGCTCAGGTCATGATCTTGTGGTTCGTGAGTTCAAGCCCCAAGTCGGGCTCTGTGCTGACTATGCAGAGCCTGCTTGGGATTCTATCTCTCTCCCTCTCTCTCTCCTTCCCCCACTCACATTCACACTCTCTCTTTCTCTCAAAATAAATAAATACACTTTAAAACAAAAACAATGTCCTCCTTGTGTTAGAGGTCTTGGCTAGGATTCAAGTGGATCTGTGGGCCCGAGTCGTGTGTGTGTGTGTGTGTGTGTGTGTGTGTGTAATTTTGCAGATGTTAAGAAGTACTAACCTGGGGGAAAAATTTTTCTCCTTAGCAAGTGCATGTTGAACTTGAAGATAAATGAGAAAGAAGAAAAAGAGGGTTTTTTTTTTTTAACAGAAAGGGAGAAGAGTAATTCTAATATCAGATTTTTTTTTTGAGAGAGAGGGAGAGAGTGTGAGTGAGACAGGAGCAGAGGAAGAAGGAGAGAGAGGGAGAGAGAGAGAGGGAGAGAGAGAGGGAGAGAGAGAGAGGGAGAGAGAGGGAGAGAGAGGGAGAGAGAGAGGGAGAGAGAGAGAGGGAGAATATTAAGCAGGCTCCTTACTTAGTGGGGAGGCTCAGGGCCTTATCTCCTGACAGTGGGATCATGTCCTGAGCTGAAATTAAGAGTCAGATGCTCAACTGAATGAGCCACCCTGTTGCCCTTCTAAAATTAGATTTTTAAAAGCACTGTTCATACCAATTACCTGAGTTGCTGGTGGCAGAGTTCAAAGATTCTAAGTATGTGAGTCCAGAGTGGAGTTCCCAAAATCTGAGTCTTCAGCAAGATTCCCCACAGAGTCTACCCTAGGTGGAGCATGGAGCTTTCCTAGAGACTACTACTAGAAAGCTCCTAGCTAGTTATGTGTTTTTTGGGACAGAATTAGTAACCTACCATGAAATTTCACCACCATTTCACTAGTAGAGTATCCATCAGAATCCAGAAAATTACTTTGCTACTACATGAGAAGTGCCTAACACAAAACTGAACAGAAGTAAAAAATCACATCAACATTGCTGAATGTATCATAAAACAGTTAGATGAAAAAACACCTATTAAAATCTATTCTCTTTTTTTTTAAGTTTATTTATTGATTTTGAGAGAGACAGAGATAGCTTAAATGGGGGAGTGGCACAGAGACAGGGAGAGAAAGAATCCCAAGCAGGCTTCACACAGAGCCTGATGCAGGCTTTTAACTCACAAAGAGATCATGACCTGAGCCAAAACCAAGACTCAGAGGCTTAACTAACTGAGCCACCCAGGTGCACCTAAAATCTATTTTCAATCAGTAAGTTACTTAAATTTTGCTAGGGCAAAGAATACAAGCTTTTCATCATATATGCAGCAGCAATTTAGAGGAGTAGAAGACTCTCCAGATATGAAATAAGAAAAGGCTCAAATGGGAGTTCTGATTCTGCTAATTACAATCTTGATGCTAAGCAAGTTTCATCTATCCTTCCTGCCTCCCACTCGAGTTAAAGGCTAAGGAAACAGAGTGAAATAAAGCCAACACTCTTGAAAAATGCTACAGGACCACAAAATGTAAATTAGCGTTCTTCTTCTTTGCTATGGTGGGTCTGGGATGAGGCAGAGCATGCTCAAAATGGACCTCGCATTCTACATTGTGCACTGCCTTCTTCTGAGTCTGGAGAGGAGCAAAGGGCCTCCTGTTCTTGACTCTCCTGGGAAGCCCCATCCATGGTAGACCAGACATCCCTAACAGCCCCTTGCGGCAGCTCTAGGGATGTTGCCTTGCATGGCACTCACCAGTCCCTTTCCCTGCTCCGTCCCACCAGTCCTCTTAGCAAAGCCCTGGCATCCACAAAACGTGTTTAGCTTTCTAGAAGGATGCAATGGCATCCTTCTACCCTATGAAAATCACAGCTACCATGATTCCAGCAATAATTTCTTCTATCAATAGATTCGGAGGTGATTTCCCATATGTTTCAGAACTAGGGTTTCATTTTAATCCTTTAAATACTAAAAGAGAATCTCGAATGTGAAACAAGAATTCGAAGTTGATAAAAACAAGACTGGAGGCTTAATTTGGGGTTCTACTGAGTGTAAGAAAAAAATTACTAATTCATAGAAGAATACTAAAATTTAAAGAAAATACTCAATAATGGATCCCTATGATTTCTTACACTGTAGCGAGACCCTCTTGCTTGGCTTTTAAGACCTTAGTATTAATAACAAAGATACTCTTTAGAAAATCTTATTTCCCATCATCCTACCTATCACCCAACAAATGCTCTCTTCTTTAATCCTGTCCCTCACAATGTGTGTCCTCATTCTTGCCTCTATTGCTCTTTTAGCTTTCTTTTTCCTGCTCAAGTCTGTAGTGTCCTCTACTTCCTTGATATTTACGCAACTTACCATTCAAAGGACAGATTCAATGCCACTTTCTCCTTACAATGGATTTGGATTCAGTTTCAATACTATAAAGACACAATATTCCTTATTTGTTCTTAATATCACTAATTTCTTCACAAGTATTTGATTTTTATATCAACTAAACATAGTAAGTTACTTTTTAAAAAAATGTTTTATTTATTTCTGAGAGAGAGACACACAGAGACAGCGTGAGCAGGAGAGGGTCAGAGAGAGAGGGAGACACAGAATCTGAAACAGGCTACAGGCTCTGAGCTAGCTGTCAGCACAGAGCCCGAGGGGGGACTCGAACCCACGAACTGCGAGATCATGACCTGAGCCGGAGTCAGCTGCCTAACTGACTGAGCCACCCAGGCGCCCCTAAACATAGTAAGTTACTTAAAGAACATATGTTTATTTCTTTATATTCCTTCTATAAGTTAAATGGTGAATTTATCTTTGTTCCTAAATTTAACCCAAAAAAATACAAATGGATTTTTACTAAAAAGGAAATGGAGAGGTAATGTGTTTTGCTAAAAACAGAAAACTAGCCCTTAATTTCTGATAACTAGGGAGTACATAACTGACAGTAAAATAATGAAATTCAAAGAATACTAATTTTTTGAAATCTATGCATGACAATAAATTTTAATAAGCTATGTAGTAATAATATATCATAAATCATATATGCACTATATAAAATGCTTTAAATTACCTCTTTCCAAAATAATGTTTCCATTGTTATTCTAAAACAGATACAAATAAATGCACTTGGTCATATTAAAGTTCAGTTATTGGCTTCCCGCGACTTCTGACATGAAATCCCTCCTCTTCATACACACTCCCTGGTCCCAGCCCCACTCTGCTCCACAATTTGAATGTGGATGAAAAGAAGATAGTATTTTACAAGAGGAACTATCTCTGCAGTGAAGAAGAAAATGCAATATATTCTTCAGCTCAAACAGAACAGTTCTTAATTCCTCGAGAATTCTAGAAATCATTCTGTATATATTTAAAAGCTGGAAAAGCATTTCTTTAAAAAAAATTAAATCTTTATTTATGTATTTGGGGAGACAGAGGGAGAGTGTGTGTGTGTGTTTGTGAGAAAATGAGTAGGGGAGGGGCAGAGAGAGAGGAAGCGATCAGAATCCCAAGCAGGCTCTGCGCTGCCAGCATAGAGCCTGACTTGGGGCTTGAATTCACAAGCCTTGAGATCATGACCTGAGCTGAAATCAAAAATCAGACTCAACCAAGTGAGCCAGCCAGGCGCCCCTGGAGAAACATTTCTTAGGTTTCACTTCGATGAAGCATCTTTAACAAGGTAATAAGTAATTGGGGCCCACCCTCACCTCACTGTCCTGTATCTCTCATGGCTGCCCTTTCATTCACAAACTCTGCTTTTAATTCCATACTTCTAAAAAAAGGGAATAAAAAGTGAATTACAAGCTTATATTTTAATCTCTGTGTCTTCATTTATGCTGATGTTTCAAAATATAAAACCTGAACTCAGCAATGACTTTGGGGCTTGATTTTCTTTTCTATCTTCCAATCAATCTAAAAATTTAAATACTATCTATTCTCCTTGCCATACTTATACAAAAATAACTAACTATGCTTACATTAGGAATTTTCTGTCATTTTCCCTGTTCTCACAATATGTCAGAAACAAAATATCTGGAGGCTCAAGTTGGGTAATTGACTTCTTATGTTTGTATTTTCCACTGAGTAATGGCTGAACTGGGGTTGCATATGTAGACTGTTAAACCTGAGCCAAATCTTTAAATACATTTACTTGCCCCAAATCTTCCCATTGATGAAAAATAATATATAGTAGTTATTGTCTTTAGTAAAAAAAGAAAAAAAGGATATGAAAAACCATTTAAGTTTATTTTAAGTTTCACTAGCAATTACCCAAACTATAGAAAATGTTCAAACATGAATTTTAATACTCTGTGAAATATTAAAGTCTACACAGTTTGTTGCTGTTAAGAGGGTAATGAAAATACATGTACACTGGAATTTGATGTCGCTTAGCCTAAAAACAGAGCAAAATGTGAAATAAAGCATATTCTTCAAATCATGAGCACTGGTTTTCACTTTATCTTTTCAGGTACACAATAGCATTCTATTTTAAAAACTACAAAGGAAGAATAAAAACTATGCCGCAGACATGGAGTTTTTAAATGTCCAAATGTTTTTTTATAGTGTTTGTGAAAGTCTGAGTTAAAAATGAGTCTCTCTTATTTGACCCTATTGTATATAAACTACAATAATTTTTCACTTCTAGTCCTTCGCCTCACATCACTCAAAGAATTTACATTCTCATTTTTTAAACTCCCATTTAGAACAAAGACCCTTCCTTTTACTTTCCTGAATTAAAAAAAAAATCAGTGAAAAGTAGTTACTGAAATACTGTTACTAAATAACATTGAAGCACAAATGGAAAAGCACAAATGGAGGTTTTCTTCATCTCTGCATTGTGTTTTATTTTGAATTCCAATATTTCAAGAACAGTTTTGAGTGAAATCTTGTTGAATTATGTATTAGATTTTGAGAAACAGCTTCTTTCAACTTTTCCCTCTCAAAATAAATCTCGACGGAGACGAAATGAAAGAAATGTTGGCACTTACCGAGGACCTAAAGAAGAAAAGGTTAGTGTACCAGTTAAAGAAAAACGTTTGCACATATTCCACAGAAAAAGATATATCTTCATTAATTATTAAGGAAACTATATCAGAAGGAAACAAGAGGGAAAAAGAACAAACATTTGCACCCATTTCAAAATATTTGTGAAAGGGCAATTGTAGGTCTAGACAAGTGTGGGTTTGTTTGGTTGGTGGTTTTTTATTGGTCTTGGTTTCTTTTTCTCCTCTTCTCCCCCTCACTTCCTCCTTCTTCTATTAGATTATCAATTTAGCGTACACACCTGCGATTTAGCTAGTGCAGCTTTCGAGAGTTTCTGAACTCGATTGCTGAGGTGTTAAACGGAATCCAGAGCCAGGGGTCTGGCCTTCCTCTGTAGAAACAAATCCCACGACCACATCTGCCCCCTTGCGTTCGTTTTGGGGGTTGGCGCGATTCGAACGGATCTCGGGCTTGGAGTTCGGAGCATGCGCAGTCACGGAAGCCTCTCGGGGTCTGAGTAAGCTGACTTCGGCGGTTGGGTGAGCCGCAGTGTCCATGCAGAGCTAACCTGACTGTGCAGGGACCGGGGCGTTTATTTCCCACCACTCAGCTTGAGGTAACCGTTTTTACGACAAAGTGGATTTCTTTGTTGAGTCTTAAGAGCAAACTGTATGTTTGTAGTTTGTCAGTTTAACTCTGCTGAATTGAACTTCGCGGTAACTTTGTGATAACCACCGCAGTTGAAATACCACATTTGCCTGTTTGAAGATATAAATGCTCATGTCACGTCTTGACATTGGTCGGAAAAGAATCTGACACCGTGTGCCAACTAAAAATCGAACCTTTCCAATCGAAAAAAAAAAATCTTATACAGGAATAGGATTTGGCAGAACTTGGAAACCTGGCAAGGAAATTAGAGTTGATTAAATCTCCTCTGAAAAAATTACAATAGAACTTTAAAGATTTTTTCCCTTTTCTTTTCCTTTTTTCTTTTCTTGAAGTGATCTACAATTTAACTCTGGTGGATCTTAAATTTGGATGATTTTAACTTATCTTTCTTGGGCTTCACTGGAATTCCTGGTTCTAATGCTTTTCTTTGAGGAGTTTGAGAAAACTTCTCAATCACTGTTTTCAAATATAGCTTCCTACCCCATCCCCCAACTCCCTTCTCCTTCTAATATTCCAATTAGATATTTGTTAGACCATCTTACTCTGTCCTTCATGTGTCTCTCATATTGTCTACTTCCCTGTATCCCTGGGCTTCAACTGCAGGTAGACCGTTATGGTATAAAATCATTTATCAAGTTTAAAATTTCTATTGTGTTTTTTTAATTTCTAGAAGCATTGGATTTTTACACATCTATTTGTTCTTAAATTTTATTTATTTATTTTTGAGAGAGAGAGAGACAGAGACAGACAGAGTGTGAGCAAGAGACGGGAAGAGAGAGAGGGAGACAGGGAATCTGAAGCAAGCTGCAGGCTTCGAGCTGTCAGCACAGAGCCAGACGTGAGGCTCCAATTAGTGAGACCATGACCTGAGCCAAAGTCAGACACCCAATCAGCTGAGCCACCCAGGCACCCCTGAAACATTTTTTTAAACTTATATTTATTTATATTTATTTTTTCTAGCTGACAATTCCTGTATCTGTAAACTTTTGAACCTTTATGTTGTTTATCCTGGCTCTCATTCATGGTGGCTTATTTTTCTATGTTTACTGATTTTTGTTTTTTTCCTCTTTACTTTGAGCTCTCATTTTCAGTTGAACTTTCTCAGTGGAAATTCTTTGAGGCCTGGGAAGAGGTGGATTTCTTCCTGGGAAGATTAGTATTTGCTGCTGGTAGGCACCCACAGGCATCAGTGCTGCTTCAGTTATACTAAATTATTGACTTCAAGTTTTTACTTGTGTGTGTATGAATCTTTAGGAGAAATCCTTTTCTACCTCCAATCAGAATCAAGGTTCAATGTTCAAGTTTCAAGATGAGCAGTGTTTTATTTAGTCAATTCCATACTGGTGTCATGAGTGTATGTTCTAGTTCATTTTTAAACTGGAGGTATAATACTTTGGGGTTCCAGTTTTATTTTAAAGGGGGTCCCCTAATATAATCCTTAACTTAAGTATAGGCCTTGTCTCACATCCTTGAAAACTTTTGAGATCCTCTGAGCTCAGCAAATGCCGTTAAGGCAAAAAGCTAGCCTTCGTGTCTTATTTATGTCTCAGAGTTACTGCCTTAAACTTCTTTTCAGCCTACGTGGAATTTATCTATTTCGCCAGCATTTGCTCATTTAAATGTTAAGAAATATTTTTGCTCAACAGTTTTAGTTGTTTTCAACAATAGGATCAGTTCAGGTACTCAAGTTTACCATGTCATCATGGAGGCAAAATTGTTTTAAACGTGGTTTTTCTTCTGCATTCACTACAATTATCTCAAGCCTTTACTCCATTTTATTATCATTTTGTTCCTTGCTGTTTCTGATATTATGATTTATTTGTTAGATCGACAATTATGGGTCAGTTCTCAGATTGTTTTCTTGTCTCTGAAATCTCCTTTTAATCAACTAACTAATCATCTTGGTTTTTAGCTCTTCTTTTAACGGATTATATTTTGTTATTATGCTATTGCATAGCATAAAACAATCATGGGGATTCTGCTCTGTAGCTTGAGTTATGCTTACTTCTAGACTTTTGCATAACATAAACCAGAAGTCTTCTTCTTCCTTGTTTCTTCCCTCCCTTTCTTCATTCCTTCTGTTTTCCTTTCCTTTTTTTCTTTCTTCCTTCCAATTTTTTTCTTTTTTATTCCATAGTTTCATACTTGCCATGTGGTTTATTCTTACCTTGATCACAGGTGTTACTGCCCAGTTCAAAACAGAATAGATCGTGTTCCTTGAATCACTATCCTTCAGGCGTTTTGAGTGTGCAGGGATGGGAGAGTGCAGGCTGAGCATGCAAGGGTGACAGGTGAGCCCCGGTTGTAGAGGAGTGTTATGCTTGCTAGAGGTCTGGCATCTCAGTTCTTTTCTGAGATGCAGTCATGAGTGGATTCTTGGATTGGCTGCCATTACAATGTCACACAGTTCATTAAAAACTGTAAGCCTAGGGACGCCTGGGTGGCTCAGTCTGTTAAGCTTCCGACTTCAGATCAGGTCATGATCTCTCATGTTTCATGAGGTCGAGCCCTGCCTCGGGCTCTGTGGGGACAGCTCAGAGCCTGGAGCCTGTTTCAGATTCTGTGTCCTCCTCTCTCTTTGCCCCTCTTCCGCTCTTAATTTTGGCAAAGGTCATGATCCCAGGCCAGGGCTGTGGGATCAAGCCCCAAGTCGGGCTCCATGCTGAGCGTGGAGCCTGCTTGGCATTCTCTCTGTTCCTCTGCCCCTCTTCCCTGCTCACTCTCTCTCTCTCAAATAAAAATTTTAAAAAATCCTAAAATAAAAATTATTCCTTTTATGAATAGTTTGATTTTAGATCATTAGATTTCAATAATATTTATCTGTGAAGGATAATGTGCATATAACAAGAGTAGTTATTCTTTTTTTTTAACTTTTTAAATTCTTTTTTTAATGTTTTATTTATTTCTGAGAGAGAGAGAGAGAGAGAGCGTGAGCAGGAGAGGTTCAGAGAGAGAGACACACACAGAATCCAAAGCTGGCTCCAGGCTCTGAGCTGTCAGCACAGAGCCTGACATGGGGCTCGAACCCACGAACCATGAGATCATGACCTGAGCCAATGTCAGACGCTTAACCGACTGAGCCACCCAGCCACCCCTTTTTTAACTTTTTAAAATATTTATTTATTTCTGAGAGAGACAGAGAGAGCACAAGCAGGGGAGGGGCAGAGAGAGAAGGAGACACAGAATCTGAACTGTCAGCACAGAGCCAGACGTGGGGCTCTGTGAATTCTTGAACTGTGAGATTATGACCTGAGCCGAAGTCTGAGGCTTAACTGACTGAGCCCCCCACACCCCCCAAGAGTAGTTATTCTTTATAAATTATCACTACCCGAAGAAGAAAACACAAGAAGGAATGAAATACAAGGTAACTTTTTGGTTGTTGGAGGGGTGTAATTCTGGGTGTGTGACTTATTAGATAGACCACTGGGAAGGCCAGTGTATCTAGAGGCAGGTACTGTTTGTCTGGGAAAAGGATCTAGAAGTACCATAGGAATAAAAAACTACCAAAAAAAAGTTTGACTACTTCTTTTTCACTAACAACGAGCCTGGCACCTATATATTTTTTTAAGTAGTCAAAAAAGTATCCCTTATATCAAGAAAATTTTTCAGTATTGATTTAAATAACGTGAACTATCATTCATTCTTTATTCATATTCAACTGTTACTACAAGGCAGAGGTTTAAAGCACAGGGATTTTTCACTACTATCTGCTGCCCTCTGCAGGCTAGTTTTAAACTCACAGATATATTGGAAGTCAGGGAAAAAATCCACTCCCCCATATTCTGGTGTGGGTGTACATTAGTAAGCTTGAAACAAGAATACTCATAAAATCTCAAAATTTTATTTCTGTTGCATAGATGCCATATGACTGGGCACTGTTACTTGTTACATGATTGAGAAATGGAGACTTCTCTTTTGAGTGTGGTAGTGAAAGGAAAAGAGAAGTGTGCTTGGGATAGAAGTTATGTATCTGTTTGGTTTTACTCTTTTTTTTAAGTTCATTTATTTATTTTGACAGAGAGAGAGAGCACAAACAGGGGAGGAGCGGAGAGAGAAGGAGGGAGAGAATCCCAAGCAGAGAGAGAGAAAGAGAGCACAAGCAGGGGAGGAGCGGGGAGAAAGGGAGGGAGAGAATCCCAAGCAGGCTGCTCCACAATGTGAGCAAAAGCCCAATATTGGGCAGAACCTCATGACCTGAGCAGAAATCAAGAGTCAGAAGCTTAACTGACTGAGCCACCCAGATGCCCCTTGGTTTTGATTCTTAAGTAACAGGTAGTTGAACATACGGGTCAGTACGTAAAATATTACTTCTTATGTTATTTTCTCCTGAATTTTCTTTTCATTAGTTGACTCTCATTCAAGGCAGTTTCTCTGGAGTAAATGTGGGCCTTCAAGTTCAGAAACCCTGATACAAGTATAACATAGAAGAAATTTTAAAAGATGTTTGTCTCATTCAGTTCCACCAGTGTCTGAGTTACAAAATATGGAGCTGGATAATAGAAAACGCAGAATTTATTCAGGGCATTCTGAAAGTAAAGGATTTCTGAGCTTCTGGGATAGGAGCCTTAGCAGATAATAGCTCCCAGAGAATTTTCCATTCTACAAGAGAATAGTGGGAATCTCTTTAATATAGTTGCATAGGATATAGGGGTAGAAAAGAGACTGATGCAGGCCCAATGAGCATCCTTTAGCCATTGTAACATGACAGTTCTCTCCAGAGGTCCAAGATGGGAGCTAGGTCTCAGAAGAGAGAGAGAACCAACCAGCTGCCCTGAGGGGCACTCAGGGGCACTTACGTCACATCTTGAAAATGATGTCAGCATGGAGAGAGAATGTGTGAGTACCATATAAAATGAGTTACATCGCAAAGATTATAACATAGCATCGAGACAGATCAAACAAGAGATGCAGATGTACTTTTCCAAGCCTGGGAAGAAAGAATGTGGTGGAGGGCAGATTCTGAATTTGAGCGAAGTGTGAAATAGATACCCATAGAGCAATTGAAGTTACTTGAAATGATTAACCTTTATCCTTCAGACAGATGAGAGACTTAAGATAAAGATTTTTATCCAGATATAAGAAAAACAAAGTTACATTTTTCTTACTAGCATCTGTGACTGGGGAAAAAAAGAACAGATGCTAGCATCTTCCTCTCTGTTCACACTTGATGTTCAGAATTTTTCCTCTTCTATTCTACAAGTCCCTTTCATGGTTTGATTCACTGTCCCCAGTAAAAAGAAAGCACCAAGATGATGAATGTGGTTTGTTAATCATGTGTCTCATGTGTCTTCAGTACCTAAATGACTCTTGGCTTATGATACATGCTCAATAAATGCTCATTTAAGGGGTGCGTGGGTGGCTCAGTTGGTTAAGCATCTGCCTTCAGCTCAGGTCATGATCTTATGGTTCATGAGTTCAAGCCTTACATCGGGCTCTGCACTGACAGTGCAGAGCATGCTTGGGATCCTCTCACTCCCCATATCTCTGCCCTTTCCCCTCCCCCTCGTGCACACATGCACATGCTCTCTGTCTCTTTAAAAAAAATTTAAAGAAATTTGTTTAATACTCATTAAAATGAAATAATTAAAAAAAAACCTAGATGACTAAAGCTTAGAGGAGAAAGAAGTCTTTTGTAAGTATGCAGAAAAAAATCAAGATATTACTTTCACCCTTTATTTCTCATTAATGGACTGTGTATAATTCTTGTGGATACTTAACTTGGTATGTGGCAGTTACTTAGGACCCAGTTGAGAAATAATAAGAGATTCACCATTTGTCAACACACAAGACTGACAGAATGTTATCCTTTTCTTAGAATAGTATTTTAAATGTAACTTTTTTTTTCCCTTTTGGATGTCCCTGCCATTATTAGTCTCTCTGGGTCAGCATCACTAGGAGGAGAGGGAAGGGGTCAGAGATGTATTCATGAAGCAAAAGAATGTGAGCACAGGTCCAGTAACTACAGGCATTTCAAACAAACAGTGTTGTCTGCTGCCCCTTACTGGTAAGATAATAAAATTGCTAAATTACATTTTAAAAGTGTAGTTCTTGGCACTGAAATCCTGTGTTACCAGAAATAGCTCCTTTACTACAACAAAAATTATGTAAGTGAATCATCTCAAAAACTAAACCCCGTATGGGGAAAGTCACTTCATTAAAGGCAGTTTTCTGGCCTTCAATATGGATAACTGTAGGGAAAAGTTAAGTAGGAAAAATACTAAAGAAACCCCATATGTATAAATTGATTTCCCATGCTTGAAAACTTGAAAGTTATCAATGGCAACAAATACTCTAAGTTGATTTCTTTGAAGTGACAGTGCCATTTTATTTTCTTGTTTATTTATTTATTTATTCATTCATTTTTAAAATTTTTTAATGTTTCTTATTTAATTCTGAGAGAGAGGGAGACAGCGCAAGTAGGGGAGGGTCAGAGAGAGAGGGAGACACAGAATCTGAAACAGGCTTCAGGCTCTGAGCTGTCAGCACAGAGCCTGATGCGGGGCTCAAACCCACGAACCGTGAGATCATGACCTGAGCCGAAGTTGGACGCTTAACCGACTGAGCCACCCAGGCACCCCTTTATTTATTTATTTATTTATTTATTTATTTATTTATTTATTTTTAAAGTTTGTTTGTTTTGAGAAAAAGAGAGAAGAGTGGGAGATGGGCAGAGTAAGAGGGAGAGAGAATCCCAAGCAGGCTCGGGGCTGGAACCCATGAACCGTGAGATCTTGGCCTGACTTGAAACCAACAGTTGGATGTTCAACCAACTGAGCCACCGAGGTGCCCATTTCATTTGTTTTTAAGAAAATATCTGCCACTTGCCCATGTCTGAGTAACCGTGGTTTGTTCTCCAATCATCCTTTCAAGTAAAAATGGCATTCTGTGAAAAGCAGCAGTTAATTCAGGTTGCAGTTGAAACTAGAGCCCAAGTGCTTCCCTGAGATAACCTTCATAATACTTCAGTATTTCAGCACATTGCCATATGCACACTTCCCATGTCCTCACACAGGACATTGGAAAGGAGCAGCCATAAACCACTGGGAAAATGCTTTTAGCAGGTGTTTTGGAGTAAACCAGTGAATTCTGAGGGCTTGCTGAACTGTGGGTGTTGGGCCTCGGAATGCCAAGCCAGCACTTCTGCCCTGGTCTCTGTTAATGGTTAATAAACCCAGAGATTCCAGTCACTAGAGTAATGTTGTACCTCCCTAGTGCCAGGTTGGCTAGCCATAGAGGACTTTAATTTGTGCATGAAATGACCATGGCTTTCCAAGGAGGTGATCCAGAACTGTAGGTTAACAGCCTAATGTGTGGTTTCACTGCTATATCTTCGGTAAACAGCACTGGCCCTGGGGCTGGATTGAGATAAGCACCTCAAGGAAGTGTACAGAAGGGACCTCATTCTTGGTAAACAAGGAGACACAATTATGGATGAGAAAACAATGCTGAAAACTCAGTCTAAAAGTGAAGGCAAAGTTGAAAATGCAAAATGAGCAATGAAGTCAGAAGTCAGGATTGGGGGAGAGGGCAGAAGGAGGAAGCAATTGCAGAATCATTTTGGCCAAAGGTGGAGAAATAAAAGCCTCCGACTGCACGAGAATTCTGGCAGTCCCCTCTACGTGGTACCTGGTATATCACATGGGACTTGTCAGCTCCCGAAAGAATAGTGCAAGGCCAAAGAGGACAGCGAGACAGGAAAAAAAAACAGAAACAAAACGAAACAAAACAAAACAAAACAAAATCTGAAGCCAGAAGGAAACAGGATCAGAGATACTGGCCCCAAAAAGGGAGCTAACAGTCAGATGGTAATTCCAAGCAGAGACATGGCAAATTGTATATTGTTTCTGATCGGCATAGCATCCTCTTCCGTTCCAGGAAGAGAGAAACTATTGCCTCTCCTCTTCCCTTTATAGTAAGCTATGGGAAAGCAGGATGCTGTCTCCTGTCTCTCATTTTCAGCCAGTGTACTTAAACTTCATTCTCCACACTCTGCTAAAACCGGTAAAGGTCATCAATGGCTTCCTAACCGAAAAGTCCTATAGACTTGTTTTCATCCTCATTTGCTACTTCATTTCCAACAAACTTCTCAAAAGTCTCTTCCTGAGAGACTCCTTCCCTAATCTCCCTAATAAAACAGTGCTCATTATCACACAATTGCTTTCCCTGATGTTATTCTCTTTTTATTTTTATTATAGAAAAATTTAAATATAGGAAAGTGGACACAATAGCTTCAACAGTTACCAAACTCATGGGAAAACTTGTTTTAGAGAGGTCCAAATTTACTTTCCCCTCTCATACTGTTTTCTTTATTATTTTTTAAAATTTACATCCAAGTTAGTAGCATATAGTGCAACAATGATTTCAAGAGTAGATTCCTTAATGCCCCTTACCCATTTAGCCCATTCCGCCCCTCTCACAACCCCTCCAGTAACCCTCTGTTTCTTCTCCATATTTAAGAGTCTATTATACTTTTGTCCCCTCCCTGTTTTTATATTATTTTTGCTTCCTGTCCCTTATGTTCATCTGTTTTGTATCTTAAAGTCCTCATATGAGTGAAGTCATATGATATCTGTCTTTCTCTGACGGACCAATTTCACTTAGCATAATACCCTCTGGTTCCATCCACATAGTTGCAAATGGCAAGATTTCATTCTTTTTGATGGCTGAGTAATGCTCTATTGTACATACATAAATGACATCTTTATCCATTCATCCATCGATGGACATTTGGGCTCTTTCCATACTTTGGCTATTGTTGATAGTGCTGCTATAAATATTGGGGTGCATGTGCCCCTTGGAATCAGCATTTTTGCATCCTTTGGATAAATACCTGATGCAGTTGCAGGTTTGTAGGGTAGTTCTATGTTTAATTTTTTGAGGAGTCTCCATACTTTTTTCCAAAGTTGCTGTACTAGTTTGCCTTCCCACCAGCAGTGCAAAAGATCCTCTTTCTCCACATCCTCGCCAACATCTGTTGTTGCCTAAGTTGTTAATGTTAGCCGTTCTGACAGGTGTGAGCTGGTATCTCACGGTGGTTTTGATTTGAATTTCCCTGTTGATGAGTGACATTGAGCATCATTTCATATGTCTGTTGGCCATCTGGATGTCTTCTTTGGAGAAGTGTCTGTTCATGTCTTTAGCCCATTTCTTCACTGGATTATTTGGTTTTTGGGTGTTGAGTTTGGTAAGTTCTTTATAGATTTTGGATACCAACCCTTTATCTGATATGTCATTTGCAAATATCTTCTCCCATTCTATCAGTTGCCTTTTACTTTTGCTGATTGTTTCTTTCACTGTGCAGAAGCTTTTTATCTTGATGAGGTCCCAATAGTTCACTTTTGCTTTTGTTTCCCTTGCCTCTGGAGACGTGTTGAGTAAGAAGTAGCTATGGCCAAGGTCAAAGAAGTTCTTGCAGGCTTTCTCCTCGAGGATTTTGATGGCTTCATATCTGACGTTTAAGTCTTTCACCGATTTTGAGTTTATCTTTTTGTATGGTGTAAGAAAGTGGTCCAGGTTCATTTTTCTGCATGTCGCTGTCCAGTTTTCCCATCACCACTTGCTGAGGAGACTGTCTTTTTTCCGTTGAGTATTCTTTCCTGCTTTGTCAAAGATGAGTTGGCCATATGTCTGTGAGTCCATTTCTGGGTTCTCTATTCTGTTCCATTGATCTGAGTATCTGTTTTTGTGCCACTACCATGCTGTCTTGATGATTACAGCTTTGTAATACAGCTTGAAGTCTGGGATTGTGATGCCTCCTGCTTTGGTTTTCTTTTTCAAGATTGCCTTGGCTATTTGGGGTCTTTTCTGGCTCCATACAAATTTTAGGATTGTTTGCTCTAGCTCTGTGAAGAATATTGATATTATTTTGATAGGGATTGCATTGAATATGTAGATTGCTTTGGGTAGTATTGACATGTTAACAGTATTTGTTCTTCCTATCCAGGATCATAGAATATTTTTCCATTTTTTGTGTTTTCTTTTGTGTTTTCAGTGTATAGATTTTTCACCTCTTTGGTTAGATTTATTCCTAGGTATTTTATGGTTTTTTGTGGTTTTAGGTGCAATTGTAAATGGGATCGATTCGTTGATCTCTCTTTCGATTGCTTCATTGTTGGTGTATAGGAATGAAATTGATTTCTGTGCATTGATTTTATATCCTGCAACTTTACTGAATTCCTGAATCAGTTCTAGCAATTTTTTGGTGGATCACATACTGTTTTGAAGTAATTCCCAGACATCCTATCTTTTTATCCATAAGTATTTCATATGTATCTACATATGTATCTTTTTGTTAAACAATCATAATACTATTATCACAACTGAAAACAAGACAAAAAATCTGTAATATATCAAATATCCAGTGTTCAAATTATCAACTTACTCATGAATGTTATTTTTCCCTAATTTGGTTTTTTTAATGTTTATTTATTTTTGAGAGAGAGGGAGAGAGAGAGACACCATGAGTGGAGAAGGGGCAGACAGAGAGGGAGTCACAGAATCTGAAGCAGGCTCCAGGCTCTGAGCTGTCAGCACAGAGCCTGCTGTGGCCTCAAACCCACGAACTGTGAGATCATGACCCAAGTTAAAGTCAGATGCTTCAAAGACTGAGCCACACAGGCGCCCCAGCTAATTTGTTTTTCTTTTTAATATTTATTTATTTATTTTTAGAAAGAGAGAGAGAGAGTGTATGTGTGTGAGTGTGTGTGTGTGTGTGCGCGTGCGCACGCGCACACACGCACTCCTGTGGGAGAAGGGCAGAGAGACGGGGAGAGAGAATCCCAAGCAGGCTCTACAGTGTCTGTGCATAGCCTAACATGGGGCTCGATCTCATGAACCATAAAAGATCATGACCTGAATTGAAATCAAGAATCAGATCCTTTGCTGACTGAGCCACCCAGGTACACCCATTTTTCCCTAATTTGAATCAATATTTAAACAAGATACAGAATTGTGATTGTTTGTTAAGTTTCTTATCTCTTTTAATCTATAGGTCCCTTCTCCTCTTCTCTCCCTTTCCTGTGAAATCTCTCTGTTGAAAAAAAAAAAAAAACAACTAGCAGTACCTGGGTGGCTCAGTCAGTTAAGGGCCCAGCTCTTGGTTTTATCTTGCATCATAATCTCACAGTTTTTGGGCTCAAGCCCTCTACATTAGCCTCTGTGGTAACAATGAAGAGACTGCATGGGAGTCTCTCTCTTCCTCTCTCTGCCTTTCCCTTGCTCATGTTCTCTCTATCTCAAAATAAATAAATAAACTAAAAAAAAAAAAAATAAACAAAAAACAACTAAGAATTTGTCTTGTAACATTTTCCAAAGTCTGGATTTTGTTGATGAGTTTCATTACTATATTCCCTTATCTTTCATATTTCCTGTGCAGTGATTGCTGGATCATTTGAGTTTTCTTGGTGAAATTGCTTCATGAAGGGTGTGGTGTTCTTCTAACAAAAAGTACACTGTTTGCTTTTATTATGTAGACAAATATGGTGGGCATTGCCTAGATTCATTAATGCATTAGGAGTGCAAAATGATAAGTTCCAAGTCTATCGTTGCATCTTAATTCATTAACTGGAATATTTCTGTAAAGAGAAACCCCCTTGTCAATGGCTTGTTTACTCAGTAATAGAGTTCACATAGGAAAGACAGGATAAATGCTTGATTGGTTCCCTTTTAAAAAAATTATTGCAAAATAATGGCATTTTGCATTCTGCAACAGTTACTAATCAGTGTTGTTATTTGTGTCAGTTAGCTGTTATTAGGTAAAACAAACTCTCTGTCTCCCATTCCTGAAAACTCAATTGCTTAAAACAATGAAGCACTTCTGCTTCTGGCCAAGG
Source organism: Hyaena hyaena (assembly GCF_003009895.1). Classification (NCBI taxonomy): domain Eukaryota; kingdom Metazoa; phylum Chordata; class Mammalia; order Carnivora; family Hyaenidae; genus Hyaena; species Hyaena hyaena. Next base: position 435,151 of record NW_024081166.1, read on the forward strand.
TGGAGAAATAAGGTACATATTATCTTCCTGCCTAAAATAATTTTTATAATATACAAAATATATGAAACAACTATTTGAAGACAGTAGACATTAGGCAACAAAGGACAGTTATCCTTGAGAGGCGGAAAATAAACAAGGTAAGCCCACTGAATACTCCATCATACTTCCTTGAGGGAATTTATAGGCCATGACACAGGGAGAGAGAATTGAGGCAGATCCCAGAGTACTCCCTGAGTTTAGGATATATAGTGGAGATTCTAGGGAGTACAAAGAAACTAGAGTTCACAGGACAGAGTACCAAAAAAAGTGAGGGTTGTTCATAGAGAGAGCTCTAGAGATAGGCAGAGGTACTTCCTCAAGTATTAGGTGAGCACTGATCAGCAAATGCATGTGAGGAAACTACATAAGATTGGAGAAAGGTTGCATTTAAAAGGATTACATGCAATAGTGCCTGCCATTCCACAGAGCCAGAAATAGTGCTTGCCCCCACCAACCAGTCTAGAAAACCCTATGATTCTTTAAGCATTGGGAATAGTACATGGAAGGGCCTTGTCTCAGCAGTAGGGATTAATTAGTCCTGGACTAAGCACTGAGTTGATTTCACTTAAGAATCTTAAATTTAAGGGCACCTGAATGGCTTAGTCAGTCGAGCATCCAACTTTGGCTCAGGTCATGATCTTGCCGTTCCTGTGTTCGGGTCCCACATTGGGCTCACTGCTATCAGTCTGTCAACACATAGCCTGCTTTGGATCCTCTGTTCCCCTCTCTCTGCCCCTCCCCTATTTGTGTTCTCAAAAATAAATAAAATGTTTTTAAAAAGGAATCATAAGAGTCAAAGGTCAAACTGTTTTGAAGTAATATAATTATAACCCAAAACAAAGCTCAAGAATCCTTTTAGGAATGTAAAAACTGTAACACCCAACAAGGTAAAATTCACATTCCCTGGCATCCAATAAAAAATTATTAGGCATGGAAGAAGAAGGAAAATAAGACCTATAATAAGAAAAGAAGCCACTTAATCAAAATGCTTTCAGAATTCACATGTGTTAGAATTAGCAAGCAAGAACATTTAAATAGTTATTATAACTATTTCATTCATAAAAAGTAGACATAAAACATGTTAAAAAGATCCAAACCAAACTTTTAGAGATTAAAATTACAATGTATGAAATAAGTGTCAAACGTTAATCACATTTGATGGAAGATTTAATGGAAGATTAGACATTTCAGAAACAAAGATTAGAAAATTAAGCGAACTGAGAGATACATCAGTAGAACTATCCAAAATAAAACACAGAGAACAGGGAATTTTAGTAAAATAACAAAACCCTGAGTTGTGACACGATTGAAGCAGATTAATCTGCACAGACTTATAGTTCCCATAAGAAAGGAGAGATAAGGGGACAGAAAAGTTATTTGAAGAAATACAGCTGAAATGTTCCCAAATGTGATGAGAAGAATAGAGCCACAGGTCCAGAAAGTTCAACAAACCTCAAGCACAAAAATGATGAAGAAAACTACACCAAGACATATCATAATCAAATTGCTCAAAACCAGGATAATTTTAAACCAGATCAAACAAAACAACAACACAAACAGAGAATTTGTACAGAAAGAAAAATTCAGGTATCAGCAAATTTCTTGTCAGAAACAATAAGCAAAAAGATAGTGGAACAGCAGTTTTAAAGTTCTGAACAACAACAGCAAAAATTGTCAGGTCTACACACTGTGAAATGTTTCAAAAATGAAGGTGATATAAGGACATCTTTAGACATCTAAAAGCTGAAAGATCTCCAGCATACCATTCTGTAAGAGGTATTAAAAGAAATCCTTCAGGGAAGTCTGAGTGGCTCGGTTGAGTGTCCAGCTCTTGATTTCAGCTCAGGTCATGATCCCACAGTTGTGTGATTGAACCCTGCATCAGGCTCCACACTGAGGGTAGCACCTGCTTAAGATTCTCTCTCTTTCTACATTATCCTCTCTCCCACTTTCCCGCACTGAGCTCTCTAAAATAAAAATAAAAATTCTCCCTCCCTCTGCCCCTCTCCCCCATTCACATGATCACTCTCTTTCTCTAAAAGAAAAAAGAAAACAAAAGGCAATCCTTCAGTTAGAAAAGCAATGATGAGAATATGATCTATACCAAGGAATGCAGAGCTTCAGAAATGGTAAATTTATTTCTATGAGTGGGGTTTTTATTATTTAAATATCTTAGAATATAATTGATTGTTCCAAAATAATAGTAACAATATTATGTGTGGAGTTTATGACATATATAAAAGTATCATGTGTGACATTATAACACAAAGGTCAGGAGAGGATAAAGGTAGATATACTATTGTAAAGTTCTTATACTGTATTTGAAGGTAGAATGTGATAAAGTAAAAGTGTATACTATAAAACCTAAAGCAACTACTAAAATAAAACAGTAAGTTGTAACCAATAAGGAAACAATGGAAATAAAATGAAATCACACAAAATATTTAGTTAAGCCAAATAAAGGAAGGAGATGGAAGCAAAGATCACATGAATCAAATAGAAAACAAATGGGGCGCCTGGGTGGTTTAGTCGGTTAAGCGTCCGACCTTCGCTTAGGTCATGATCTCACGGTTCGTGGGTTCGAGCCCCGCGTCGGGCTCTGTGCTGACTGCCAGCTCAGAGCCTGGAGCCTGTTTTAGTCTGTGACTCCCTCTCTCTCTGACCCTCCCCTGCTCACGCTGTCTCTCTCTCTCCTAGAAATAAATAAAACATTAAAAAAAAAAAAACAAATAGAAAACAAATAACAAGATAATATAGTTAACCCTATCCATAATTATAATTACATTAAATATAAATTGTCTTGGGGCACCTGGGTGGCTCAGTCGGTTAAGCAGCCGACTTCAGCTCAGGTCATGATCTCACGATTTGTGAGTTCAAGCCCCGCATCAGGCTCTGTGCTGACAGCTCAGAGCCTGGAGCCTACTTCTGATTCTGTGTCTCCCTCTCACTCTGACCATCCCCTGCTCACACTCTGTCTCTATGTCTCTCAAAAATAAATAAGCGTTAAAATTATTTTAAATATAAATTGTCTGGAGGGGTGATTCCTAGGTGGCTTGGTTAGTTAAACATCCGACTCTTGATTTTGGCTCAGGTCATGATCTCACCACTGGTGAGATAGAGCCCCACGTTTTTGGGCTCTGTGCTGACAGTGTGGAGCCCTCTTAAGTTTCTCTCTTTCTGACCACCCTCATGAATGCTCGCTCTCTCAAAATAAATATAAAAAAAATAAAAACAAATTGTCTGAATTCCCCAATTACAATGAGGAAGTTGTCATATTGGATTAATACATCAATCCTCAACTCTGTGGTGCCTACAGAAAACACACTTCGAATATAAAGATACGAGTAGGCTGAAAGTAAAAGAATGGAAAGAGATATATTCCATCATGCTATTACTAATCAAAGAAAGTTAAAATGGCTGTATCAATACCATACACAGTAGATTTCAGAAGAAAGAATTTTATGAGGGTAACAGTGTCATGTCACAATGATAAAACTGTCAATTTATCAAGAAGACAAAACATTCCTAAATGCTTATTTGCCTAACAGATCTTCAGAATACATGAAGCAAAAGTTTATAGAGAAGTAGGCAAATCCACTAGTACATTCAGAGAGTTCAATACCATTCTCTCAATAATTGATGGAACAAGTAGATGGAAAATCAGGAATGATCTCTGTTCCCAGAGGTCAGCAATCTATGCCCTGACACCTAAATCCATTTATCTCCTTGCCTCATCTGTTTTTATAAATTATATTTTATCGGGCTAGAGACAATCTCATGCATTTATGTATTGTCTATGGTTGCTTTCACATTACAACAGAAGATATATATGTCTACTTTCACATTGTATAGCAGAAGAGTAGTATTTAGGGGGAAATTTATAGCACTAGGTGCCAATATTTTGTACAGAATGAAAATAAAAACCAACATAACAAACTTTGTGAAGCACCACTTAATCATTACTTAGAAATTTATATCACTAAGTGCCAATATAAGAAAAAAAAATCCCAAAGAAATGCCTTCAATTTCCACCTCAAGAGCAGCATAATTGTGACAGAGATTCCATGGTCTGCAAAGCCTAAAATATTTATCTTTCCCTTTAAAGAAAAGGTTACTAACACTTGAAATAGAAGAAAAGTACAACCACTTTGACCTAGTAGACATTTATAAAACACTTCATTCAACAAAGCAAAATACACATTCTTGCCAAGTGCACATGGAACACTTAACAAGAAGGTCATATTCTGAGACAATAAAACAAGTCTCCATTAATTCAAAAGGATTAAAGTCATATAATGTATCTTCTCTGATCACAATTGAATTAAATGGGAATGATGGATATATCTGTCAAATCATCATGATGCTTTCATGTGTGTACACATATGCCAAAACTTATCAAGTTATACATGTGAAGTATGTGGAGCTTATTACATATCTGTTACACTTTATACTATTGGTGGGAATGCAAACTGGTGCAGCTACTCTGGATAACAGTATAGAGGTTCATCAAAAAGTTAAAAATAGATCTACCCTACGATCCAGCAATTGCACTACCAGGTATTTACCCAAAGGATGCAAAAGCAGTGATCTGAAGGAGCATATGCAGCCCAATGTTTATAGCAGCACTATCAACAATAGCCAAATTATGGAAAAAAATCCAAGTGTCCATCAATTGATGAGTGAATAAAGAAGATGTAGTTTATATATAGAATGGAATATTACTAAACCATCGAAAAGAATAAAATTTTGCCATTTGCAACAACGTGGATAGAGCTAGGGTGTATTATGTTAAGCGAAATAAGTCAATCAGAGAAAAAACAAATACCAATTATTTCACTCATATGTGGAATTTAAGAAACAAAGCAGATGAACATAGGGAAAGGGAAGGGAAAAAGTGAGAGGGAAGCAAACCTAAGACACTTTTTTACGTTTATTTATTTGGGGGGGGAGGCACATGCATGAGTGGGGAGAGGGGGAGAGAGAGGAGGAGAGAGAATCCCAAGCAGGCTCCATGCTATCAGCACAGCCTGATGCAGGACTCAGTCTCACAAATGGTGAGATCATGACCTGAGCCAAAATCAAAAGTTGGACACTTAACCAACTGACCCAACTAGGTGCCCCTAGAGACTCTTAACAATAGAGAACAAACTGAAGGTTAATGGATGGAGGTGGGTGGAGGATTGGCCAATGGATGATGGGTGTTAAGGAGAGCACTTGCTATGATAAGCAGTAATATACTATGTAAGTTATTAACTGAATGAACTGTTGCTGAAACCACTATTGGTTAACTAACACTGTATGTCAACGAATTAGAATTTAAATAAATATTTGAAGAAAGAGAAAACTGATTCAAGGGATGGGGAAAATATCCTACCTCTTGAAGGGAAGAGCTATAGTCACAGTTGTAAGAAGCAGAGATATAAGAAAGGGAATAATTAGGTTGTTGCAATCACTCTAACAATTATTATTGACTTATGGATTCAATCCTATTTAATGTATTTTAGTCAATTGCAGTTATCCTTGTTGATAGGCAACTTGTCCATATTAGGATAATACTGTCACTGGGAGCCAGTATTTATTTGGAACAGCTTGCCACATCTTCTAAATATGGAAACTACATTTCCCAGTATCACCTTTCCTATGTGACAAAATCATGTCAATGACAGGAACTTGGGAAAAACTTGAAAGTTGGAGGTGGAAGCCATTCTCAGGAATTTGCTGTGACCAAATTCAATCTCTTCACAGGCCTGTCTATGAGCTGCTACTTCCAAGACATAGTAGGTAAACTGACAGCTTCTCAAACTCCTCTAGAATTCTTACCTTTCAAACCAAGCTCCAAGCGTTAGGTTGAAAACAATAGTGGTGTGATTTTATGGTTTCTTTCCCAGCTTTTCCTCACTCATGTAAATTCAGATTCTTGTAATAAACCCTTTTATTCCCATAATAGCTGTGGTAACTCTTATCTTGTTTGAATCTGGGCTAATAAAGAGTTTCTTCAGGTTGGTTCCTGAGTCCTTTTGACATAACATTGTGTAGTCTTTGATAATTCACTTACTTCCTGGTATAAGAAGATATTCAAAGGTTATTTGTACTATTACTGCTCAAGATGTAGAATCACCATATCTACAGGGATATCCTGTTTGTTTGTTTGTTTGTTTGTTTTAAGTCACTTGGATTAGTTCCTCTCTGCCTGAGTACACAATTTATTAATAATAGTTTCTGTCACTATCTGATATTAAATTTGCTCATTGTCTATCTCCTACTTTAGAAGATAAATCCAGTGAAAGCAAGGACTTTGCTTTGTTTACCGTCATATCCTCAGTACACTTCCAGTTACTAAATAATTTTGTTTTCTTACTCTCATAAAGGGATTTCTCATAATTTCTGTTTTATTACTAACAGCTTGAACCACTTTAATACAGAATTTCTCCAATGGAAATTTAAGACATTATGTTCTTACCTTTGTTTGTTTATAAAATATGTCCCACAGATTTCTGACTTTTTTTTTCTTATGGCTGTATGCAGTGAAGAAAATGTTGATAAAATAAATAAGTATAAACCTTTTATGTTAAAATTATTATGCAAAGTGACAAGTTATTGGGGTTTTTTTTTTGGTCTTTGTTCTACTAAAATTAAATTCAACATTTATAATTTTAAAAAATGTATTCGGAAAAGTCCCCATGGTGCCAGACATTTTTCTTGCAGGGACAAGTCTTAGAATACATATAGTAAGAATCCATCACACTGGGGCAAAAGTAACTGTGGCTTTGAGCAAAAATTTGCTGCAATGCAGCTGTTATGTGACATCTAGTAGCTCTGTGGTTTTTGTGGACACAAAAAATAAGTAGTGAGCTCAAAAAACTATAACCACAGTAGTCTATTCTATACAAATACGCTGGTGCCAAACATTTGATGCTAACCACAGAGTGAAAAAGTCAGTATGCAGATTAATACATGGTAAAAATTGAAATGTAAGTAATCATAATCACACCACTACAAACCACATGTTTTTCATAAAATGTTTCCAATTTTCTTATTGGCAGGCTGAGTACCTGTAATTGGAGAAAGGCTTCAGGCTAAAGAAATATAATCTTTCTACTATAAACTTCAGTGATTTGAGTTGATTGAGATAGAGGAGTAACTCTAAATTTTTTGATGTTTTAACAAATCCAAATTGCTACAGCTAAACTAAGAGTGTTCTTTGTTTTTTATTAATTCAATGTGCTTTAATATAAAAATATACATATTTGTAATTATATTTGTAAAAAGTGTTTCCAAAATACATGAAGTTTTTAAAAGCAATTCTTATCTTTGTATTGCAAACATGCATTCTTTGGTCTTTATGAACTTGCCTGTACAGCCTACAAAGATATTCTGAGTTTTTGGTGCCTGAATTCTTTTTTTTAAATGTTTATCTATTTTTTGACATAGAGACAGAGTGCGAGCAGGGGAGGGTTAGAGAGAGAGGGAAACACAGAATCTGAAGCAGGCTCCAGGCTCTGAGCTGTCAGTACAGAGCCTGACGCAAGGCTCGAACTCATGAACCATGAGATCATGACTTGAGCCAAAGTCGGACGTTTAGCCCACTGAGCCACCCAGGTGCCCGTTGGTATCTCAGTTCTTAAGTTTTAGCATTTTGTGAAGTAGCAACACACTGAGGATGGAAAATGTTAACTCTAAATAAGTCAGAAACCACTCACAGATTTATTACAGCCAAAAGAGTAAACAGGAATGACCTAACAAGTACTAGCAAACCAGTATCCAAGTTGTGATCTATTGTGGCAAAATAACTCCGGTAAACCGTGAGTGGATTAAAGAGATAATGTAAACATTTGCATTCTCTTTATACTATAAATATAAAATATGTCATGGCAAGCCAGAGAAGGCTATCATAAAAAGGGTCTGCTGATCTATAATAAAAATGTATCTATTTCTGATAGCCCAAAATTCATTTCATTGCAGAACTTGGTGGGGTGAGGGATAGGAAAAGCAGAGCATTCTGGGTAAGAGAAGTCCAACTCCCACGGCAGCATACAGAAAATGATCAGATTTCAAGTCTTCTGGGCTGGGCTTTCTTAAGTAAATAACACACACACTCATTTTTTCCTTTCAGTCTGCATGTCCCGGAAGCAGACAGCAAAACGAAGTTAGAAATACAAGAGCTATGGTAGAGGTAACACCTATGAAAGTCAGAGAGCAGAGGGAGGACAGGTGGGCAGAGAAAGCCTACAGTCCACCATGCAAGTCTGACACCTGTGAATGTGAAAGAGGAAGAATGAAAGCTTGGCAAAGAGCCTCAGACTATCTGTAGTTCTGAGAAAGTCTCGGGCAGCCCAGTGGGGAACAATGGTGCAAAGATTTCCCATAGTGTGAAGTTCCAAATTGGGAGGAAAGTGCCATGCTCTAGTACCCCTGCTGTGCTTAGTCTCTCCAGGGAGTTGTTTGGAGAGAGCTTGGCCTTGATTAGAACATGGAGCAGATTCTGAAGCCACTGCAATTGGAGGCTGTCAGCTCATTGCAGTTTCTCCCTTAAGGGGAGATCTAAGTGGCATACCTTCACAGCTGCTGCATCTCCCATTTAAATGATAGTGATCCATGAAGCTTTCTTCCCCTTTAACGATAGAATAGATATTTTTTAAATGCCAGATACAATATGTACTATCTTAAGAATGTCATACGGACTGTTCTTTCAGTTATTGTGAAAATATGTATCAGGGAAAAATAGGTTTCAGAGAGACAGAAGGAGATCTAGAGTGGAAGATTTAAAATGACATCAGGCCAGGGAGCATGGGTGGCTCAGTCCGATAAGTGTCGACTCTTGATTTGGGTTTATGAGTCTGACTCTGCGCTGGTGGCACAGAACCTGCTTGGGATTCTCTGTCTCCCTCTCTCTCTACCCCTCCCCCACTTACTCCCTCACTTTCTCTCTCAAAAATAAGCAAACAAATTTAAATAAATAAATAATAAAACAACACCAAGCTTTTCAAAAGCAACAACAGAGCGGCACCTGGCTGGCTTAGCCAGTGGAACATGTGACTCTTGATCTCTGGGCTGCTAAGTTCGAGTCCCACATTGGGTGCAGAGGTTACTTAAAAATGAAAATCTGTATGAGAATGTGAACTGGTGAAGCCATTCTGGAAAACAGTAGGAAGGTTCCTCAAAAAATTAAAAATACAACTACCCTATGAACGAGTAATTGCACTACTAGGTATTTATCCAAGGGATACAGATATGCTGTTTGAAAGGGACATATGCACCCCAATGTTTATAGCAGCACTATCAACAATAGCCAAAGTATGGGAAGAGCCCAAATGTCCTTTTTGGATGAATGGATAAAGACGATGTGATAGATAGATGATAGATAGATAGATAGATAGATAGAGATAGAGATAGATAAACACAATGGAGTATTACTCAACAATCAAAAAGAATGAAATCTTGCCATTTACAACTACGTGGATGGAACTATACGGTATTATACTAAGTGAAATTAGTCAGTCAGAGAAACACAAATATCATATGACTTCACTCATATGAGGACTTTAAGATACAAAACAGACGGACATAGGGGAAGGGAAGCAAAAATAATATAAAAACAGGGAGGGGGCAAAAATATAAGAGACTCTTAAATATTGAGAACAAACAGAGGGTTACTGGAGGGGTTGTGGGAGGGGGAATAGGCTAAATGGGGAAGGGGCATTAAGGAATCTACTCTTGAAATCATTGTTGCACTATATGCTAACTAACTTGCATGTAAATTTAAAAAATAAATTTAAAAAAATTTTAATGAAAATCTGTAAAAAAAAGTAACAGCAACAACAATAGGAGTAAGGAGTACTCATTTAGAAGTGCTGAACAAATTTTGAATTAGAGTTTTACTAAATAATGTGTTGGGTAAGATGAAGACATTCTCAAGCATACAAGGTCTTAGAGATTTTTTCACACATGAGTATTATCAAAAACACAGAGTAGGTAGGGGTACCTGGGTGGCTCAATCAGTTGAGCATCCAACTCTTGCTTTCAGCTCAGGTCATAATCTCAGAGGTTGTTAGATCAAGCTCCACATAGGGCTCCACACAAAGCATGGAGCCTGCTTGAGATTCTCTCTCTCTCCAAAAAAAAAAAAAAAAAAAAAATTAAAAACACAGAATAAGCATTCCAGAAACAGGAGAAATTAACAGTAACATTTACTGTTTTTATATCGTCACCACCAAAAAAAGAAGGTAATGAAAAGGGGGAAAAAGGAAAAAAGATGCATCAATAAGGATTCTGCAATAAATTAATCACAAGATCAACACTCTTGAAGGGTGCTATCAAGAATAGTGGGATTGGGGAGAGGGCTAAGATATTGATCTTCTTTGAAGGGAACATATCAATCTTGTTTTAAGCTGGATTTTCCCAGTATCAGACCCTGAGCCGAAGATTTGAGTGCAAATATTTTATTTTGGTGATGACCCCAAAAAGCACCAATAGGGACATGCAGAAGGAGACAGGGAAGGGAAGAAAGCCAATACAAGATAATGTTAGGCACCAGGTTTTCACTTTGGGCAATAAAACTAAATCTCACTGGGGACTTCTGGGACATGTAGATCAGGCATCACATTTGTCTCACATTTGTCCCATTCAAAGAGCAAAAAGAAAAAAAGAAAAAAGAAGGCATTTGCCCACCAGCTCCTATCTGTCATTGGCTAAGGGCTGTTCCCATGAGCGTTAGCTCCCTGGAGATTCCATTCCACCCCATATATGGCCAAACACCCTTCTGAAGTCCAGGAAACTTCTGGCTAAGGGTCAAAGTGCTTGAAGTAAGAAGCTATTGCCATGAATGGGAAACATGATAGCATAAGGGATATGGCATGAACACCAGCAACTTCTGTAGTCCACCACTGCCTGCACATATCTACTTACGCCCCACATTAAATTCCTTCTGTCTCAGGGCACCTGGGACAGTCGGTTAAGCGTCAGTCGGTGAAGCGTCCGACTTCAGCTCAAGTCATGATCTCACGGTTCATGGGTTTGAGTCCCACGTAGGGCTCTGTGCTGACAGCTAGCTCAGAGCCTGGAGCCTGTTCCAGATTCTGTGTCTCCCTCTCTCTCTGACCCTCCCCTGCTCATGCTGTCTCTCTCTCTCTCTCTCTCTCCCTCTCTCTCTTAGAAACAAATAAAACATTAAAAAATTTTAAAAAATTCCTTCTGTCTCATCACTGTTCTTCAATTCAGTGGCCAGTCTTGTCTTGTCTTGTCTTGTCTTGTCTTGTCTTGTCTTGTCTTCTCTTCTCTTCTCTTCTCTTCTCTTCTCTTCTCTTCTCTTCTCTTCTCTTCTCTTTTCTTTTCTTTTCTTTTCTTTTCCTTTCTTTCCTCTTTTCTTTTCTTTAAAAAATTTAGTGTTTGTTTATTTTGAGAGAGAGACAGAGCACAAGCAGGGGAGGTGCAGAGAGAGAGGGAGACACAGAATCCAAAGCACGCTCCAGGCTCTGAGCTGTCAGCACATAGCCCGACATGGGGCTCAAACCCATGAATCATGACGTGAGTTGAAGTCAGATGCTTAACGGACAGAGCCACCCAGGCACCTCCCTATTTTAAAGAAATTTTTTTTAACGTAGTCACAATTTTAAAATAAGATGAAATACGAACAATAAGAAACTAATGGGATGAACTGCAATCTCCACTATTCATTGTCTTAGTTCTTTAGCAGTCATTGTATATTCCACTCATCTTTGGCTGGCATTTCTGCTAGTCTGGCTTGTTTCATTTCAGTGAAACTCAGACCCTCATTCTTGAACCTCATTTAACTGTTTTCTAACCAGTCCATGGTTGTTGCACTTGCCTTTTCACTGTTATCATTAGACATAGAAGCACCAAGAAGAACCCAGTGAATCCCCTAAGTTCCAGACATATTTTTCCTTGGCCTGAGGAGCCAAAAAGACTGGGTGGTAGCCATAGCTTCAGATTTCGTAGAACCTTACTAGTCCCCTGTAGTCTAGTATAATCTAGAAATTTTATCCCACATAGTTATTACCTAGCATAAACCAGGCTTTGCAGATAAAAGTACAGACATCTAAAGTGGCCCAGTTTGAGTGTTAAGAGCCACTCCTACTTCTGTCCTTTGATTCCTAGATTCATGTGTCTGGTTGTTACAGTCATAGCACGTATAATAACCATTGGTTCAAAATATAATCACTTCTTGGCCTTTGGGTTAAGATCAAGTGCAAAGTATACATCACATCCTAAAGGACAGCACTCCAGCACCACACAATGTCATCCACAAGATAATGACTAGACTTGTACCAATTATGAGGGCATTTCAATATTCTATCACACTGGCAGATTTGGGTAGTGTAACAAATAGGACCAACGGTTCCTGGTCATCTGCATATTGTCATGCCTCCTTTGCTGGTAAAGAGGTCCAAAGCATCCAAACCCCCACCTGGTCATTTTTGACTCCTTGAGTGACAGTTGTTGGTTTCTTTCCTTGGATGACAGTACCATTTTGGGACTCAGCATCAATCTCTGCTATTTTCAGATCTGACATTCAACAGTAGTAGTAGTTAGATTAACATTGGTAAGAGGAAGCTATGCTGTTGAGCCTGTGTACAACCTCCATCTCCTCCACCATCACTACCCTCATTAAGCATGTGTGAGCACTGGCCAAGGACAGAGGCTAGACTAACTTCATTGGATTCATTATCTGGTACACTTGGTCATTCATTTCGTCCTCTTCCGTTTTATGTTCATTCCAAAAATTTATTCACCTGTCTGATTTTTCAGTCTTCCTTGATTCAGATCTTTCAGTCTTGCTCTTTCTAGGCTCCTGACCCACCAGCCAACCTACCTGGTACGTCTCAAGATCTTATGAATAGCCTTTTTCAGACTACTTTTCTGTCCACACAAAGATGGTGACCTAGTGTGCTGCTTGAAGCTCTGTCCTCTGGGAGGATTTCCCTTCATCATTGTCTTTCAATGCCATATCTGATAGGACTAGAGTGTAGCAGTGGTTCATTTTCAGCTCATTCCAACAATTTGAGCCAACTCATCCATAGACCCTGGCATAAAAGAATGCCTTTAAGAAAACACAAAAATTGTAGGGCACCTGAGTGGCTCAGTCAGTTAAGTATCCAATTCTTGACTTCAGCTCAGGTCATGATCTCACTGTCATGGGATCAAGCCTCAAGTCAGGCTCCATACTAAACGTGGAGCCTGTTGGAGATTCTCTCTCTCTCTTTCTCTCTCTCTCTCTCTCTCTCTCTGCCCCTCCCCCACTCATGTGTGCATGTTCTCTCTCTCTTTCAAAATAAATAAACATAAAAAAACACAAAAATTGGGGTGCCTGGGTGGCTCAGTTGATTAAGCATCCGACTTCGGCTCAGGTCATGATCTCATGGTTCGTGGGTTCGAGCCCAGGCTCTGTGCTGACAGCCAGCTCAGAGCTTGGAGCCTGTTTCAGTCTGTGACTCCCTTTCTCTCTGACCCTCCCCTGCTCACTCTGTCTCTCTCTCGGAAATAAATAAAAACATTTAAAAAAACACACAAAACTTGTGTTTGGAGATTTTATTTAATTGTATTTATTTTTTGGAGATTTTAAATAGCACTGCACTAAATGACCTCTGGTTAAACAGAGAAGAATAAGAGAAACTTGTGAAATACTTAGAACTAAAAAACAATATACTTTGTATCAAGTCTAAGGAACATTACTAAAGCAATGCTTAATGAAAACATAATTTTGAATGTATTTATCAGAAAGTAGAACAATTAAAAACAAATGAACTAAGAATTCAATCCAAAGAATAAAGAGGGAACAACCTAGTAAAGATGAGGAGGGTGGGGAGAAGAAAGAAGAAAACAATAAAGAGAGGAAGAATCAATAAAATAGAAAATGACAAAAAATATAAAAATAATAAAGTGAAAAGGAGAGGGGCGCCTGGGTGGCTTAGTCGGTTAAGCATCCGACTTTCGCTTAGGTCATGATCTCGCGGTTCGTGGGTTCGAGCCCCACGTAGGGCTCTGTGCTGACTGCCAGCTCAGAGCCTGGAGCCTGTTTCAGTCTGTGACTCCCTCTCTCTCTGACCCTCCCCTGCTCACACTGTCTCTCTCTCTCTCTCCTAGAAATAAATAAAAAACATTAAAAAAAAAGTGAAAAGGAGAGATTAATAAAACCAAGAGATGTTCTTTGGGGAGTCAAATAAGATAGATAAATAAATATGAATATAAGCAATGACTCAGACCCCAGTCCTGGTAATGTGCCCAGAGACAATCTTGCACCAATCCCTAAAAGAACAGATACAAGATAGTTATCCATCCCTGAGACAATGGATAGATAAAATGTGATGATGCATATTATATAGAATGCTATGAAGTAGTCAGGAATAATGAACTAGGAGTAATCAAAGCCACATGGATAATCTTGAAAACATAAGAAGCGAAAAAAACAACATAATATAATGTCATTTGTGTAAATTAAAAACATGTGAATACGAAGGAAACATTACATATTTTAAGGATACAAAAATTTTCTAGGACATAAAACACATTAGCATATTCCCTGGGGGTAGAGAAGCAGATATGAGTTGGAAAAAGATCTGAAGAGAAAATAAAATACAATTAAATAAGACAAAATCGAAGAAGAGAAAACTGTGCTAATAAGGATAGTGTATCATGAACCAAAACATGAGACTGGCAAGTATTTGCACCTGAGGTTAGAGAAAAAATTGTACATCCCTGTTAACTACTAATGACATAACATGGCAAATTTTATTTAATATAATGTAGAGATCACATTCTTTCATAGAGCCAAATAAATAGCCACCAGATTTGATTTCTGATTCAGCTTTCCCCTGGGTTTTTTTGAGCTTTTTCTGTGAGCAAGCTTTGGCTATAATTTTCTCAATCCCTAAGGAATCAAGTGTTTATCCAACTTAGAACTTCATAGAATATTATTGCAGATAAGTTAATTAAAATAATAAATAATATTCAGTGAAAAAAGGTCAATAGTATGACTCATAAATAGAAAACTCAGAAAATGTACCTAAAGATAACTAAACAAATGTATTTCTTCCTATGTATCAAATGTTCTAGACAGAACTTTCTATATTTCTTAATCATCAACATTTATTCACATAATCTGAGAGGAAACATTGTTCTAGTAAATATCAAAATAAAACTCTAAAAATAGGTACTTAGCAGAATAAAACATTCCCTAAATGGCATCAGAACCAATTTTATCTTTTTAAAAAAATTTTATATCTTAATAGGAAAGTTGGAAATCATGGAAAATATATAGTTAATCAAAATTTCAAAATATCCTAAAAGTAATAAGTTGCATTATCTGGTCACAAAATCTTTGATTCAGATTTACATTTTTAATATTTCAATTCTCCTTTTTTAACCTTAAAATATTTTAATGATTTTTAAAGTTGATGTACCTGAAGACATTTTTAGATCATTAATTTACTTATGTTATAAAATACACATTTTATACATTTTGAAATATACATTTTATAATTATAAGATCTTTCACAAAGATATCAATTTATCTCTGTTTTGGACATTTGCAGAACATAATACCCAGATTCATGTGTTTTCCATTGTTTTTTAATACTGATAATAGCTTTGTCCTATGCCAAATATGGTTTTATACAAAAACAGACATATTTAAGCTTGGTGATCAGTTTTGGAGTAGAGAAAGAATGAAATTGTCCTTTAGACAAAAATAATCCAAAGAAAGCTTGGCTCCAGGGTTAAGGCTGCAAGAGACCTTAATACAGTTCATGAAAACAAAGTCTAAAAGAATCACTTGTGTTAAAAATAAAATTTATATGATTTATTATACTGGAAATATAGCTGGTATTCAATTAATGCTTTTGAGTGAACGAAGTGCCAGCATATATTATCACAGCAAATTGTTTCCTTTTAAATACCCTTCATTAAACACTTATAGTAGGAATGTTCAGGAAGCACGACATAGGGCCTAGAAGGTAGTGCAGTTGAGGCTGAGTGAAAGTTTTGTCTGCGCTTCTAAAATGTTTTCTAATGTCCTCATGTTACCTATAATCAGCCTCTGGCTGAATATATATCAGGAGGTGCTGATGTCCTTGAGAGTACAGACTTTGTGACTTTTAGTACTGTTGTAAACCAGATGCAAATATATATATGTATGCATTGATGTTGGTAAGTAGGCTACTGAGAATTTATTCCGATTAGTTTCACTTTCAATTTCTCACAGTGTAATGGTTCAGTTTGGCAATGTGTGTTGCACTACGGGCACCACTGACTGTTTACACTTACCTTCCTTTAAACCTCTAACAAATAGCAGCCTATATGAAACTTTTTATAAAATGCCATTTAGAGACTTATGCTAATTTGCATATTTAAGTCACTTGGGTTTTTCTTGCCCAGACTTTAACAATGTTTTTCTTGTTCTCAACTTGTACTATATGATTTTAAGAACATGATTTGTCCCTTGCCTTACTTGGTGCTTGTAGAGAATCTCTCCTGCTGAGTTTCACATTAATCACTCAGTATCTTAATAACTTCTGTGTTCTGTTTTCATAGCTACTATGATATATAGGTGAGCCCTTACAACTTTTCAGCCATAATTTGTGTGGTTTTACACATCTGATTTAATTTCCAAATACCTCCTTGATCTCTGAGCTCCTAAAGGGCAGAAGCTGTGACTTATCCGTTTTTGTATATCCAGTATTAAGATCAGAGCCTGAACTGTGGCAGGTACTCAGTAATTGTTGAAATAAACAGAAAGAGAAGCAGACTTGGGACCTGAATCTGGAAGGAGCTTATTTTAATAATCAACTTCGTTCTATACTATATGTCATATATATGGCCAAATTATTTTATGGTAGATGGCTTTTTACATATATGTTGCCACGAACTTCACAACAAAGTAGGAATTATTACCCTCGTTTTATTAAAAACAAAATTAAAACAGTAACTCTAGTACTGAGAGAGTTTGAGTAACTTGTTGAAGATGAAACAGGTTTAGTATAAGTAGTAAAAACAACTCTTTCAAAAATTTCAGCTCTTTTTTCTAATTCCAACTGATAGAAAATAGGTATGGAATTTCTCCCAATCCCAACATGGTGCCAACTATGAAAGGCGGGAGTACTTGGGAGGAAATTGCCTGTTTAAAACATGCAGGATCTTAACAAATGGAGTTTGGATTACCACTTGACAGACCTAAGGGAATTCTGGTTCTCTAATTGGCATGAAATCACCCAAAACAGAAAGGAGAAGCAAAAGTAGTGTAGAATTTATGCAATTTTCTGTCTAGATGTAGCATTCAAGAAGTCACAAAAAAAGACCCAAGAGGGGCATCTGGGTGGCTCAGTTGAGCATACAACTTTGGCTTAGGTCACAATCTCACAGTTTGTGGGTTCAAGCCCCATGTCAGGCTCTGTGCTGACAGCTCTGAGCCTGGAGCCTGGTTCGGATTCTGTGTCTTTCTCTCTGCCCTTCTCCCAGTCATACTCTGTCTCTCTCAAAAATAAATAAACATTTAAAAAAATTTAAAAAATCAAAGACCCATTTTAACGTTTTTTTTTTTTTTTTTATTTCTAGGAGAGAGAGAGAGAGACAGCGTGAGCAGGGGAGGGTCAGAGAGAGAGGGAGTCACAGACTCCGAAACAGGCTCCAGGCTCTGAGCTGGCAGTCAGCACAGAGCCCGACGCGGGGCTCGAACCCACGAACTGTGAGATCATGACCCAAGCGAAAGTCGGACGCTTAACTGACTAAGCCACCCAGGCGCCCCCAAAGACCCATTTTAGAAGGTCTGATTTTTTTAAACTGCCTTCCTAGTATACTACAAACCAAATAAAACTTCAGGGGGGAGAAAAGACCTACTTCTAACAATTGTTTATCAGATTGTGTCAGTTACCTATTGCTCTATAACAAATTACCCCAATATTTAGCAGTGTCAAACAGTAATTTCGCTGTCTCTCACAGTTTTGTGGGTAAGGAAGTTGAGCAGGTCTCAACTGAGAGATACTTCTGCTCCACATGAAACTGATGGAGATCACTGGGTTACATAAATTCATGGATGGGAAGGTCTGGAAGGTCCAGGACATTTCTCCTGCATAACTGATACCTTGGTGGGAAAATCCGGAAGGCTAAGTTCAGCTTAACTGTTGTCCAGGGCACCTATTTATGGCCTTCCTAGCATGACAGTTGCAAGGTAGTCAGGTTTCTTTCATGACCTCCCAGGACTCCCAGAAAGAGTTTTTCAAGAGACAAGAAATGGAAGCTGCCAGTTTCTTAAGATCTGGTCCTGGAAATCGGCAGTGTTGTTTCTGCTGTAATCTATTGGTCAAAGCAAGCATAGAGCCTACGGGACACAGACTCTCACTCCTGGATGACAGGAATGTCAAAGAATTTGGGGCCATTTTTAATCCACTACACAGCCCAATTAACTTTCAGTAATTCTTGTTTATAATTTATATCCTTTAGGGGCACCTGGCTGGCTCAGTTGGTAGAGCATGTGACTCTTGATCTCATAATTGTGAGTTCAAGCCCCACGTTGGGTGCCCCATGTTGGGTGTAGAGATTACTTAAAAATAAAATCTTAAATAGATAAATAAATAAATAAAATCCTTCAATACTTTTTTTTTACCAGAACCAAAAAGAAAGAAACCTTTTTGTTCCTCTCTGATTTCAGATTACTACTCCCGTTTCCCATTCTACTTTATATTATGGCTGTTATATATATGTTCTCACCACTTCTAAAGTTGACACTGAAATACTTGACATTTATGGCCCCAACTTGTTTATATACCAATATGACTAGACAGTTCAGACAGAATTTTCATAATACTTCTTGTTGTTCCCACTCTTTTCTTCTTTGTCTCCAACTGTTAAAATACTTCCAGATTCTGCTTTTCTTCTTCTTTTTTTAATATTGTTATTTACTTTTGAGAGAGGTAGGGGGAGAGTGCATGAGTGGGGGAGGGGCAGAGAAAGAGGGAGGCAGAAGATCCAAAGCAGGTTCTGTGCTGTGAGCTCAGAGCTTGACACAGGGCTCAAACTCACGAACCGCGAGATTCTTAGAACCTATTCTAAGAGTAGGTTGAGTGTGCCATCACGCCAGCATCTCAGTGTGCACAGAAGTTTTCTCATTATTATTAAACAGTAAACAATATAAAGCCAGAAAGCATTTTGGGGACTGTATAGACCAGACTTGACATTGTACAGAAGTAAAAACTGAGACTCAGAGAACTTTATGTGAACTTGTCCAAATCACACAATTAATCTATACGTCAGCTAGAACTAACATGGCTGCTCTTCACTTACCCTGATGGTACATGTATTTTGTGTTGATATTTTTTTAAAGGAATTTTATTTGGAAACTAAAAAGGAGAAACTATTTTTTAAATGCCAAATTAATCAAGTGGAATACCAAACCATAGACACTAGTGAATTTCCTGAGGCAGATTTAAAAACAAAGCAAAACAAAACATTTAAGGGGTGCGTGCATGGGTGGCTCAATCAGTTAAGTGTATGACTCTTAATTTCAGCTCAGGTCATGATCTCACAGTTCATAGGTTTGTCTGCACTGACAGTGTAGAGCCTGCTTGGGTTCTCTCTCTCCCTCTCTTTGTTCCTTCCCTGCTCCCGTGCTGGTGCACGTACGCATGCCACATTCTTTCTCTCTGTCTCAAAATACATACCTTAAAAAAAAAAAAAGATTGTGGTTAAAAAACACACACGCACTTAAAACTATTAGTAATAGGTGAAGTGTCACAAGGCTCAGTCTAAATGGTATTCATGGTATTCATGTCTCTCTCTCTCTCAATTAACTTCCCCGTCTCCTTCTCCTTCTTCAAAGCCATCTTTCCAACCCTTTGTCCTTCTTCGGGTTACTTCTTAGGTCCTGCCTGTCTCCAAGACAGTTCTGGTCACCTTAGCCAAATGGGAACACTGGTCTTTATTGTTAAGATAATTTCTTGTAGAAAACATCATGTACTTTCCTTCCACAGGAATGTGCTAACGTAATTAGTCCATATCTCAGATATCCAGTAGAAAACCTATAAAAGGTAAATCAACGTCGGATTTCATGTTAACCTATTGGCAAACTTCCTCAGACTGCTTGTCTGGTATTGAGGATATAGGTGATATATAACACACAAGTAGATAAAATTATACCAACATTTGTAATTAATGCAACTATTTATTGATTTTACAAATAACTAGAATAAATTCATTCATTGTGAATAATCTCACTCCAAAAGAAATTATAAATCTCCTTCAGTCAAGGTGACAATCAACCCTCTCAAACCACACAAGCTAAGTTGGAAGTTTTTTTACTGTACTTTTCCTATAGCCTATTCTCCCCACTGAGGAAATAACACTTATTTTATGGGGTCACTCTCAAGATAAGTTCTAGCTGTTGTAATGCTGAAAGTATAGACACAATTCTTTAATTAAATCAATAAACACACTACTCTACTTGCCAGGGCTATGAAGCACCATTTGTAGGAGCAGTCGGGTAAAGAGGGAGGATGCCAGAATGTTGTGTATTCTGAGTTGAGTATCAGGCCAACAATGAAACTGCCTGCCACATGGATCCTAAAGACTTTAATTCTAAATTAATATGACCAACATTTCTTGAGGCCCTCTCACAGCCATTAAAGCAGCACCTACAGGGGAACCTGGGTGGTTCAATAGGTTAAGCCTCTGACTGGATTTCAGCTCAGGTCATGATCTCTCAGTTTGTGAGTTCCGGCCCTGCGTTAGGCTCTGTGCTGCTTAGGATTCTCTCTCTCCCTCTCTCTCTGCTCTTCTTCTGCTCTCTTGTGCTCTCTCTCTCTCTCTCAAAATAAATAAATAAACCTAAAAAAAAGCACATAATTGAGTATCTTTGAAATAAATCTGATGGGCTCCCATTTCCCACTGGTCCACTGTTTGCTCCAGGGACATTAACTGCCTCACATTTTCAGGTTAGAAATCATGAATATGCATGTACAAGACAATAAAAATTCCTGAGATTCTAATAACCAAAGATAAATGTAAAGACCTAAGGATGGATTTATTATTATAATGTGAAAAATTCTTTTTTTTTTTATAATGTGAAAAATTCTTTCATGTCTCAATTGTCTTCTACAGCATCTCTTTCTAAGAACTGTGTGGCATCCTACCCTATTACTGGTTAGTAAAAATGTACTGATTATTGGTCATTTAAAGTAATTCCACTTCTTTGCTATTAAAAAATGCTATCATGAATATCCTAGAAGCATATTCATTGCATACATTCCTGGCTATTTTTTCATGACAGAATCTTTGGACCAAAAGGTTTGGACATTTTAAGACTTTTACTTCATATTCTCGAATTGTATCCAGAATCTACCAATTTTTATCCTGTTAGCATTATATGAGATATCCATCTTTCCTATACACTGATGATAAACAATAATGGTCATCTTTACTAGCCAAAATTAAGTGATCTTAATTTTGAAGATTTCAAAATCTTCTGATTTTGAATCACTGATTTGAATCACTGAAATTTCAATTTTTATTTATTTGAGTAAAGTGAAATTATTATGATTTTTCCACCCTCAATTCTTTCTCCTATTAGAGCTTCTTGAGCTTTCTATCATCTTAATTTTGTGTTCCTCAGGTCTACAGTAAAAAGTGTCTCTGACAACACCCAGACCAGAGTTTGTACCTAATCCAATAACGTTTGTTGGATAAATGAAGGAAACATCAAACAAAGTAGATCAGCAACTTGATAGTGAGCAAGGGTCATTCATAATTAGGAACTGGTTATACACACACATACACTAGTATACAACAGAACAATTCACACATAAATAAATAGTATTAAGATGAAATTCTTTCTCTCATAAGTGGAATAGAACTTTCTTTGAGACTAATAGGCAACATATCCTTCTAATGTAGTTAAAATCCTTAACTAGAATTTTTAAATGTGGTTTTACTAATATATTAATATACCCCCACAACTTGAAGTCAGAGCTTCTAAATTCCTTTCTAAGCCTATTTATGGGCCTGCTGCAATGAACAGATGAGATACATATGTAATTAGAGGTTTCCCTTGCATATATTAAATTCATTGCTAAAACCTCAAAAATATGTATTCTCAAGTAATATGATGAATTCCTTAGATTATTGAAATGCTGATAAAGGAAAAAACATAGTTATCATATATAATACTAAAACCCTAAGTGAGATGAAGAAACATAATACAAACCAGCTGAATACAAGGCATGACTGTGTGGGATGGGTTGGTTTACAGCCATGTGTTTGTGTCTCCACAATGCTACAACCCAGTTGAAGGAAAGAGAAAGTTCACTCTTCTGACGACCTTCTTGAGGGTAATTTTCCTTGATGACAAGGCGGTGTCAACATTTGATGTTACCTCTGTCGGAACACAGTTCAACCCCCCAGGCTCCTTTGGTTTTGTCAGCTCTTCCATTAGATCCCGGAGTTCAGTCAGCCGAGGAGAAAAGAGAATGAAAGAGGTTAATGTGGTATCTTTCCCGAATGGATGGGGACCCCCAAATGTGGGGTGAAAGCTGGCAGTTTGGGCAGTGAAAGAATTCACCCAAGGCAGAGCAAAGATAGAAGTGTATTGACTACACCTCAGTAGAAGGTGGGCAGGACAGCAAAGCAGAGACCATCTGCCAGGAGGCTGTGGGTGGGGGCTGTATTTAAAAGGGGAAGGTGAGGAGGGATGGGAATGTATGGAATTTTCCTTTTTTGGTAACTGTATCCAGGTGTAAGAAACCCATTGGTCAGCTAGGGCTTATGGGCATTTTGAAGTAGGTTGCCTGATGCGCCTGTCAGTATTCAGCCACGGGGTTGGGGTCACTGTGGGCCCTTTCTACATTCCACCACTCAAGCCTGTTACCTAAAAATGATCTCTAGAGTTAACATTTGACTTCCACATTCCACTGACCAGCACTGCATGACCTGGAGAAGGAGGCTGGGAAATGCAGTCTAGCTATGTGCAAGTTTGGGGGGCAGCAGGCCATTCTATGCCACACGACATTTTGTGTTTCATCATTACCGTGTAGCATCCCATGCTGCCTTTGACTATTTCTATCCAAGTCTCATATATGCTATTATTTATTTGCCATGTTTTACATTCACTTGCTTTTTATACTTAAAGATTTATTTTAGAAGAAAACTATCAAAACTGTGATTAGAAAACCAAAATGAAATATCCATAAATAAAACTTAACTATAGAAACTAATGTACTAAATCCAAAACAATGTTATGAATTCTAAGCCTCTAGGGCGCCTGGGTGGCTCTGTCGGTTAAGTCTCTGACTTTGGCTCAGGTCACGATCTCATGTGAGTTCAAGCCCCACCTTGGGTGATCCCTTGCCCTGCTTTGGGCTCCATGCTAACAGTATGGACAAAAAATAAATAATAAATAAATTCTAAGCCTTTGAGCTGAGGTTCGCTCTTTCTTAGATGAAAAGGGAGATTTAATGGCTAGAAAGAGGCACAGTGTATATTTTATCAATATCAAAAAAGTATTCTTTACAATTTTCCATTGTGAATTCTATTTGTTCTTAATTATAATATTATCAAAAATATTCTTGTTTTTTAGCCTCTCATTAATATACCATTTTCAAACTTTCAGTGCAATTTTAAGTACAATTCTTAAATAAAAAGATTGATTGATTGATTTAAGTAATCTCTATACCCAACATGGGGCTTGAACTAACAAACCCCGAGATCAAGAGTTAAATGTTTTTCTGACTAAGCCAGCCAGGCACAGTTCCCATACTCCTTCAATAGCAAACTTATATATACAATACTGACAACTATATTTGTATTCATTCCTGCCACCACATGCTTTGTCTTTTGTACTGCTTTCTTCTTGTTTTATTACTTGTTGATTTGCTTGAGTGGTTTTCTTTTTCTGAATTTCATTTCCATTAATGGGATTAGGAGTTAGACATATAGTTCTTGTTCTTTCAAAAATATATATATTTAGGAGTGCCTGGGTGGTTCAGTCAGTTGAGCATCCGACTCTTGATTTTGGGTCATGAGCCTAGAGTATGCTTGAGAGTCTCTGTCTTCTCTCCCATTCATGATCTCTCTATAAAATATATATACACACACACACACACACACACAAATTTATATTTTAGCAACACCTATAGTCAATTATAGCAATATAATTTTAGTTATATTTTTAAATAATTTTATATTAAAATTATAATTTTAATTTAATTATAATTAAAATTATAATTTTAGTAATAAATAGCATGGTTGTAGGTTTTATTTGCTTTGGGTTTTACTCTGTTCCTTTATCCCAATCTCTAAATGTTGTCATCAAGAATTTTATGGGGCACCTGGGTGGCTCAGTCAGTTAAGCATCTGACTTCGGCTCAGGTCATAATCTCACAATTCCTGGGTTTGAGCCCTGTGTCCGGCTCTGTGCAGACAGCTGGCTCAGAGCCTGGAGCCTGTCTTCAGATTATGTGTCTCCTTCTCTCTGAGCCTCCCCTGCTCACGCTGTCTCTCTCTCTCCCTCTCTCTCAAGAAATAAATAAAACATTAAAAAAATTTTTAAAAAAGAATTATGACCATATTTTTTACTGTTTTTAAGCATTATACATTCACAATATTAAAATTTAACTGTGTATTTTTCTGTTGCTTTAGTATATCATATCTTCTGTTATAGTCATTTAAAAATTTTTATTATGTATTCTCATGTAATTATTTCAGAGAGGTTCTGTGGGTATTAACTTTTGGAATCTTTGCAAGTCAAAACATTCATTTTGATCCTGTATTTAAATTCTAGTTTGGATAGGGGTGCCTGGCTGGCTCAGTCAGTGGAGCATGTGACTCTTGATCTCAAGGTTGTGAGTTCAAGCCCCATGATTACTTTGAATAAATAAATTCTAGTTTGGATAAGTACATACCTGTGTTTTCAGAATAATTTATACTCAGCATTTAGAAGGTATTTCTGGAGTATTTTTCAACAACCGCCAAGAAATTCTCCAATTCTCAATGGACACCAACAGGGTCTCCTACAAGTGTAACTCAGTTCTGACACTACTGGAAGATAGCATTAGATCCCAACAGTTAAGGACTCAGTCCTACAAGACTGGCCTCACTTCAGATGCCAATCACAAGTCCAAGTTTTCACTTGTGCTTCTGACAGACATTATAAATGGGAGGTTTGACGACCCTCAGTTCTGTTAATTTGCTAAAGCAGCTCACAAAACTCAGAGAAACATTTACTTAAGTTTATTAGCTTATTTTAAAGATATTATAAAGGATACTGATAAAGAGGTACCTAGGCAAGGTCCAGAGAGGTCTTAAGGGCCAAGAGCATCTGCCCCAAGGAACTGGGATTCACCCTCCCAGCCTGTGGGTGCCTTCATCAACTTGGAAGCAGATCAAATCTCATATAGAGCTTAACTTGCAGCACCCTTCTTCCCCTTTCCAGCCTTCTGATCACTGGTCTTTCTGGTGACCAGTCCCAATTGGTCCCACCCTACGACACCTCATTAGCATAAACTCAGGTGTGTTCAAAAGGGTTAGTTAGCAACGAATAACAAAAGACACTTCCTCTCTTTGGAAATTATAGGAGTTTTAGGAGCTCTGTGCTCTGAACCAGGAATAAAGACCAAATATATTTCTTACTATACCACAGTATTGATCTATTGACTTCTCTTATACAGTATTTAGTATTCTTCAATACTAATGTACTGCCCAGGACCCTGGAAGCATTTTCTGATCTTGGGACACAATCCTGGGCACCACATGTTTCCCCTCTGGTTTGCAATGCATCAATTCCTCGTTTGAATAATACTTTTTCTTTTGGAGAGCTTTTAGCAATTTCCCTGCGAACTAAGAGTTATGAAGTTTCACAAGTAATTGTCTAAGGCAAAGATTTTAATTGTGTTAACATTTAAGAGAAAAAAATTAAATATTTGGAGCACTCTTATAAATCTCAACTTTTGTGGTTTTGGGCATCATGGAAAATTTTCTTCAGCTGCAGATTTGATTATTCCCTCATCTTCTCTTTTTCTGTCTTTCTAGAACTTTTGATAGATGACATACGTGCTTACCTGCTTCATGTTTCTGACTTTATTTCCTCATAGCACTTCTCTCTTTGCCTTTGCTCTTCAATTGTAGAGAGTTCTATAACTTTATTTCCCAAATCAATCATTTAGTATTGATTGTCCAGTTATTAAATTTTATTTTTTTTAATTTATAGAACTATGTTTTCCTTTGATTGCAATCTTTTTGTTGCAGCCTATTCTAGTTTTATGAATACACTGTTCTCTTGTATGATATCCAATCTAAAGATAGTTCAATTATTTAAATGTTCTCTTTTGGTGTTTTGAATCATCTGATGGGTCATCATAGTCAGTGTTTAATGCCTTTGGTTTTGTCAAATAAATACCTGGCAAACATTTTGACTGATGTACTGAGTTATAGCTTGAATTGTGTCCTCCAAAAAGACACATTGAAGCCCTAATCCTAGTACCTGTGAAGGTTGACTTTATTTGGAAATAGGGCCTTTGCAGACACAATCTGTTTAAGATGAGATCACTAGTGTTGGCCCTAATCCAATATGACTGGTGTCATCACAAGAGGGAAAGTGAGGTACAGGCACACTGGGAGAATGCCAGAATGTGACAACAGAGGCAAAGATTGAAATGCTACAGCTGCAAGGCAAGATTTCCTGGAAGCCACTGGAAGCTAGGAAGAGGCAAGAAAGGATTCTTCCCTGTAGGTTTCCGAGGGAGTATGGCCTGACTGACAGGCTTGATTTCAAATGTGTAGCCTCCAAAACTGTGAGAGAATATACTACTGTTTTCATATAGATAGATAGATAGATAAATGAAGAGATTTATTATAAGGAATTGGCTCATATGGTTATGGAGGCTGCACAAGTCCCAAGAACTGCAGTTCATAGACCAGGAGTCAATGTTGTAGTTCTGGTGTGAATACTGGCAGGCTTGAGATCCAGGAAAAAGGGATGTCCCAGTTCAAGGCAGTCAGGCAAGAAGAAATTTGCCCTCACTTGAGAGAGTGTTAGCTCTCTTGTTATATTCAGGCCTTCAACAGATTGGATGAGAGGACAATCTGTGTTATTCAGTCTGCTGATTCAAAAGTTAGTCACCTCCAAAAACACCCTCACAAACACATCCAGAGTAATGTTTGACTAAATATCTGGGCATTCCATGGCCCAGACAAGTTGGCACATTAAACTGACCTTCACAAATTCTCCCCGACACCCATACACATCTCATTAAACCATACTTAATCTTCCAGTAAAGACAATAATAAGATTATGATTCCACCTAAGATGATACAGCTATCTTGTGTGCAACTGGAAACATACTCACCTTCCTTAGAAGAGGAGTTTAAGTCTTTGAGTGAGGTTTACTCTTCTCTTTGATATCCTTTCACTTAAATTCTATGATGTAAAATTAACTACACATAAATACTATGATATAAAGTCAATACATTTATGTTCCATGATAAGGCAATAGGAGAAGAAAGAAAACAAAGAAAAAGAGGTAGATCTATAAACACACAAGTGTATTTGTAGCGAAATAAAGAGTAAATACTCAGTGACAATTACAGTCCTCATTTCTGTAATTGGTTATGTGATATTTACATCTCCTTCCACTGCCCACTCTGTGTTCCCTTCGCCTTCAGGAAATACCTGAGCAGGTCATGGCTCTTTACCTGGCTGGGGGAACTAAACCTTCATTTCTGAAGGATCTGGGCTTTTATTAGCCCTGCCTGGACTGAGTTGTCAAGTTTTCCATTGATCTTAATCACAGAGTGTGGTAATACTAAGAGACCCCCTAAAGGATCTCTGTATTCTGCACATACTCTTTCTTATCTCCATTGCGGAACAGTGGTCCAATCTCCCCTTGGTAGTCAGACTCAGTTACCCCAATCAGCACTGTAACTTCCTTCTTTGCCTGTAACTGCAGGGACATGGGAGCTCAAAGTGGCTAGGCTGTTGTCATAATTTACAGTTTAATAGAACATCATAGTTGTGTCTCTGGTTGGAAGCGTTCTTCCCTTTGGAACTAAGACCTCGAGGCCAGCAGGGCATGAAGTTGTGAGGACAGGAAGAGAATATTTTCCTAGTGGGTCACCAGGGGTAATGGTGAGTGGCGCCACTCCCACTTCGACCACTTGATTCCTGCACTGACTGTGAGAGAAACAGTACCATATATTGGATGCAGATTCAGGGTATGTACAGCCTTCTGGAGAACCCTTCTCCAACCCTGCAGGGTATTGCTATCTATCTAGCCTTATTAGGCATTTACTCTGCTGATTACTGAGAGACAACACCTCTTGCACTCCTGTTTGTTCACTTTGAGCTTGCCATTTTTCTGGATCTGTTCTGAATTCCGAAGTGGTTTTCTTCAGGATGTGGTTTTCTTCTAAGCATTTGAGCTTTGTTTTTTCTCACTTTCTCACTTGTCAATCAGTCTAATGCAATCTACTTTTCATCATCCATACAATTAATCGTCCAATATAATCAATCTTCCCATTTTTCAGAAATCCCTCGAGATGTCTTATCTGTTCATTCAACCCTTTCTTATTTTATAATGCTATATGAATTTCTTCTCAGATTTTAAGAGATTGAGACATAAAGAGAAGCAAATACATGTATTTGGCTTATTATATCTACCCACCCTCTGGCTTTGATGTTCAAATGTAACTTATTGAGATGAGAAACAAAGAACTTCTGGTTAAAAATGGTGAATTAGGGGCACCTGGGTGGCTCAGTTGGTTAAGTGTTTGATTCTTGATTTCAGCTTGGGCCATGATCTCACAGTTTGTGAGTTCGAGTCCAATATTGGGCTCTGCACTGCCAGTGCAGAGCCTGCTTGGGATTCTCTCTCTCCCTCCCTCTGCCCTCCCCGCCCCCATAAATAAACTTTTAAAAAAAAGAATTATTGGGGCGCCCGGGTGGCTTCGTCGGTTAAGCGTCCAACTTTCGCTCAGGTCATGATCTCGCGTTTCATGGGTTCAAGCCCCACGTCGGGCTCTGTGCTGACTGCCAGCTCAGAGCCTGGAGCCTGTTTCAGAGTCTGTCACTCCCTCTCTCTCTGACCCTCCCCTGCTCATGCTGTCTCTCTGACCCTCCCCTGCTCTGCTGTCTGGCAGTCAGCACAGAGCCCGACGCGGGGCTCGAACCCACAAACCGAGAGATCATGACCTAAGCGAAAGTCCGACGCTTAACCGACTAAGCCACCCAGGCGCCCCTCACTATGACCTTATCTTAACTGGTTACATCTGCAATGACCCTATTTCCAAATAAGGTTGTGTTCTGAGGTACTAGGGTTTAGACCTCAACATGTGAATTTGGGGGTACAGAATTCAATCCATAATAGTTCTTGTACTCATTCTATTCTCAGAATTCCAGTAATTGGGTATTCTATAAACATCTTGGTCACCCCATCCCTGTGTGTTTGAAAAAATTGAAACCACTTAGATAAAAGATTTTTTTAAAACCTGACATTTGGAGTCCTTCAAAAGTTGTGTTTGCTTCTGAGTATTCTACCTGTTGTCAAGTCTCACCCATGAATACAGAGGTTCCAACCAGCTCCTTAGTTAGTTTGTTTGTTTGTTTATTTATTTATTTATATGCTTATTACTTGAGAGAGAGAGAGACAGAGAGAGTGTGTGCAAGGAGTGGAAGGGCAGAAAGGGAGAGAAAGAGAAAGAATCGATCTTAGGCAGGCTCCACTCGGACCACAACTTGGGGCTCCATCCCACCATTCTGAGATCATGACCTGAGTGGAAATCAAGAGTCTAACATTTAGCTGACTGAGCCACCCAGGCTTTCCAGTTTCTTAGTTCTTAAATATGAATGAGCATCCACGAATCATTAGATACGTAAATAATATTTCCAATATGAAGAGACAGACTGAGACAGTGAGAAATAGGCCTGGAGGAGACAAAGTGCAGGAGCACAGCTTTTTTAAAAAAAATTATAATTAATAATCACAGAAAGATAAAATACTGCAATCATAAATTTATCTTTTGTTTTTTTGTTATTTTTCAGTAAATTCTACTCCCAATGTCAGGCTCAAACTCATGACCCTGAGGTCAAGAGTCGTATACTTTACTGACTGAACCATGCAGGAGCCCCTGCAATCATAAATTTAATTTTATTTTTTAGTGTTTATTTTTGGAAGAGAGAGGGAGAGAGCA
Organism: Hyaena hyaena; assembly: GCF_003009895.1. Taxonomy (NCBI): domain Eukaryota; kingdom Metazoa; phylum Chordata; class Mammalia; order Carnivora; family Hyaenidae; genus Hyaena; species Hyaena hyaena. Next base: position 465,367 of record NW_024081166.1, read on the forward strand.
TGCCTGGGGGAGGGGCAGAGAGACAGGAAGAGAGAGAATCCCAAGCAGGCTAAGTGTCATTAGTGCAGAGCCTGATGTGGGGCTTGAACTCATGAAATGTCATATCACGACCTGAGCTAAAACCAAGAGTCAAATGCTTAACCAACTGAGCCCCCTGACTGTGCCCGGCAATCATAAATTTATGAATAGGATGCTATGAAAGTAAATGTTTACAAGAAAGAAGTCTTAGAAATCAAAACCAGGGTAGAATAAATGAAGAAAGTAGATTATTAAAGAAATAATATAAATATAATAGGAAATATATGAAAATATATGTGAATTATATGTGAAATATAATATATGTACATCCCATTTATTTCCCTGGAGACCTTCCTTCCCAGCCATCTTTCCTCTTGCCCCACTCTCAACCTGTTTCTCTCTAGGTCCGACACAATAATCATCTCCAGATGTCTCTTTGCTGCTTTTCTGGCAGTAAATATTTATATTATAAGTACAATCTAAAAATAATGTAAAGCCACCTTATAAACTAAGAAACAAGATTGAGAAAAGCTCTAGACTTCTTAATATAATAGTAGATGCTAAAAGACCATAAAGCAATGACTTCATATTATCAGAGAAAATTATTTTCAATCCTCTTAGCCAAAATTTTGATTAATTGTGAGGGGATGATGAAATTATTTTCAGCCGCACAACATATCAAGAAATAAATCTTCCAGGGACGCCTGGGTGGGTCAGTCCATTAACCATATGACTTCAGCTCAGGGTCATGATCTCATAGTTCATGGTTCAAGCCCTGTGTCCGGCTCCATGCTGACAGGTCAGAGTCTGAAGCCTGCTTCAGATTCTGTGTCTCCCTCTCTCTGCCCATCCCCTGCTCTGCTCGTGCTCTGTCTGTCTCTCTCTCAAAAAATCAATAAAAATAAAAAAGGAAGGAAGGAAGGAAGGAAGGAAGGAAATAAAGAAGGAAGGAATCTTCCATACATTCTTTCCTGTGAAGCTTCTGGACTACATGCTTAAGTCAAACAATGGATTGTGCAAAGCATACGTTGTGGACTATAAGAAAGAAAGGATCTAGCCAGAAAAGCAGTAAAAACAAATAGACATCCCAGAGTGATCAGTGTTTTGGACTTAAGGAAAAGCAGATTCAAATTTGAGCAGGAGGAAACAAGGCTGAGAAGAAAAGTCTCTGGAAAAATAGAATCAATACTCTGACATATTTTTACGCTACAATGGTATCTGCTGTACATAGGTGTATGGGTATTTGCTGTATCTTTTGGTGTGTTTGGGGAAAAAAGGGAATATAAGGAAAAGAAAAATGATATAAAATGATAAAACTTTTTAAAAAAATAAAAAAATAGAGAAAAGAAATAATCACAGTACACTATGTTGTTCAGTGGTGAATAATCATTTACATGGCCATAAAAATGGAAACAATTCTTTTTAACTACATAAAAACCCTATGGTGAGGTAAAGTGTGGAATGATGATAGCGGAAAACAACAATATCTTCATTTTTAAGTATGATGTCTAAAATTGATGAATCAAGGGGCACCTGGGTGGCTTAGTTGGTTAAGCAACCTACTTTGGCTCAGGTCATGATCTCACAGTTTGTGAATTCGAGCCCCACATTGGGCTCTGGGCTGACAGTGTAGAGCCTGCCTGGATCCTTGTCTCCCTCTCTCTCTGCTCCTCACTGGCTCACACTCTCTCACTCACTCTTAAAAATAAACATTAAAAAAAATAAAATTGATGAATCAAAATTGTAGCATAAGCATGTTATACCAAAATATGAAAGTAGAAGAATAAACAGGTAAATGAGTTGAGGTAGGAGATGAAGGAATTGAATAGGGACAGGTGAGAGAGTGAGGCTGGGATTACTGAGATTATAATTACTGATTATGAATCATTTATATTATCAGATTTTTAAAACTATATGCATGCATTATTTTGACAAAAATATCAATTTTTATTTTATTTCTTAAATTTTTTTGGTTTATTTATGAGACAGAGAGAGACAGAGCATGAGCAGGGGAGGGGCAGAAAGAGAGGGAGACACAGAATCTGAAACAGGCTCCAGGCTCTGAGCTGTCAGCACAGAGCCTGATGGAGGGCATGAACCCACAAGCCGCAAGATCATGATCTGAGCTAACGTCAGATGCTTAACCAACTGAGCCACCCAGGAGCCCCTATATACATATATATATATATTTTTTTTTAATTTAGATTTTAGTTAACATACAATGCAATATTGGCTTCAAGAGTAGAATTCAGGGATTCATCACTTTCATATAGCACCCAGCGCTCTTCACAAGTGCCCTCCTTAATACCCATCATCCATCTAGCCTCTCCCCCTCCCACCTCCCTCCATCAAACCCTCAGTTTGTTCCCTGTCATTAAGAGGTTTGTTTCCCTCGCTTCTCGTTTTGTGCCCCTCTTCCCGTATATTTATCTGTTTTGTTTCTTAAATTCCATGAGTGAAATTATATGGTATTTGTATTGCTCTGGTTGACTTATTTCCTTTAGTTTAATACATTCTAGCTCCACCCACATGATTGTAAATGGCAAGATTTCATTCTTTTTGATGGCTGAGTAATATTCCATTCTATAAATATGCCACATCTTCTTTATCCATTCATCAGTCAATGGACACGAGAGCTTTCTCCGTAGTTTGGCTATTGTTGATAATGCTGCTATAAACGTTGGGGTGCATGTACCCCTTTGAAACAGTATTTTTGTATTGCTGGGTAAATACCTAGTAGTGCAATTGCTGGATGGTAGGATTGTTCTATTCTTAGTTTATTTTTTAAAATTTCTTTTTCTTTTAAATGTTTATTTGTTTTTGAGAGAGAGAGAGGCAGAGAGTGAGGGGGACAAAGGACCTGAAGCAGTCCTCTGCACTGATGGCAGAGAGCGTGATTCAAGGCTCGAACTCAGGAATCTTGAGATTATGACCTAAGCCAAAGTCAGCCACTCAACTGACTGAGCCAGCCATGTGTCCCTATCCTTTTTTTAATTTTTATTTTTTAACGTTTTATTTATTTTTGAGAGAGAGACAGAGTGGAAGTGGGGGAAGGACAGAGAGAGAGAGAGAGAGAGAGAGAGAATCTGAAACAGGCTCCAAGCTGTCAGGACGGAGCCTGACACAGGGCTTGAACTCACGGAAGGTGAGATCATGACCTGAGCCAAAGTTAGGCTTAACCGACTGAGCCACCCAGATTCACCCCTATTCTTAGTTTAAAAATTACAATTTTTTAAAAAAATACAGAAGCAAATAAAATACCAAAATACGCTGCATATAATTTGAAACCATTCATAAATGTTACTTATTTCCTAGATGTAGTATGATGATTGTACTCTACCTATAGCCTTAAGAAAACAATTAAGCTGATCAGACATTTATATTATTAACTTCATTGTTGATATAAGTTAACAAACACAAAAGTCAATGTGATGGGCACATTAACATACACCTAATGAGTTTAAGGTTAATTGCAGTGGCAGAGAGTTTTATTGTAAAACCTTTAGAAATATAGAATCTGGTAATGTGTATATATACAACTCAGTGAAGATACTGGTTGCAGCATCCTGGCAGTATTTGCAGTTTGAATTACAAAAATTCACTCCATTTTATGAGCATAGGTAAAAATGTGCATTAATAACTATGTGGATTGTAGACATGAATCTGCTACCGATGACTCTGTGATGTCAGTGAGTTGATAATATTTTGTGTTAGCTAAAGGTGAAGCATTAAGAATCTATAAGAGGAAGGGGAGCTTGGGTGGCCTGGTGGTTAAGCATCTGACTCTTGGTTTTGCCTCAGATCATGATCTCATGGTTTTGTGGGTCTGAGCCCCACCGCGGGCTCTGAGGTCGCAGCAGGGACCCTCTTGGGATTCTCTGTCTCCTCTCTGTCTGACCCTCTCTCACTCATGCCTTCTCTGTCTCAAATAAGTAAACCTAAAAAAAAAAAAAAAAAAAAAAAAGAATCTACAGGAGGACGAGATGAAGCATTAGAGGAGAAAAAAGGAAATCAGACAGGAAAAGAAAGATTATGAGCAAATGACCATTGGTATAGGGAAACATTGTATCTTGATTGTACTATGTCACAATGATACTGAATTGTAAACAAATTACTGTTGTGCCAGTAAGCATGAGGGTGCTAGGCAATCCCTCACTAGAAAAAGTTTCAAAAGACTGAATTCCAAAATAGCTATGTTCATGGAGAGGAATAGAGTTAAATGACAAATAATTACCAGAAAGGAGTTTCAATTCTGATTTAATGCTGGTTTTCTAAAATAGAAAATTAAAATGTTTCACAGACATTGTAAGTTATAAAGAACTCCCTGATGATATATTATGACATCCCTCTTATTTCCATTAACTGACAGATTTTGAAACACATTGATGGGGTTTTAGCAGCTATTAAACTTGTTTATTATAGGCATTCTTGAAACACAGAGTGTAATGTGTACAGCTACTGTGAACAACTAGAAAGTTTAGGCTATTTATAGAAGAAAAATACAGGAATATTAAAGCTGTAGCTTTGAAATTACTTCCCCATTACATACTTAGTAATGAGTAACTTCAGGAAAAAAAAAAAAAAGATGAGTGGGAGGAGGAGACCAAGGGGGAAAGAGAGGGAGAGGGAGAGAGAGAGAGAGAGTGAAAGCGAGAGAAAAGAGGGAGAATCTTTTTTTTTTTTTTTAATTTTTTTTTTAAATTTATTTTTTTTTTTTTTTACAAATAGTTTATTGTCAAATTAGTTTCTACATAACACTCAGTGCTCATCCCCAAAGTGCCCTCCTTCATGCCCATCCCCCCTCCCCCCCACATCCATCAGTCCTCAGTTTTTGTCAGCATTCAAGAGTCTCTCATGGTTTGCCTCTCTCCCTTTCCCCCACCATTTCCGCCCTTCTTCTCCCCCTTGGTCCTCCGTCAAGTTCCTCCTAATCCTCCTATACGTGCAAACATATGGTATTTGTCCTTCTCTGCCTGACTTATTTCGCTCAGCATAACACCCTCAAGGTCCATCCATGTTGCTACACATGGCCAGATTTCATTGTTTCTCATTGCCATGTAGTATTCCATGGTATAGATAAACCACATCTTCTTGATCCATTCGTCTGTTGATGGACACTTAGGCTCTTTCCATGTTTTAGCTATTGTGGAGAGTGCTGCTATGAACATTGGGGTACATGTGCTCCTATGCCTCAGCATTTCTGTATCCCTTGGGTAAATTCCTAGCAGTGCTATTGCTGGGTCATAAGGGAGTTCTATTGTTAGTTTCCTGAGGAACCTCCACACTGTTTTCCAGAGGGGCTGTACCAGTTTACATTCCCACCAACAGTGCAGGAGGGTGCCCGTTTCTCCACATCCTCGCCAGCATCTAGAGTTCTCTGATTTGCTCATTTTAGCCACTCTGACTGGCGTGAGGTGGTATCTCAGTGTGGTTTTGATTTGTATTTCCCTGATGAGGAGGGATGCTGAGCATCGTTTCATGTGTCTGTTGGAAAAGAGGGAGAATCTTAAGCAGGCTGCATGCTCAGTGCAGAGCCTAACGTGGGACTCGATTCCAAGTCCCTGGGGTCATGATCTGAGCCAGAATCAAGAGTCATACGCTCAACAGAGGGAGTCACCCAGGTGCCCCGATCCATACTTTCAGACCATTTGAATGCTCTGTAATATGGATGTGTCATATTTTTGGACCATTCCCCTACTGCTGGACATTTATAGTATTTGCAATTATTTACTATTATAATACCAAAATAAATTTTCTTTTTCATATATCTTTACAGAGTGACTGTTTTGTTCCATCAGATATATTCATACAAGTCAAATTTGCTGACTAAAAAGAATACATAAAATTATTATTATTTTTGAATAGGTACTACATGAGCAACATAAGACAAAATTCAGAGGGGGGCACCTGGGTGGCTCAGTAGATTAAGTGTCCAATTTCAGCTCAGGTCATTATCTGGCGGTTTGTGGGTTTGAGACCCACCCAAGCTCTCTGCTGACAGCTCAGAGCCTGGAGCTTACTTCAGATTCTGTGTCTCCCTTTCTGTCTGTCCCTCCCCCACTCATGCTCTGCCTCTCTCTCTTTCAAAAATAAATATAAACATTAAAAAATTAAAAAAAAAATTCAAGACAGGAAAAAAGGCATATAAAAACAATGTTTTCCATAACACATTGATTCATTTGGTGCTTAAAAAGAAAAATTTAGAGAATCTATCATGTAAGAAACATATCAGCTCAGGGCACTGGATGATGATAATCATTAGTTAATGTGGTACACCAGGGACTACCTTGATATACGGTATTCAGTGGAGCTCTTGATTTACCATGGGCATTGTATTAAATGTGTGGCAGATTTGTACTTTACAGGTATTTAAATTGGTCAATTCCATTGCTTAATAGATTTTAATGTGAAAATACATATTTTGTGGATTATAAGAACTACCATATTTTCAAAGGATATGCAGACCATTTAATCCGCAAATTTTCAATTTTTACTGCTCTTCTCATACAAAGTAAGACTTTGAGAATCAAAACAAAACCAGTGACAAGTATTTGGCTAACTAGTCTTATGACGAATGCTTAAAGGAGCTGCCTAGAAAAGACAACAAATGATATGCCCCCACAGCCCCATCACTGTATTATGACAATAAAGAGTAGTCAGATGGAAATCATGCCATACATTATCAAACACATCAGATCACAAGTACTACCATTCTACCGCCTAGTTTTAGCTTTCTTAGGGCTAGGTTAGCTAGTCTGACCCCAGAAGCATTTTTGCATCATGACATACTGTATTACAGGTATATAATACAACTCAATTTACACATACACAGAAAAAAAAATAGAAACTCTTACGAGACCCAGAGACACATATATTCAATTGGGTTACATTTAATAAAGGTTTTGATGATATTCTTTAGTAAAGACTTTTCCTCAAAAGATCATTGATGGGTTGATGGGCTTGTTTATATTAAACTGGATGCAGAAGTATTGACTAATTTTTTTAAGGTCCTTTCTACCATTTTGATTCCAGAAAAAAGTTAATTACTTTATAAATTCATTAATGTTTTTGTCAGACAGAAGTGAGAAGAAATATATATCCTCAAAACTACATAAAACTACTAAAAAGCAAGACAATTTTCAACTTCTATGCATTTTTTTCACCCCCAGTGGTGAATATGAATATAGCAAATCTTTGACAAACCCAATAAAACGTATGAAGTGCAAATTAGGCCTGTCTTTCATGATTAATATTTCTCTAAGTAGAAAACTAAAGTTTCCAATTAAAAGTGCTGATTAGATTAACTTAATTATTACGTATGTGATTTTTAAGGAAAAGAGCTATCTGTATGTAGCTCTGATGTGACTGATTATGACAGAATATATGGTTACATTAGGCAAGGGCTAATAATCCTATAGAGATATAACTAGTAGAAAAATAAAAAAACTCAATTAGTAAAATACTGTTATTTTGGAACAATAAAATGTTATTTTAAAAAATGAAATACAGGAGGCTTGGTAGAGCATGTGACTCTTAGTGTTGGGGTCATGAGTTCGAGCCCCACATTGGGCATAGAGGTTAAATTAATTAAAATACATATATATGTTACTGACTCACAAAATGTGCTTTCAAAACTTCTGAAAGAATTTTTTTGAAATTTATTTCTAAAAGTCACAGAGACAAAACTTGAAAAGTGACACATTTATATTAAGAATACACGGGTAGGCAAAAAAAAAAAAAAGTAAGCACTGGAATACAAAAATAAACATAGTAAACTTTTAATGAATACAGTATTCTGGATACAAGTAGAATACCATTAGGTAAGAACTGTATTTACCTTAGAAGTCTATCATAGTATGGATTGAGATAAATGGAAGGTTTAGGACAGCCACTTCACTATTCACAAGTTAATCAGTGCTGACCAGAAACTAAAGCAATTTATTTTAGGCTAAGATTTTCAGTCAAATTACAGGATGAATCTTCTATTTAATGAATATGTTTTAAGGTGATTTGTACTCATTTAAAGGCAGTTGGAGCAAGTCAAACCACAGAGAGCCCTCACAAAGACTAAGCACCAAATGACGAAATGTTTGTGGCTTTCATTTTGGGCCACTTTAAATTTTATTTTGTTTAAATGTGTTTTCCATTAACATTCACATACAAATTCTTTCAGGCAAAAGTTTTGACATGGAACTTTCTGCTTGGAGATCTTGCCAACTTTTACTTACAACAGTTTTTAAGCAATGAATACTTCAGAACAATCCCAAGCTGATACTTAATTGGTTACAAGTGTAAGATGCAGAGCTTTTTCTTTAAAGTTTTCTGGTCCCCCAAAATTCAGTAGGGCCAAATGCATTAACTGGAAGTAGCATTTGTTGGAAAAAAAAAAAAAAAGTCTTAAAGATGATAATGAATAAAATAACTATTTAGGCTCTCATACACAATCTTTCTAAATTTTCACCCTGTAGGAAATAATTACAATGTCTTTCAGGCTTGCTATATGCCCCACAGAATTAAAACAAAACAAAACAAAACAACAACAACAAGGAATTTAACATTTCAACAAGCTAGTAACTATTTACTGTAAGCATATAGTGAAATTCTGGAAGACATACTACCATACTTCAAGAAAACACTATTAACAGGTAAGCATGTGTTGAAGAAGGCAGTTTATAAATGAAACATTACAAATCTTATGTTTATGCATACAACTTATAAAATAGAAAAAAACTGCTATTTTTCCAATAGTATAGCATCACACTAACACTATATAGTTAAGATTGAAAGCTTCTGTACACATGTCCACCACACCTCCACGGCAGCATACGCCTTAGACATTTTCGTTCGTTATCCAACATACGCCAACCATGGTTTCACGGATTTGTACCAGTTTGAGCAGGCTAAAGCAATCATTCCGCCATACCAATTTAACTATGAGACAAAGTTAACCAGTTCCAGGAACAAAAAAGTTTCATAATCAGTAAACAAACATTAAACCTCCGCAACAGGATGGAAAACACTTCTAAGGACATGATATAATCCTAACAGGAGGATGAATTATGCCCCTAGGTATATGTGGGAATAGTTAGGAGCCTGGAGAAATACATTAAGACAAATGGGACCTAAATGATCATCAAATCAATAATAACTACTAGAAACTCAAATGTGAATTATTGGTTTTTTCTTGTGCAACATCATCCAGTTTACTGCTTAGGATTACTCAAAACTGTTCTGCCACTACGTGTCTGCTGTTAGTGCAAATTAATATTAAGATAGGGAGCAATCTGAATCACATGGAATTTTGAAAAATTAGAATGATTGTTTATCTAACCTTATTTTTGTGTTCTGAAATGCTATAAAACTCAATTATTTTCCTAGCTGCTTAGATATTCTACCATCTTAGATAATTCAAAAGAAACATGGTTGCCTGCAAATTCTTTACTAGGGGAAATACAAGCAGAGTACATTTTGGTTATGTTTTGCTGCTGGTCTCACGTATGTGCTTTAGCAATGACAGCACTACTCCAGGCATTCATTGTGCTACTTTATGTAACTAAACAGGAGAAAAACTCAAATTTTGATGAGCAAATTTGCTTTTGGTGCAGGCTCGTTTTAAAATGAAAACCAAAAACTCACATAAAATCTAAAGATCAGATGGGCACTTTGACAACCTGAACTAGGAACTTAAATCTGTAAAAGAAAACTTAGACCTGGAAAGCTGTTTCTGAAAAATACAACCTTATTCACTTTGGCTTTTTTTTTTTTTTTTTAAAGATTTGTGGTAAAATGACCTTATAGATAACTCCAAGTCACATAGGGCATTCATGTTAGTGCTTTGTAATAGAAATATATTTCATGAGTATTTTAAACTTGAATGTTTTCAAGAAATTAAAGGTATTTTTTTTTTTTAAAGCTCTAGTCCAAGTCTTCAGTTTTTTCGGTTTTAAAAAATATAATTTGGGTCTCCAATGGAGAGGATATAACTTACAGGATAAGTGAGGTTCGCAGAGATCATTTCCTGAACATGGGTGACCTTTAACAGGGCTGATTATGTCCTCACCCAAACAGTTATGCAGGATACTGCCAGATCTCCACTACAAAAACCTTGCCAGTCTTTCGAGACAATTGTTTACCATCCATGTTTAAAAACCTTGCACCACCAGAGGCAAAGCACATAAAAGTGAAAGTTAACTTGTTTCTATTTACCTAAAGTCTTATAAATCATATGGAAACATTAATGTAGAGAAAGTAATTTCCTTATTATCTGATCTGTCAGCCAAAAGGTAATTACTAGTTTTCTGTAAAAACAGGAAACTCAATCATAAAATGTCTATAAATTAAAATGCCAATCTTTAAATCTTTTAACATCAAGATATTGAAAAAAAAAAAGCTTGCAAATTCAAGATGATGCTTGAAATGAAAACTATGGTTCAAAAATTTGTTTATAATAAGAGACTAAAATCATGTCACTGCAAAATTCCCCATGGCTTCTGGCACTGACATTAAAAGAACGATTTTAGTCTTTTGGTCACTTGAAGCTGCTACTAAATACAATAAGCCTTTAAAAAGGGCGAAAAAAGACAGTGAGGAACTGAAGGATAGATAAGGTAACTTCGTCATACACAAGCACAGTTTGAAATAAAGACAGTCATTTCTGCGAGGGATCAGAAGATAGAACAGTTTCCCACCATCCCTTCCTTTTTGAAGAGGATCCTCTAATCAGATATAATTCCTTTAAGTTACTGTGAGTGGTGTTGCCTGGCAGCAGCTTCACTTTCCTAGGCTAGTGTTCAATCCAAGTAATTAAGTAATCTCACAAGGAATAATCATATATGGCAACAGGGTAAAAAAGCAGGGCAGTTCTTCCATGCACAAACATTTCAGGAGAAAAACCATCAATTTTAAAGATAACCATCAGGTTTCAGGTATCCTAGCACACTCTAAACCCTAAGTTTTGCTTTACACCATTGGTGACTAAAATTAACAGTAAGTTTTGCAGTGAGGTTTTTTTTTTTTGTTTTTTGTTTTTTTGCCTGCAACTATATACACATTGCAAAACTATTCTGCATCACATGATTTTAAATGAAATAAATATAAAAATGAACCACACAATCAACACATAACTTTAATACTCCACATTTATCTTGATCACAATGGTGGTAACCTCCTTGTCAACAATCTTGTGAGTTGAGGAGCTGATTCTCATTCTCATATCCATCAGGCAGATATGCTCTCCTCAGCTGGTCTGACTTAGGTATGGAGCCTCCATTCTTCACATGGCGAGACAGGAAAGCACGGACTGCTGGGTGATCAGCCTTCTCAAGTGGGATGTTGGCTTCCAGGCACATTTTCACAAAGTCCTGGATAACACTGACTTTCTCTGTTTGCGCAGTACTGTTGCACTGAAGGGATGCAGTTAGAGGCCTCTGCTTCTTTCTCACATTCTGCTCTTCAAATTCGGCCTTCCTCTTGGTATGAGTCTTTGACTTAAGGTGGTCACTAATGGCAGACTTGCGAACATGATTCAGAACCACGTTGCAAGAAGTGCAGAAGAGTTTTCCTCCATCTTCGTGCAGCTCCCCTCCAAACTCAGTGACTCGATCCAGGGGAGTCACATACAAAGCAGTCTTAGAACGGTTTCGAGCAGGTGGTGCTGTTACTACAAACCTTTCCATTCTGACTCTGAATAAGGTTCTTTTGAGACAAGAGAAACAAAGGTAAGTGTTATAACAACTCATTCGGGAAGTAACAAATAAAAGACAGGTATAAGCATTTTAAGATTAAGGATTTCAGAAAACTTAATTCAAATTAATAGACTATGTCTATTAACTCTTAACTTACCTGAAAATATGTAAGGGAAGGCAAAACCAGAGCAAGTTACTAGTAACAAGGTCCATTCCTTGAATTTGATGACATTCAAATAAATTAGAATTATGAAAAAAGAACTTCCAACTATCCCAGATGTCACTATCTTTTTAGGAAAACCTGATTTGATGCCAATATTTCAGGTATTAATTATATTACTCTCATTCCACATAGATGTGTATTGAAGTTTAAAAGAGCTTCTTTTCCCATCATAGTTTTGGAGCAACTGATTTAAGGAACACAAATGTAGGGAATTATGGGCAAAGTCTGTTCAAACAGGAGGGCAACTAAACTGGGTTAATTCTATATGAAGATGGATATAATGTCCAAAAGTGTTCAGAAAAAACAAAAAGTAAAAGCCCAGAAAGAACACAGACTAGGGACACTTGGGTGGCTCAGTTGATTAAGCATCTGACTTTGGCTCAGGTCATGATCTTTCAGTTCGTGGGTTCAAGCCCTGCGTCGGGCTCTGTGCTGACAGCTAGCTCAGAGCCTGGAGTCTGCTTCAGATTCTGTGTCTCCTTCTCTCTCTGACCCTCCCCTGCTCATGCTGTCTTTCTCTCTCAGAAATAAATAAAACATTTAAAAAAATTTAAAAAAAAGAAAAAACACAGACTAGCTGCAATTAATAGCAGCAACAAGGAAATTAAATTTTAAAGCCAAATACAGAGCTCAAAGTAAGTAATTCTTTCTTTTTTTTTTTTTTTATTTCTAGGAGAGAGAGAGACAGCGTGAACAGGGGAGGGTCAGAGAGAGAGGGAGTCACAGACTGAAGCAGGCTCCAGGCTCTGAGCTGGCAGTCAGCACAGAGCCCGACGCGGGGCTCGAACCCACGAACCGCGAGATCATGACCTAAGCGAAAGTCGGACGCTTAACCGACTAAGCCACCCAGGCGCCCCAGTAAGTAATTCTTTCAAGAGTTTATTCATTTGAGAGAAACAGAGCACGAGTGGGGGTGGGGCAGAGACAGAGGGAGAGAGAGAATCCCAAGCAGACTCTGCTGTCAGCACAGAGCCTGACCCAGTGCTCAATCCCTCAAACTGCAAGATGATGACCTGAGTCCAAATCAAGAGTCAGACACTCAACTGACTGAACCACCCCGGTGCCCCAGTCATTTTTTAATGCACATATACCTCCACTGAGTTTTATAAATGTGATGATCAAGATATGCAAAATGCTTTTTCTAACACTTGTTTCCTCTTTTTAACATTAAAAACTAACACATTTGTTAAACTAACACATTTGTTAATTACTGATTTCACCTATTAACTAGTAAGTTAGTACAAATCTGAAAAATTAATGTGTGCCTAGTATATGATAGGTGCTCAGTCACAATTTGTTCAGGGAAAGTAAACGATTGTTTTTGTTATTTTTCCAAATATTTAATTCAGGAGCAGCATAATAATTTATCAATTTGTCCTACTAACAAATTTTTATGATCATTACCAAAATTATGATGTTACTTCTATGGACACTGAAAACTTGAGATACTGAACAAATGCTGTCAGTGACAACCATTTGTTCTCTGGGGCCATTCCTTCTGACTAAGCTCTTACATTAACCTTATATATAACAAATTAAAAAAATCAGCAATAATGAAGTATTCCCTTAACCCATGCTAGAGAATTCATAGCGGGGGTTATATGGAATCTCTCTCAAAAGAACTCTAAATTGCTAATATATGTGTCATGACACCTGTGGACATAAATTCAGAGAAAAAGTTACCATTTCACAGAAATTCTGGAAAAAACGGTAAAGTTTGGATTTTAATAGATTTAATTGATTTAGTAGATTTAATTAGTTGTTTAGTGCTGGACTCTCATGTGCCTAATTTTGTTAGACTACTGGTTTTCAATGGCATACAAGACGGATATGATTCCTGCCCTCCCAAACAGTAGTGAATTACCATTACACATTTTTGTATTTTAAGTTAACGGTATTTTTTTCTTTTTCCCTCTGAAGTAGGTTTCACATCCTGCTCGGAGCCCAACACAGTACTTGAACTCACACCCTGAGATCAAGACCTGAGCTGAGATCAAGAGTCTGATGTTCAACTGACTGAGCCAACCAGACGCCCTAATGGTAGTGATTTTTACTCCTATGGCAAATCAGTCCCAACTATGATTAATGGTTGTAGGCCAGTGATGAAAAACATTAAATATCTGTGCCCAGGAATGCCTAAATCTTTCGATATGAAAAGTCGGCTGTCTTTAAATATTTGGATTTCAAACTTTAAAACAATAAACATGCTCATTATTCTTTGGAGAGTAAAATGCTCAATCATTTGTGCTAATGTGAAAGACCTATACATTCCAAAGACTTGTAACTTTCAAAAGTCTGTTTGTGTTTCTGCAGAGGCAAATAAATATCCACCCAGTAGAGGATGCTCGACTTTACAGACCTGAACAACAAAAGTGTTTTCAACAAAAGGTAAAGATATTTTAAACGAGGAAGTTAGAAAGTTAAGAGCAGGAATTAGCCAACAAAAGAGAAGCACACTATTTACTAGACCAAAATAAAACTCGTAACTTTTCAAGTTTAAATGTTTACCCGATCAGTTTCCAGTTTTTTCGTCTTGATACTTAGCAGTGAAAGGTCTCCAGAGCAAAACCAGAGACGATGGAAATCCTGGAACTTTCGATTGTTCAAACACGGAGATGCTTTCCAATCAGTTTTTCAACAAGTGGTGATGGGGAAATAGTTTCTGGGCTTGCACCCTATTTTCCCTGCGGTGCCGGGAAGTCATGCCTTTACTGTAAAACATGAAAAACAAATGGAAAGAAAAAATGGGGGAGGGGGAGGGAAAGACGAGTAGATAAAAACACGAACAAGAACAACACAGCCACCACGCAGGTGTCTTTAAAACCGCTCCCTTTAGGTAACTCCACACAACAAATCCGGATCCCAACGTTTACCTCAACACTCCTCAACCCAGTCCTTTCTCAGTTGTCTACCCCGCTTTGCACCTCCGCGCGCGCCCCAGGCCCAAGGGTTCGGGAGGGGGAGGGCAAGGCGGGGCGCGGGACGTTCCCGGCGTCTAGACTCCCTCCTCCCTCGCCAAGCTCAGCACGCTGGCGCCCCACAATCCTTGCCCCGCTAGCTGGGCAGGGCCGAGACCCAGCCGCCGGCCGCGGGCCCGAGAACTCGACAGCAGAGTTGGCGGCAGTCTCAGGGGAGGAGGCGGCGGGCGCCTGGCGGAGGCGTCCGCTGTCAGGCTTCCCGTCTCCTCCCTCTTCCTCCCGCCGACAACGGCGCCCCGGCCCCGCCCCCGGCTCCCGCTTCAGGACGGAAGGCCCCGGGCCCAAAGCCCGCACCAACGGCCGGGCCCACCCTCGGCCTCTCTAGCTCCTCGGTACCGTAGGATCGGGGCCGCCGTTAGGGGAAGTGGACGAGACCCGGCCGGAAAGGAAAGGAGGAGGAAAAAAAAAAGGAGCCAGGGGGTGAAGGAAGAGGAAGACCCGTCGCAGCCGCCGCCGCCGCCGTCGTCGTCGCCGTTGCCCGATCGAGCCCGCGGCGGCCGCCGTGTCCCCCGCCGCGCCCCGTCCTCTTGCGCCGCCTACGGCAAAGCTCGTAGGCGGTCCCCAGCAACCGCCGAGCAGCATTGACCAATGGACCGCGAGTCAATCAAACAGACGGCTGATTCGGCCAATGGAAGTGGAAGGGTGGGCAAGTGTGTGACTGGCAGCCGCACTTCTCCAATGAAAACAGGGGGCGTGGGTGGGCGGAGCCGGAAGTAGAGCCAGCCGAGAGGCCCCTGTCCGGCTCAGGCGGAGGGAAGGGGGAGGGAACTAGAGGAGGAGGAGGTTAGCCGAGGCAGCTACAGCGGCGGCGGCGTAGGGGCTGGTACGCGCTGGGCGGCGAGAGCCTCATGGCGGAGGAAGAGAGCGATCAAGAGGCCGAACGCCTCGGAGAAGAGCTCGTGGCCATTGTGGAGTCCCCGCCAGGCCCTGTTGGGCTTAGAGCTGCGGGTGACGGCAGAGGTGGCGCTGGCAGCAGCAGCTGCGGTGTCGGCGGCTTCGGGATCAGCAGTCGGGATTACTGCCGACGCTTCTGTCAGGTGAGGCGCCCGTCGGCCGCCCGGACTTGTCACCCGGGTCCTGGGCCTCCCTGCTTCTCCTGGTCTTTTCGTTCTCGAATCAGGGCTGTGTCCGGTGTCCGTTCTACCAGCCCAACAAGGAGAGAGTGAAGCTCCCTCCTCCACCTATCCGGCTTGGGGTGGGGGGCAGGGAGCGGGACTGGGATGACCCGCGGGTTTAGGGTTGCTGAGAAAGTGAGTTTGTCAGGGGTTGGAGGGGCTGGACAGAAGGGGGGATCAGCTGGCAGGAAAGCTGTATACTGACATGCCTCCTCTGCTCCAAACAGACCCCTTTCTGCCCGAGGGTCCCGCCTTCTTAGGTTTCCTACCCTGTTCCTTCTCACCTCATTTGGAATCTCGGGCAACATTTCTTGCCTTCCCCTCTCCGCCCCTTGCCCCCTGTATTCTCCCCTTTTTCGGAGATGGGAGGCATGCCTTCTCTCTACCGCCCCCTCTCCTGTCATCGCCACCCCTCCCCCTCGGCTAGGGTCTCCTGTCATCCCCTCACGAGATCCCACTGGGCCAGTTATGCAGTTGGTTCAGGCGCTGACCCACTGTTAGTTACTTTTTTGGGGAGGTGGGGTTAAGGCAGTGTGATTGTCATCTTGTTCTTACCCTGGTTCCCCGACACACGTAGTTTGTTTTCTAATGAACTGCTGATAGAGAAAGTAGTTTTCCTTAAACTATCGCTCCGGTTGCCTTACCACCCCCTTCATGTTTTAAATTACAGTGTATTTTATGTAGTCTGTAAAATACAGTGTCTCAACAGTGACGGTAAATTATTTACTTGGTCGTCTGCCACTACGATTTGATGTAGTTGAAACTGTTTGACTATAATCAAATATTATAGCAAGAAAGTACTTGTCTAGGTAAAATTTGTGTAATTTACATTCACATCTTCGTGTGTTTATAGTTTAAACATTTCGTTCTCATTCACAATACTCTTGTTTTGCGGACCGTTTTGGATTTTTTTTTTATTCCTTTAACAGTCCATTCCCATTTTTATTTATTATTTTCGATGTATAGAGTTTGCATGGATCCATCACTTCCGAGGAGTGTTACCTGGTAACCTAAGTAACCTACTAGTTACTTAGTCTCTGTGCCTTAGTTTCCTCTTCAGTCAAATAGGGAGAGTAATTAAGTGAGTGAATATGTGAAGGGTTTGGACTTTTGCATGTTAATTGAAGGTAGCTATTAATTTCATGTGGTTAACAAGTAGGAATAAAGTTAACAAGAAGTGGGTATTGTATTTGCTGAAATTTGATGTTATGCCTTTCCATGCATTGAAAGAAAAAGGATGGAGTTGACATTTTCAGGTAAGTTTTTAATGGTTTAGTTTAGATTGTATTCTGACTCCCTCCTCCCACTTCTATAGATAAATTGGTTCGAAGGTAGCAATTGTCTTGGTAGGAAGTGTGTCAGTTTTCTTTGGCGTTGCTCTCTGTTTGGTGACTGTCTTGGAAGCATATGTATCCATGTACATTTGGTATTGGCATTCACTGGCTGGAGAGGCTCAGTGTCTTTACAGTCCGTATCTTCTTATTGTATGTTTTACATGTAGAAACCATGTTATCAGTATACTTTGCATCTACGAGAATTTTAAGCTTCTGAAAATTAGGTTGCAATTACTATTTTACTTAAAAAAATTTTTAAATGTTTATTATTATTGAAACAGAAACACAGCATGAGTGGGGGAGAGAGAGAGGGAGACAGAATCCTAAACAGGCTCCAGGCTCCAAGTTGTCAGCACAGAGCCCGACGCGGGGTTCGAACCCACTAACCGTGAGATCATGACCTGAGCCCAAGTTGGACGCTCGACTGACTGAGCCACCCAGGCGCCCCTGAATTTTAAAATATATTCACAGGCAAAAAAATTTTGTTTTCCATTTTTTTTCTGTGTTTTGCTTTTTTTATATTGTTAATGAGCAACTTGGTTTTGGTTACATTTAGCTTTGTCAATTTACTTGATCAGGTAATTGTTAACTGCTGTAGCATTTAAGATTTTGAGGGCCAGAACATTTTGGTAGAACTTTTAACTATTCTTCTGTACCTAGATATCAGTTTTAAGAACAATTGAATAAAATCTGGCCTGTGAAATATAACATCTGAACAGTGACAGTAAATTATTTTAAGAACAAATGAAGTTGATGGTTCTATAAAATTTCGCTGCCTCCTAAGAACCCAAGAAAATAAACTATACAGGAAGTACTTAATGAACATTTATTTTATATTGCTAAATAATGAGTTCAGTTAAACTGACATACTTTCATGTTACCAACTTTTACCTGAAACCTCATTACATATTTTATAGTACTCTAGATTACCAGTAGATCCGTTCCTGGGTTCTTGTCCTATTTCCACCTTGCAGGTGAGCTTTGTAAAGTTCTTGTTCATGTTAAAACTTTAAGATGGAGTAAAAGATTATCTGTCTTAAGTTGAATTTTATCCATTGATAATAATGATTCTAGTATAGTAGCTCTCTTTCATTTGCCAGTAAAGGAAGCAGTGGATCTCATTCCCAAAGTTTGTTTCTTTTTAAGCATTTGGCTTTCTAATATTCACTAAGGATAATATTAAGTAACTTATGCTCATTAGTAAATTACTTAATCATGGGTAATCTGCAAAATGGATAATATGCACTTGAGTGGGTGTCAGTTAACAAATATATGAATTAGGGGCTCCTGGGTGGCTCAGTCCGTTGGGTGTCCAACTGTGGCTCAGGTCATGATCTCATGGTTTGTGGGTTCAAGCCCCACTTCAGGCTCTGCGGTGACAACTCGAAGCCTGGAGTCTGCCTCGGATTCTGTGTATGTGTGTCTCTCTGCCCCTCCCTGTCTTGTGCGCGCGTGCTCGCTCTCTCAAAAATAAATAAACATTACAAAAAGTTTAAAAAATATGTATATATGAATTATACACAGAAGTTTCTGGCATTGCAAATAAAGGCTCCAATTTATCTTCCTCCTTTTAGAGAGAAATATGAATCAAAATTTCTTGGCAGTTAGTTGTGTGGGTGAAGGGAGAGAGGAAGGAACACTTCAAGAAAGGTTCTTGTATTTTTTAACACAAGGAAAACAGAAGACAGCAGGTGATATAAAGTGGTAATAATTATACCCACACTCAGTACTGTTGATGATGTACTTTCCTGTTTGAGAAACAATACCAATAATTGTAAAATCTCAAACTGATGGAATAGCCCCTCAGCTTTCAGTTAGTTATTGAGATGATGGGTTTGGGAGATTGAAGGGGTTGGTTTCCCAGTAGTTACCGGGTGTAATGTTGGGCTAACTGCCCCTATCACATCCGCCCTTGGCTATTATTAGTAGACTCTGAACAAATGCTTAAATAGAATTGGCCCTTAATTGATATTTAATTTGCTTTGAGGATGAAAGGAGGGGGGAAATAATTTTTATTGAGGGCCTGTTAACTCTTAAGGCCTTCATATTGATTTTATTATACAAGTTACATAGTTGAAATTGAGGCTTGAACAAGTTAACTTGTTTTCACTTCCCGTAGCAGAGCGAATTGGGAGTTGAACCCAGCCTTCAATTTCTACTGAAAGGCAGATTGAAATTACAAATAAATCTTCAAATAATTATAAAGTGATTTTTTTGGGGGGCAAGTGGTGCAAAGGGGAAAAATAGTTACTTGAAGTACTCAGGGAAACATGGGTGAATAATTGCAGAAGTCCTCTTTCATTGTGTCACAGTATAAAAAATACTTCAAGAAACAGATAATTATTGTTTCTCTGACTTGTTTGGTATTGTGAACTATTTCTCCAATGCCTGATGGTTGTAACAATTCAACTTACCTTGTTGCCTAGATAAACTGAAATGTTTTCATCAAAAATTGCATATTACAGGGGCGCCTGGGTGGCTTAGTCGGTTAAGCGTCCGACTTTCGCTTGGGTCATGATCTCGCGGTTCGTGGGTTCAAGCCCCGCGTCGGGCTCTGTGCTGACTGCCAGCTCGGAGCCTGGAGCCTGTTTCAGTCTGTGACTCCCTCTCTCTCTGACCCTCCCCTGCTCACGCTGTCTCTCTCTCTCCTAGAAATAAATAAAACATTTAAAAAAAAAAATTGCATATTACCAAGTTAAGGTACTTTCTTCTTAGTTTAGTGCTAGAATGAACGTAGTGAGTGATAAACAAATATTTCTGGAAACACTTTGGGTATGTTGATTAAAATAGACTTTTGAATTGTTTTTTACTGCAGTCGGGTTAATAGCCATCCCATGAGGATGCCATGAGTATAAAAGGAGTGAATGAACCTGAAGTCCTCAGTACTATGCCTAGCACAGAGTTAAGATTAAATAGATAGAAGCTATTAATATTTCTGTCCTGCAAAATCCTCTGAAGGTTTAAGAGGAACATTAGAGATAATCTAATCTGTAGGTCCCTTCTAGTTTATATCACACAATAAAATTTAGAGAAAATTTGAGAATGTTACAGCTGTAAATTCTGTTATTTAACTAGAAGACCCTGATGAAATAGTAAATGATTTGCAAAAACAACAGCATTTTGAAATTTTGTTTCCTTCAGCAGACATTTGGCAAAAACAGTATTTTTGATTGTCTTAATTGGGGGATTGCTACTTGCATATTGTGGGTAGAGGCCAGGGAGGCTGTTGAACGTCTTAAAATGCATAGAGCAGCCCCAGTAACAGAATTATCTGGCTCCAAATACCAATAGTGCCAAAGTTGTGAATCCCCCCATACCCTTACTTTGGAACTCAGTGGATACTTGACATCCGTATTACTGATACAAATGGCAAAAGAGTATTCAATGATACTTAAGTAAATTTTAACAATTACTGTGTACTGGGCACTTGAATATGTACCCAAGAGACAATCTCCCAGAAAAAAAGGGTTTGCCTCATGGTTTAAAATACTTGTTAATATCTCTTAATTTAGAGAAATTAAAATTTAATTGTATTTTGAAAATACAGTCTTTATTTCTTAGTCTTAATGTAGAACTTACATAGCATTTACAGTTCATTAGTAGTTTCTTAGGGTATAAGAATACATTATTTACAATCTTGGTATTAATTAGAATTATTTTTTAATTTACTTTTAATCTTTATAAATGTTTTATAAGTATTTACTTTAAAATATCGTGCAGGACTTAAATATCAGGAATCACATTTTGGTGCTAATAAAGACATGACTTAAATACCTTCAACAGTTTTATACATTTCTATTTTTATGTGAAAAGTCTTGAATGTATAGTATATGGGAGTGATATGGTAGCTTTATGATCACTGTACCATCATTTGCTCTTTCTTATCAGTCATCCTTGTCTTATCTCAAGTTTGCCTCATGACCCAACATAATTGCTGGAGTTCCAGCCATCACATCTGGGTTCTAAGTAGCAGGAACAGGGTGTCTCTGGGGTAAGTCAAACATATATTGCCCAAATCCAACTCAGTGACTTTCATATCCATCTTGTTAGGTATCCCCATCTGAAAAGAATGTTAGGATTTTTTTTTTTTTTTGGTATCATTTTTCCTGATAAACAGGTCTGTGATTTTGTTAGCAAGGAAGATATTAGAGAGGCAACCAGTAAGCCCGCAAAAAGCAGCATACTCTGTCCCCTTCTTAACCCATATATTCCCCGAAGGCAGTCAGTTGCAACTCTTTTATGGCTCTTATAATCTTTACCTCCATATTTATAAATATTTTTTTTCTAGTTGTAAATATGATCAATTAGCCTACTAGATAGAGATGGGGAGTACCTTACCATCTTACTCTTCAGTTCATATGCTTTGATTTTACCACTCTTCCCTTTTTCTCTATATCCACTTTCCTTCCCTCTAACCCCTTCCTCCTCTGCCTTGTTATTTCTGAGTCTCTTATAGTTTAGCCTTTCCAGAGAATCCAGAGTTTACATTGATTTAGTAGGGGAAGGGATTGGGGAGACTCTCAACGGATTTATTTTTTACCTCCACTTTTAGAGATATGTGGTGTTGGACATTCCTGAGATTTTCTGGTGTTCTTCAGTACAAATTAGCTTGTACCCAAATTCCCTTCCTCCTTTCTAAATAATAGCTATCTAAATGTTGTCATCTCTCCCTTTTCATTGTTTTTTTACTTGTGAGTTAAGCTCTGTTGAAATATTTTTACTAATATTTTAGTGGAGTTTTCAAGTGGAAGAAGAAATAAATGTGTGTTCAATCTGCCATATTTAACTAGAAGTCTCAAATTAGTTTTTTAGCTCAATAGAGAATGATAGATATGATGAAAAGGAAAAGAACTGAAACTAATTCGTAGTGATTTATTTACTTTTGAAAAAGAGTATCCTACTTCCTGATGTACTCTGTAGTGAATATTCAGAGCTAGAAATAATTTAATCACACAAATTTACTTTGTTCCTCTTTGCAAAATAATTTTTTATTACTAAGTTGCAAATTAGAATTTCAGCTTTTTAAAAATAGTTTTCAAAATTTCATACATTTGGGATATTTCCAGTGTTCATAAAAGGTGAATTACATAGAAACACATTAATTTATTATAATTAGGAAAAACAAAATAAAATGAACCCTAGATTTTGATGGGGAGATGAGTTGATCTTGATTAGTTGTTGTTTAATGTGTTTTAGGTTGACTTTCAGAATTGAATGGTACTCATTGTTCCTTATGATATTATTTATGATGGCAAATCATTGAAAATCACTTTAATGAGCAGTTAGGGGAGTTGTTACATATAGTAGAATCCTATGTTCTCCCAAAGGTCATGCTTTTAAAGAATATTTATTCATATGAAAACTGTTTATGGTATAGTAACTACTGAAAAAACACAAGAAGCAGGTAATTTCACTTCTGTAAATAAAAAAGACGGAAAAGAAATATACCAAATTGTTAATAGTGGATAACTTCTTAGTGATAAGTTTATAGCTGAATTTGATTATTTTCTTTATACTTACTTATTTTTTATATTTTCTAAGTTAAACCAACTACCTTTATAATCAGAGGAAAAATAAAGTATAAAAAACATATTTTAGGGCTCCTTGATGGCTCAGTCAGTTAAGCTCCAACTCTTGATTTCAGTTTAGATCATGTTCTCACGGTTCATGAGATCAAGTCTTACACGGGGCTCTGTGCTGAGTATGGAGCCTGCTTGGGGTCCTCTCTTTTCCTCCGTCTCTACCCCTCCTCTGTTCATGCTATTGCTCTCAAAATAAATAAATAAACATTTAAAAAGCCCCATAATTAATTAATTTATTTTTTCTCTTCTTACCTCCCTACCTTATTTTCTGGAAATAAATGCACTATCAGATTACTTAAGTATGGTGAAATTTTAACTCTTTGTTTCCTAAAAGTATGTGAATTAAAAGAAAAATGAATTGGTGAAGTGAAGTTATAAAGGTCATTTTAGGTAATCCAGTGAGGCCCTAAATTTAAATAACTATTTATATACAGTCTTGCATTAAAAGTATGTCCATATTGATTTCTAATAACCACCGTCATACTGGCTTAAAAAATTGATCTCAATTTTAATTTTGTAGATAAAATGGTAGAAGAAAATATTTTTAAATGAAGTTCACTGCTTGAAGTGTTTAATGATACCATCATTTTGCAGTTCTGCCAAACAGAAGTGAGGCACCAGTTGTACTATTATTGTTGGCACTGAATCTTTACTTTTCTGCCAAAAAGTGCTAAACTATACCTTAGCAATTAAAAACAAAACCAAAAAGAGAATTTTAAATTAATTTAATAAAGCTATGGCAAAATCTGTGTCTGGGAAGTTATTTGAAAAAATAAGTGATCAGTGAAAAATGGTTAATTGGTATATCATTTTAAATGTATAGTAATATGTAATGGTAAGGATAGTAGGACATTTGAAATCTGAGGTAATTCATTTAAGTAAATACTCATTCTAGTTATGTTATAAATCATTTATAGTAGTACCTAGTCTAAATTGGAGAGTATTTTATAAGTTTTATAATTTCTAATAAATCTAGTACTAGATTGGTAACCTTTAGCTTTCATGTAATATGTATCACATTGATTTCTTAGCTCCGTATTTCTCTGACAGGTCAGTTCATTGTTTCACTAGTGTACTCTATTCAGTATGGATCTGTTCCCTAGTATGATACCCAGTCAATGTCACCTGGTTAGAGCCATGGTGGAATACTGGTGGCAAACTAAACATGAGAGGAGGTCTGTATAATTTGTTACATAAGACTTAAAAGTCCAGTACACTGACACTCAGTACACTCAACTCTCCAAAGCAGTGGTGAATATGAAAATAGTTAAAAGGCTTTCAATTTAGGCTGTAGGAAAAAGAGTCATTAATATTATAGTTGAAGCTTGTCAGTTTTATTTAATTTATTTATTAAAAAATTTTTTAATGTTTTATTTATTTTTGTTACAGAGACAAAGTATGGGGGGGGGGGGGAGAGGGAGACACAGAATTCATAGCAGGCTCCAGGCTCTGAGCTGTCAGCACAGAGCCTGAAGTGGGCCTTGAGCCCACGAATATGAGATCGTGACCTGAACCGAAGTCGGAGGCTTAACCGACTGAGACACCCAGGTGCCCCAAAATTTGTCAGTTTTATAAGACACTGGATATATAGTGGTAAGCAAACAAGCATTGTCCCTGTTTTGGTATACAGTTATAGCTTTGATAAGTTCTATGAAGTACAGGTATACAACATGATAAAACAAGAGCCTACAAGAGACTTGCCTATTTTTGGATTCTTGGGCAAGTTGAAGTCTGCTGAGATTCTTTGGTTTAGTTTGAACATGTTGAATTTAAAATGGCTTTTCTCATCCAATGAGAGATCTTAAAGATACCTGGATTTACAGAATCCAGAGTGCAGAAGAGAGGTCTGGTCATCCTAGCTGTGTGAACGGATGGTATTTGAAGCCACGTGTATTTATACTAAGCTAACATAAGGAAATAATATGGAGTGTTAAAAGAATAGGACTTAGAAATGAATCTTTAGCGACTCCACAGTTAAATTGCCTGGTAGAAAAGATTGAGCAAATGAAATCTGAGAAAGATTAAAGAGGTTGGAGAAAACCAAGTAACTATGGTATCACAGAAATCAAGGGTAGAGAATGTTTCAGGTTGGAGTGAATGGTATTTGACATTGAAAGCCATTGAGATCCAACCATTGAATTAACATGCAGGTGTTTGATGACTTTAAGTGGAGCTGTTTTGATGTAGTGATGGCAGTAGGAAGGAATCAAAATGGAGTAGTTTGAAGAGTGAGAGGCAAAGAAAGAGAGACGGTAAGTATAAATGACTTTTTTAAAATGTTTTATTTATTTCTGAGAGAGAGAGAGAGAGAGAGAGAGAGAGCGAGCGCATGAGCAGGGGAGGGTCAGTGAGGGAGACACAGAATCTAAAGCAGTCTCCAGGCTCTGAGCTAGCTGTCAGCACAGAGCCTGATGTGGGGCACGAACCCACGAACCATGAGATCATGACCTGAGCCGAAGTCAGATGCTTAACTGATTGAGCCACCCAGGCACTCTTAGGTGACTTTTAAAGGAGAAGGAAAGATAAGTAGAAGGTGGAGAGCTTATGAATTAAAGATGAGGATGTAGGAAAAAAAAAAAAAGTGGTGAGAATTTGGCATGTTTAAAATCTGATAAAAATGATTCATTTGAAAGGAAGAGGTAAATCTACAAAAGAAAGAAGGGATAATCTATAAGATTCCAAAAAGGGAAGGAAAGATAAGATTCAAAACACAAATGTAGAGGTTGCTTTATATAGGAGCTTCAGGAGTAGCAGGAAAATCTGTTTAGAATACTTGGCACTGGTTGGAGATTTAATGTGAATGGAGTTCTAAAGTGATAGCTTCTCAGAGACATAGGCTGAATTCACCTACAGAACCTACCTACAGAATCAGTTTGCTGATTATGAATGTAGAGTAACCACTAGTCTGTACTTTTGTTCAGCATTGCTTATCTGTGTAGGTGAAGGCACTGAAAACATGATTAGTTAATATTCATTCAGGGTTGAGTGATATTTTATAATTGATCAGTTAATTAACTTTGAGAAAGTGGGCGACAGGCTCATTTTCTGGCTCCATTTGTGGTAAAACATGGTACAGAGGAAAGAGAGAGGGAAGAGAAGTAGTTATGCCCGTAGAGTATCCCCCTTTATCTGCAGTTGTGTTTTGCGGTTTCAGTTATCTGAGGTCAGCTGTGGTCCTGAAGCAGATGATCCTCCTTTTGATATACTTTCAAAAGGTCAGTATTAGCCTAACACTCTGTCACATGGTCTGTGTCATTGACTTCATTTCATGATGTAGGCATTTTATCATTTCACATCATCATTAGAATAAGGGTGAGCACACTACAAGATATTTTTGAGAGAAAGAGAGATCACATTCTTATAACTTTTGTTATAGGAAATTGTTACAATTGTTCTACATTATAATTAGTTATTGTTGTTAATCTCTTATCTTGCCTAACTATAATTAAACTTTATCACAGAGGGGCACCCGGGTGGCTCACTTGTTTAAGTCTCCGACTTAAGCTCAGGTCATGATCTCACAGACTGTGGATTCGAGCCTCGTGTCGGGCTCTGTGCTGACAGCTCAGAGCCTGGAGCCTGTTTCAGATTCTGTGTCTCCCTCTCTCTGCCCCTCCCCCACTCATGTTCTGTCTGTCTGTCTCTCTCAAAAATAAATAAACATTAAAAAAGAACTTTATCATAGATCTTTATGTATAGGAAGAAACATAGTATTTATAAGGTTTGGTACTATATGTGGTTTCAGGTATTTGCTGGGGGTCTTGGAACTTATCCCCCGAGGATGGGGGGGGCACTGTGAATAGGTGCACAGTTATACCATGAAAATTATGTGTATATATAATGCAGTGAAATGTGTACACAGTTTTAAAATTTTTATTTATTTTTTAAATTTATTATTATTTGTAAGTTTATTTATTTTGAGAGAGAGAATGGGCATGTGCACACATAAAGGAGGGGCAGAGAAAGAGGGAGAGAGAGAATCCCAAGCAGGCTCCCCACTCACAGCACAGAGCCCGATGTGGGACACAATCTCAGCAACCTTGAGACCATGACCTGAGCTGAAATCAAGAGTCAGATGCTTAGCTGACTGAGCCACCCCGGAGCCCCTTATTTTTATTTTTTTACATATATTTCTTAAGTATTTTATTTATCTTTTATGAATATAATTTATTGTCAAATTGGCTTACAACACCCAGTGCTCATCCCAATAAGTGCCCTCCTTAATGCCCATCACCCATTATCCCTCTTCCCCAAACCCCCATCCATCAAATATTTTATTTTAGAGAGACGGTGTGAACAGGGGAGAGGGGCAGAGGGAGGGAGAAAGAGAATCTTAAGCAGGCTCCATGCTGAATGCAGAGCCCAAAGTGAGGCTCGATCTCACGACCTTGGAGTCATGACTTGAGCTGAAATCAAGAGTCAGAACCTCAACTGAATGAGCCACCGGGTGCCCCTACATAGTTTGTTTATTTAGAGAGAGAGCATGCACTTGAGAGCATGGGAGTGAGTAGGGGAGGGGCAGAGCGAGAGAGAGAAAGAAGGAGAGAGAGAGAGAGGGAAGGAGAATGTTAAGCAGGCTCCATGTTGTCAGCGCAGAGTCCAGCGCAGGGTTAGATCTCATGACTGTGAGATCAGGACCTAAAGTGATAGCAAGAGTCAGAGGCTTAACTGACTGAGCCACCCAGGCACCACCCCTTACAGAGTTTATTAAAATATATTTCTATAACTAGAGTTTACTAAAATTAACCATTGTCCATTTTGAGGTTGAAATGTTCTAAATACTCATTAATCACTATTATCACTGGTGTGTGTGTTATTTTTAATATCCAAATGATTTACTTATTGGATATTAACTAAGTGATTTACTTATTTACTTATTGTAATACTCTATATATCTATATGTAAGTCATATTTTGAGTGTTTTCCAAGTATTAGATACTGTGATAAGTCATTTTACTTTTTATTTTTAATCACTTAATCCACTACCCTATAGATTATTTGCCATTGTTCCTTTTACAGATCCAGAAACTAAGACCAAGAGATATTAAATGGCTTGACTAAGTCACTGTATGTAACGAGTATATGGTCATTGGATTGGCATCTGGCCAGCCTGAGTGTCAAGAGCCTGTATACTTGGTTGTTTCAATATACACATACATTATATTGTATCTAGGAATGTGCATTTGGTATTTACTGTAGCCTCTGTGCATATCTTTTTGATAAAGCAGTTATGGACTGAGTAGAAATTGTGATTAAAAAAGACTCAAGGCAGCAGAAATTAAAGATGTTCATGAATGTAAAAGAGAGAGAGAAAAAAAATCAAACTTAAGGTATCAGAAGCTTTTTTTAAGAAGTGATTCTCGGGGCACCTGGGTGGCTCGGTCGGTTAAGCCCTTGACTTTAGCTCAGGTCATGATCTCACATTTTTGTGAGATCCAGCCCCACATGGGCTCTGTGCTTCTTTCTCTGAACCACTCCTGTTCACACTCTCTCTCGAAATAAAATAAACTGAAACAAAAAAAAGTGATTCTCAACCCTTTTATATTTTCCTCCCAGCCCACCTAAATGGGATATACCTCTCTTAGAAGCAGTGGCTCGTTACAGTGTTTATTCTTAAAATGCAAGAGTTATGATGATCGCAAACCGGTAGAAGTTATTTTATGTTACTGTGTTTTGAAGGCAGGAGAGTATGGAATATGTTTTAGATATTTACCTTAAATGATTAATTTTTTAAAAAAATATTTACTTTTGGGAGAGCGCAAGTCAGGGAGGGGCAGAGAGAGGGGGACAGAGGATCCGAAGCAAGCTCAGTGCTGACAGGCTGACAGCAGCAAATCCATGCAGGGCTCAAACTCATGAACTGAACTGTGAGATCGTGACCTGAGCTCAAGCTGGACACTCAACCAACTGAGCCACCCAGGTGCCCCATAAATGATTAAAGTTTCTTACCCTCCATATTACTTAGAATAGAACCTTGAGTGTGTGGAAATTTTACTAATCCAGAGTACAGTGGATATTCATTTTTAGATTTTGTTATCTATCTAATTTTAGATAGATTTGAAACTTGTCCGAAGATCTCTTAGGTAAAAGTAAAGTCTGAAACTTATATTCGATGCTCACGAAGGTGTAATGAAACAAATATAATTTTTAGCTGGTGGGAGTAAAAATCATCACAACCATTCTGGACCATAATTCATCAAAATATATTACAAATAACTCTTACCTTTTGGCTTAGTAATTTCCTTAACACATTAATTTTTGAGGAAATATAAATTTGGATATAAAGCTGTTCATCATAGCATTAATTATAATTAATGAAAGGAATGAATTGAAAATGGAAAAGCAAGCAGAACATTTAAGATAGTTGAAAACTGGGTCGCCTAGGTGGCTTCGTCGGTTAAGCGTACAACTTCAGCTCAGGTCAGGATCTCACGGTTTGTGGGTTCGAGCCCCGTGTCGGGCTCTGTGCTGACAGTTAGCTCGGACCCTGGAGCCTGTTTTGGATTCTGTGTCTCCTGTCTCTGACCCTCCCCTGCTCACACTGTCTCTCTCTCTCAGAAATAAATAAAAAAACATTAAAAACGTTAAAAAAAAGATGAAAACTTTTCAAACTCATAAACTAAAATGTCAGGCTTAAAAAATGATGTTTGCAGTGACTGTAATGACTTAGGAAAATGTAATAAAAATTAGGTGGAAAAATTGGTATCAGGATTACACAGTTTGAATGTAGGCTGGTACAGTCTCACTGTGCTCACATGTAGATTTTAGAGAAGGAAAGTATGGTAAAGATAAATCAAATGAGCTACTTCATTAGAAATAGGATTTTTTGATGGTAATATATAGTAGCCATTCATATACTTCAGAAAGTCTATGAACTCTGAAACTATTTGCAAAAAGTTGTATTTGATGAGGTGGTCTAAAGTTCTTTTTTTTTTTTTTTTTTTTTTTTTTTTTCCAATCCCCCCCCCCCCAGATTCCCAGATTCTCTTAGCAAGAATTTCAAAACTTGCTAAAAAAACAAAAAACCCAATAACAATACAAACACACTGAAAGGTTATGAGCCTTTGCATTAAACCATTGTGACACATGCAGTGTTACCTGTTTTTATAAATAAAACTTTATTGGAGTATGTACATTCATTTCTACATTTTCTGTGGCTGCTATCATGATACAATAGCAGGGTTGAGTAGTTGGGATTAGAGAATGCATATGGTCCATAAGCTGCTTTTTAGCTCTTTAAGAAAAAGTATGTCAGCCCCTGTCCTAGATTCTCATTTATTCTTTGCAACAACCCTGTGAGATAGTACTATTTTTAATCTTCATTTTATGAATAGTGCAGCTGAAACTCAGAGAGGTTAAGCAACTAATCTCAAGTCACACAGCTTGAAGGGAGTTGTATGTCTGCAGTACAAAACTGCAGATGAATGAGTTTTGCATATATTATCCAAATTTACTACAGTGAGCATACATAACTTATAATCAAGAGAAGAGAAAGTTCTAAAATAATTAGGTAGAACTAAGTTATAAGGACCTTAAAACTTTCATTACTTTGATTTCCTGTGTGTCCTCCTGTGTTTGTGTACTTAGAGTGGATATGCAATTTTTGCTTCCCTTCTAGGCACTTAACTCATATTATGCAGCTCCTTCTTAACTCTTCTTGATTTTATGAAAAAAGTCAGAAATTATTATATTTATAGTTTCTTAATGTTCTGTGTTAACTGAAGTTATTTTGTTCTTAAACTCTTGATATAATTTGTGCTCTCTTATAGTCTGAAGTTACCTTCAACTGCTAAGTACTCCTAACTTAAAAGGTGCTCATAAAATGCTGCACATGTGTCTGTCCAACAGTATATAACTTTTCTTTATATCAGTTAGTTGACTTATCCTTAATTATTTTAGGCATAGGTCTAGATATGTAAACTACTATGAAAGTGTTGTAGAAAGTATCCCTAAAGGAAGAAATTGGCTGTGAACTATGTGAAAAGCTTCATCTTAGTGATCATAGGGGATTTAGGGAGGAAAAGATCATAACCCCTGCCTCCAAGGAACTGAATCATCTGGTAAGGGAGAAAAGACATATCTGACTACCGCATGTACTGTTATGACCTTGATCCAAACCACAGTCATCTTTTCCCTGGATTATTTTATCTCCCTGCTTCCAGTTTTTCTGTTTGTTCTCCACACAGCCAAAGTGACCCTTTTAAAGATGTGAGAGTGAGATCTCTTCTAAACCTTCCGTGCTTTTCTGTCTCAGAATCAACCCCGAAATTCTTACAGTCGACTGTGGTGCTTCATGATCCCGCTCTTGTCTCACTCTTTGACTAATCTCCTGATACTCTTTGCCTCTACTAGTTACCTTCAGCTGCTCTAGCAGTTTTGCCCTGGCTTCGACTTGAATAAGTATGTCACTCCTCTTGGCCTTTGCACTTGGCTTTTGTTTTGTCTGCCAGAGACACTTTTTATTTGAATATGAATATGGTTTGCTCTCAGACTCTGCTCAAATGTCCTTTTATAAGAGAGATGGAGACCTTCCCTGAACACCCCAGATAAAGTATAAAGTAGCATCCTACTTCTGACATTCTTTTTCCTTTACTCTGTGTTTTGTTTTCCAGGGCACTTAACATTATCTAACATATTTTTGTTTACCAATTTTCCTTCCACTAAAAATGAGAGCATTAGGATACTTGGTACACAGTAAGCACTTGGTAAATTTAGAATAAATGAATGAGTAAAGAAACATAAACCTAAGACAGGGAAATGGTGGTTAGTGCCATGAACACAAGGTGTGTTCAGTCCTCTACAAGTTCACGTGGAGAGATGACTTTTGAGTCATAATTTGGGAAAGTTTTAGTGGATGAGATAGCATTTGAACTGAGTTTTAGTACTGAGAATTGTTAGTGCTGGGGTGCCTGGGTGGCTCAGTTGGTTGAGCGTCTGACTTTTGGTTTCCACTCAGGTTGTGATCCCAGGGCCATGTGATCGAGCCCCACCTTGGGCTCCGAGCTGAATGTGGAGTATGGCTAAGATTCTCTTTCTCTGGGGGCTCCTGGGTGGGTCAGTTGATTAAGTGTCTGACTTTGGCTCAGATCATGGTGATCCCAAGGTGCCTTTGTGCTGACTTAGAGCCTGGGGCCTGCTTCAGATCACTAGCTTCCTCTCTCTCTTTGCCCCTCCCCTGCTCAGTAACACTCTGTCTCTCTCTCTTTCAAAAATAAACATTAAAAAAAAAAGTCTCTTTTTTTCTTCCTCTTCCCCATTTCCCTGCTTGTGCGCTCTCTCTTTCCAAAATAAAAAAAATGAAAAAGAATTGGTAGTATTAAAATGTAGACATGAAAAAGGAAGTGGTATGAGTAGGAGAAATTATGAGTAGAGCAGATAATTTGTGTAAAGTAGATGACACGTCATATTTATGAATGGGGTAGTTAATTATGTGTAGAGCTCTGGTTCTTAAAAGTGTGATTCCTCAGACCCACAACAGGAATGTGAACACTATTAGCAATGCAAATTCTTGCCCCACCAAGACCCATGGAATCTTGAAATTTGGGCTGGGGCCCAGCAGTCTGTTTTTTATCACAAGCCTTCCAGATGATTCTGATGCATACTAAAGTTTGAGAACCATTGGACTAGAACATACATTCAGAAAAAATGGATTGGTCTAAATCTTGGTTTAGGAATTTGAATTTTGTAGGAAGATCTATAGGTTTAAGGGTAAAACAGTACATTATTAATATTAAAATGCTGTTTTAAAACAAACTTGAAGAGGTAGTGAATCAAAGCCTAGACAAAAGGAAGCTACTGGAGTATTTCAGAAAAGGAGTAATTGAGGGCCCGACTGTTCAGTGGCAATGAAAATGGAGAGACAAGAACAGTTTCAGGGAATATGGAAATTAAAGTATTTAGCATCTGGTTAAATGTGGAGACAGGAACAAAGAATTTTATGAATTTGCATTGGGTTTCTAGCTGGAATGTTTAGGAATATGGTGGTAATGTTAGCAGTAAATGGTAGAAGGAACAATTAAGGGATCTAAATGAACAGTAAAATTTGACTATTGGGTTTGAAGAGATAGTACATTCTAAAAAAAAGTAACAGAAATTGTTAATCATTAGTCATAATGGACATTTTAATTAATGTTCAGGATGCACATTCCCATGTAAAAATAATGCATTTTTTGGTAGCCAATGAAGCAGATAATACAGAACTCATAATTTCTTTTCTCTTTTTAATAATACTTCAGTACTTGGAGTAAAGGCTTTTTAATAGAGGAGGCTTCTGTGTTTGAGAGTTAACTTACCTATGAATGTTTTTAAGTTTAAAATTTCATGTTTTAATTTGGGGGCAGGGGACCAAATGTCAACAGAAATGTATCAAATTGATCAAATGAATTGTCTCCCATTATCAAGTTCACAAAGAGAAATTAAATTCTAGCATCCAAAGAGGGTAGGATCCCAAATTCTTCCCTTCCCAGATTATTGCTTAATCAGAGCCAGTGGGTCTCTGTGGTTAGAGCTGGGGAGTTTTCAGGAGCTACAGCTTCGGTTGTCTTCCTCTGCTTGGGAGTGGCTTTTTTTTACCCCTGTAAAAGAGAATTATTTTACTCCCAATTTCTCTTGTTTATTAACTTTTTAAAGAATCTAGAAGGTCAGTAGGGCAAAAATTTATTCCTCTACCCAGTCCAACACCCATTAAATTTAGAAGTTATTCCTTTAGCTTAGTACATAGTCTAGTTGACTCACATTACCTTTGGCAGTAGGCTTTAGTGATATCACATGGAAGATGGGTACACAGAAAACGGGGTATCAAGTCGGTTTTGGTTTCAACATCACTGGGGTGTCAGTCGGTTGTGCCACTTGGCAGAGTCTATAAATTTGTACCTGAGTTCTACTAGGAAAATTCATCAGGTGGTAATTGTGCTGCTATATGTTTGCCCTATTCTGGGGGGCAGTGGGAAACTTAATCTGAACATTTCTCCTTCCTGCCTTGCAAAGTTTGCAAATTTTGTGGATAGCAGCCCTGGGCACTAGGTTGTACTTGATGTTTCCTCCTTTAGATTATTTTCATATTAAAAACTTCTAATTTCCATTACTTCTGTGTATCCTGGTACTCCTGTGCTACAGTAAGTGTGCGTTCTGTTTAGTGCACAGCTTCTGTACTGTCTCTTGTAAATAGTGTATCACTTACTTGTGTGCAAAGTTCTGAGCACCATCTGCACAAAGCCCCAGCCCTGGAATCTCCAGAGCCCTAGAGTTCTATCCTTGTCTCTGGATTTCTTTATCCCCAACCTTGTGCCAAGACATTTTTAGCCCTGTGCTACCTTGGCTGTTGCTATTTTCCCTGAAATTCTTAGACTTCTAGAGCTAAAACCATACAAGCATTCCTGTTGTGCCCCATATTTGTATTATTTGGATAATAACCATAAACAGGTACCTGAAATGAAGCTGCTTTTGATGTTTCTGATGTCTGTGCTCATAGGAACCCAGTGAAGACAGGATCTCTTTTTTGCCACTTGCTCTTGTGGATCTTTTCTTTACTCTGCTTTTTAACTTTCTGGGCCTTGTATAATTAGTTCTACTTCATTGGCAGTGTAAACATTCTCTTTTGTCAGATTCCTTTCAGCAATAATATGTTACACCATTTTAGGTAAACATAGCTGGTTTTGTTTTGGTTTACATTTTAGCCTATTCTCAAGTTAGCCTCTCTGGTCTTCCTTTTCCTTTCTCTGTGCCTTTGGGCCCAGGTTTTAATATTCTGCAGTTACCTCTTGTAAGATCTCCCACAATGTCATAGATGAAAGTCAAGGAATTCTGAGTTCATTAAAGAGCATTCATTATCAAACAGATTTTGCCCATTCTCATCTCCCTGACCTAAGAAAATTTTCAGCTCAATCTCAGACCTAGGATTGACTTCTTTGTTTTTCTTCAGTGTTGCTTTTCGTTCTTCACTCCCTGCTGCCGAACCCTGAGTTCCTGCGGCAGTTTCCTTTGTTGGCACCATGTCGTCCCATATATTACTCTCCATACTAACTAGTCATTTGAAATTCCCATTAAATGCTTCAGGTATTGTAAAGTAATCTCCCAGCTTTTTCTAAAAAAAATGTAATGTTTATTTTTGAGAGAGAGAGAGAGAGCATGAGTGGAGGAGACACAGAGAGGGTGACACAGAATCTGAAGCAGACTCCAGGCTTTGAGCTGTCAGTACAGAGCCTGACATTGGGCTTGAACCCACAAATCGTGAGATCATGACCTGAGCCAAAGTCGGACGCTCAACCGACTGAGCCTTCCAGGTGCCCCTCCCCCACCTTTTAATCTTTGAGTCTGTACAGATTTTATGTTACTTATATAACGATCTTCAAGTTGTGTTTTCCACTTGCTCTTATTATGGACTTTTTTGTAAAAGAACATCTTACCATATAGTCTGGTTCACTGTGAGATTTCCATCCAGAGTCACCTTCTATCCCTCTGTTGCATACCTTTGGAACTAGTCACCCTTTCTTTCTAAAGAGGAACAACTAAAATATCCTTTTTCCCTTAATTCCACCTTTAAGAGCACATAGTTCTGGTAAATATGTATTTCTTTTTTCTTATCTCTCTAGTCTTGATTCTTTGTTGTTGTTATTTATTTATTTTTAAATTTACATCCAACTTAGTTAGCATATAGTGTAATAATGATTTCAGGAGTAGATTCCAGTGATTCATGTATAACACCCAGTGCTGATTCCAACAAATTGTTTTCCTTAATATCCCCTAACCCGTATAGCCCAGACCCCCACCCACAATCCCTCCAGCTCTCAAAGCAGCAGAAATGTACTCTGTACATTGAGAACTCTGTGTGTTCTCTGAATTTAAGTTTAAGTCTCTTATGTTTTGTCCCCCTCCCTGTTTTTATATTATTTTTGCTTCCCTACCCTTATATTCATCTGGTTTGTATCTTAGACTCCACATATGAAGGAGGTCATATGATATTTGTCTTTTTCTGACTAATTTTGCTTAGCATAATACCCTTTAGTTCCATCCACATAGTTGCAAATGGCAAGATTTCATTCTTTTTGATTGCCAAGTAATACTCTATTGTAAATATATACCACACCTTCTTTATTCATTCATCCATAGATGGACATTTGGACTCTTTCCATACTTTGGCTATTGAAGATAGTGCTGCTATAATCATTGGGGTGCATGTGCCCCTACGAAACAGCACACTCGTATCCCTTAGATAAATAAATACCCAGTAGTACAATTGCTGGGTCATAGGGTAGTTCTGTTTTTAACTTTTTGAGGAGCCTCCATACTGTTTCCTAGGGTGGCTATACTAGTTTGCATTCCTACCAGCAGTGCAAAAGAGATCCTTTTTCTCGGCATCATCGCCAACATCTTTTCTTGCCTGAGTTGTTAATTTTAGCCATTCTGACTGGTGTGAGGTGATATGTCATTGTGGCTTTAATTTGTATTTCCTTGATGATAAGTGATGTTGAGCATTTTTTCATGTGTCTGTTAGCTATCTGTATGTCTTCTTTGGAGAAGTGTTTATTCATGTCTTTTGCCTATTTCTTCATTGGATTATTTGGTTTTTGGGTGTTGAGTTTGATAAGTTCTTTATAGGTTTTGGATACTAACCCTTTATCTGATATGTCATTTGCAAATATCTTCTCCCATTCTGTCAGTTGCCTTTTAGTTTTGCTGATTGTTTCCTTCACTGTGCAGAAGCTTTTTATCTTGAAGAGGTCCCAATAGTTCACTTTTGCTTTTGTTTCCCTTGCCCCTGGAGACGTGTTGAGTAAGAAGTTGCTGTGGCCAAGGTCAAAGAGGTTTTTGCCAGCTTTCTGCTATAGGATTTTGATGGCTTCCTGTCTTACATTTAAGTCTTTCATGAATTTTGAGTTTATTTTTGTGTATGGTGTAAGAAAGTGGTCCAGGTTCATTTTTCTGCATGTCGCTGTACAGTTTTCCCAGCACTACTTGCTGAAGAGACTGTCTTTATTCCATTGGATATTCTTTCCTTCTTTGTCAAGAGTAGTTGGCCAATCGTTTGTGGGTCCATTTCTGGGTTCTCTATTATGTTTTTGTGCCAGTACCATACTGTCTTGATGATTACATCTTTGTAATACAGCTTGAAGTCTGGGATTGTATTGCCTCCAGCTTTGGTTTTCTTTTTCAAGATTGCTTTGGCTATTCGGGTCTTTTCTGGTTCCATACACATTTTAGGATTGTTTGTTCTTGCTCTGTGAAGAATGCTGGTATTATTTTGATAGGGATTGCATTGAATATGTAGATTGCTTTGGGTAGTATTGACATTTTAACAATAGTGTTCTTCCAATCCATGAGCATAGAATATTTTTCCTTTTTTGTGTGTGTGTCTTCTTCAGTTTCTGTCATAAGGTTTCTATGGTTTCCTGTGTATAGATTTTTCACCTCTTTGGTTAGATTTATTCCTAGGCATTTTATGGTTTTAGGTGCAATTGTAAATGGGATCAATTCCTTGATTTCTCTTTCTGTTGCTTCATTATTGGTGTATAGATATCTAGTCTTGATTCTGATAGTGAACTTATTATTAAGGTAGTACCTCACTTCCATTTTTATCAATATGACCTCCTTTTATTTACTTTTTAATCCTTCCACTGTTATTTTAATTGTAAGTTATCATTTTTAAGTGTTTATTTATTTTGAGAGAGAGAGAGCATGTGAGCACGGGAGGGTCAGAAAGAGAATCCCAAGCAGACTCTGTGCTGCTAGCACAAAACCTGTTTTAGGGCTTGATCTCATGAACCATGAAATCATGACCTGAGCCAAAATCAAAAGTCAGAGGCTTAACTGACTGAGCTACCCAGATGCCCTGTTAAAGTGTATCACTTTTAAACATATTTAGTTCTTGAGACTGAGAAAATGTGGTACCTAAAGTTAGTATTTGATGCATAGGCCTTTTAAATTTTTCTTTTGGCCTTTGAATTTGTAATAATTCCATTGAATTTTTCTTCTGCCTCAGCCTAAGAAAGTGATTTATGCTCTATATAGTAGGAAATCTGACTCTTCATCTGTTCACTTGATACAATCTACTGGCTATCTTTGTTGAACTCAGATAAAATCTTATTTATTTTTATTTTTTGGATGCTTTTATTTGTTTTTGAGAGAGAGACAACGTGAGTAGGAGAGGGTCAGAGAGAGAGGGAGACACAGAATCTGAGGATAGGCTCCACGCTCTGAGCTCTCAGCACAGAGCCCGACGTGGGGCTTGAACCCATGAACCTTGAGATTATGACCTCAGCTGAAGCCGGATGCTCAATCGACTGAGCCACCCAGGCGCTCCTCAGATAAAATCTTCAGTCTGCAGCCTTGATTAGATTTATGTACTCCATCAATTCCAAAAGCTAGTGGAGACCATATTCTGACAGTGACTTTAGAAGACTTTGGACAAGTCACATGAATCTAAGAGCTTCTCTTTGAGAACAAAATTAAGAGGGAGAGGGACAGAGGTCAGCTGATCTAGGACTATTTATATTTATTTTCTAGTTTGTATCATATTTAGAAATTTTATTTTTTTTAACATACAGTGTTACATTAGTTTCAGTTGTACAATATAGGTGATTTACAATCCCATACTATCACAGTAAGTGCATGCCTTAATCCCCATCCCCTATTTAACACATCTCTCCAACACTCCCCTCTTTGGGAACCATCAGTTTTTCCTATATAATTAAGAGTCTTTCGGGGCGCCTGAGTGGTTCAGTCATCAGTTAATCGTCTGACTTTGGCTCAGGTCATGATCTTGCAGTTCATAGGTTCGAGCCCTGCATCGGGTTCTGTGCTGACAGCTAGCTCAGAGCCTGGAGCCTATCTTTGATTCTGTGTCTCCCTCTCTCTCTGACCCTCCCTTACTTGTACTGTCTCTCTCTGTCTCTCAAAAATTAATAAAAAACATTAAAAAAAGATTTAAAAAAGAGTCTTTCTTGATTTCTCTCTCTGTCTTTCCCTTTGCTCAGTTTTGTTTCTTAAATTCTACATATGAGCAGAATCATATAGTATGTGTTTTCTCTGACTTATTTTGCATAGCATTATACTTTCTAGCTACATCCATGTCATTGCAAATGGCAATGACATTTCATTCTTTTTTATGTCCGAATAATAATACTCTATAGGACTAACAACGTAAAGGCTAGACATTCACACACTAGTGTTTTAAGACACATATGGAATTCAACCAACTTCTCAGTTTAATCCTCTGGCTTGTAGGTGGTGTTGAGAAACCAGATAGAAAAAACAAAAATTTTTCCATAAGAAAAGAACATAGATTTTATTAATGTCTAAAACCCCTATAACATGATTAAAGGACATTAAAAAAAATAACAAAGGGATGGCTCAGTCTTTTGAGCATATGACTCTTGGTTTTGGCTCATGTCATGATCCCAGGGTTGTGATATTGAGCCCGGTGTTGGGCTCCTAGAGAGCATAGGGCCTACTTGGGATTCCCTCTCTCCTCAGTGTCCTTCTTCCATTCACCTTTGTGCACTCTCTCAAAATAAATAAATAAACATTTTAAAATCAGTGTCTCAGCCATACCTGCAATACCATTTCTGGTTAGGCCATGCTAAATTGGAATCAGATTCAGAATTCTCCTTGCCCAAGCTAGTTAAGTCATTGTCATGGGCACACACATCTACGTATACCACTACCTGCTGGCACACACAGAGGTTTGTTCACCCTACATTCTGATTTGATGTTCAGATACATTTCCTTGGGCATATATTTTGAGGTTCCCTTGTTTATGTGCCAATTTTAATGTTTATAGGGGAAGCATTTAATATTCTCCCTAGTGAGTTTGTAATCAATGGAAAATTGACAGGGATCAAAATGTGTCTCAAACATTTAAAATGAGCCTATTTCTTATCTTCGTTGGGTTAACTTAAGAGGGAAGTTGGGTCTTTAAGTAGATACTTGAGCAACTACATGGAGAACCCTGGCTTGTCTCACATCATATGGATGCAGAAAACTCAAGAAGGAGAAGAGAGCCTTCTGGGAGTGATCATTGTAATGGATATTACTACCATGATTTGTAGCTTTGACTAGATAATCATGAAGGTTCCTTTTAATAGTAAGATTGTATGGAATATTAAGATTTAAAGATGCTTACTCCATTTTCCATTTTGTAAAAGGTTGAGTCTTACTACATTCACAGAACCTATTATAGATCTTAATGTTGCAGAAATATCTGTTTAAGGAGTGGTGAGCTGAACAAACAACATGCTTAATTGAACCCCCAAAAGAACTGGGTCTCAGGTTGTCTATTACTGAAAATTATGTTCCTTGTAGATTCCAAACAACTTTTAGCTTATTAGGATATATTTCTAAACCATTTTGGTAGGTTTTTAAAATATGACTTTAATTTTAGATTTTCTTTACATGACTATCCTGAGATAAAAAGGCAAATGACAGTGACTCTTGTTTTGAATAGAGCTTTTCTTTATCTTCTTTATTGTCAATGGAAAACTGTTAAAACAAAAAAAAGGGAATCCTCACATATCTGTTCAGGCATGATGAAGCATTTTATTTGTATTGCTGTATCTAGGATATGCTTCATTTGTCAAGGAGTATTGAGCTAAATAGTTGAAACTCAGCAGTAGCTTTTGAATAGATTTTATTTGGAAGTGGCCTATCTGCTTGCTAAAAGTGCATAAAATTTGTTGTAATTAATCATATTGGGAAGCAAATAATTAACCAGCTCATGCTGATACAATGAAACAGTCAAAAAGTATACCTTTGCCATTTTCTTAAAGTGGACTGGTATGTGCCAGGAAT
Source organism: Hyaena hyaena (assembly GCF_003009895.1). Classification (NCBI taxonomy): domain Eukaryota; kingdom Metazoa; phylum Chordata; class Mammalia; order Carnivora; family Hyaenidae; genus Hyaena; species Hyaena hyaena. The sequence continues at coordinate 506,085 of NW_024081166.1, forward strand.
TATCCTAGATTTTAATATATTCTCTTCTCCAATCATTCTGTGCTTTAGGTGATGCTAAATTCATTTTATAGGAAACTTAGAGAAGTATAGTAACTTTGCTAAGTTTACATAACTACTAAATGACAAAGCCAGTTCTGTCTAATTCTAAAACCTATGCTCTTTCCACACTGCTGCTAATCTACGTGATATATTTTTCCATCTGACCCTAAAAAAATACCCAGAGGCAAGGGTAAATCTTAATGTGTAGCTAGGTAACAAAGTAGGGAAAGTCAATGTAGAATTGTGCATATGTTACAAAATAGCTCCCAGAAATAAATGAAAACATTGAAATTTGAAGGAAAAGGTGAGAACAAAAAAACCTTTTTAAACTTTTAAAAATGCGACTAATTTTGTACTTATTGAAAACTTGGTACAATTATCAACGGGAAAGCAACACTAGTGTAATAATCACTAAATTACAGACCTTATTAGAAATTTGCCAATATTTCCATTAATGTTTTTTCTGTTCCAGGATGTTATTTCTGGATCTCACATTGTATTTAGTTGTTATTTACCTTCGTCTCTTCCAGTGAATAACAGTTCTTCAGCCTTCCCTTGTCTTCGTGACCTTAACACGTTTGAAGAGTACTGATTAGTTTTTTTTTTTTTTTTTTTTGTAAAGCATCCCTCAGTTTGGGTTTGTCTGGTGATTCTTCATGACTGGAATGAGGTTAGGGATTTTTGCCAAAATACTACAAAAATACCATCGTGTCTTTCTTGATGTGCTGTATTAAGAGATTTATGATAATGGTATGTTGTATTACTTCCTGGTGATATTTACTTTGATGATTTGGTTATGTATGTGTCTGTGGGATTTCTGTACTCTTAAGTTACTGTCTATTTTAGTTGGTAAAGTCTTGGGGGAGAGAATTTGAGACTGCAAATCCTGCATCTCCCTAAACTTTTATTCAATTTTTAGCATCGATCCATGGATCTTGTCTGTAGCATTCATTACTGTGTATTTGCCTAATGCTGATTCTCTAGATCTCTCTTTTCTTCTGTGTTCAGTCATTGGGATTTTACGGTGAGGAAGTAAAATCTGTTCCATCTCTAATATTTATTTATTTGATTATTTGTATAATTGTGGACTCCTGGATATTTATCTTGTTTCATGGATTAAAGTCAATACTATCATTTATTTTGTTGCTTAAATTGTTCCAGCTTTAGCCAACCTCCTTCAGGTTGGCTCCTGTGTTCTTATATCCCATCATGTTTTCAGCATTTCATTACTTTCTGGCACCACAAAATGTTCTAGTCTCATCTTGTGTTTTCCCTGCTGCAGGCGTGCTGGAGGAGGCCTCGAGGAGTTCAGGTTTCTTTTATTGGAGAGTAGTGTTTAGAAACCAGGATTTGTGCTTTAAGTGTATATGTTGTTCCTAGCGTGCTACCTCTCTGATGCAGTCTCGGCAGAGTGAGCTAGGAGATATTTATATATAGAGTAGGTGTTTATAATATGAACAACATAATCATATTGAGGGGGTTGGAGAAAAGACTAACTTAATGTCTATTATAATGTTTAGGTATTTATAAAATTAGCCAATTTATTCATTGCATAGACTCCATATGAATTTTAGGGGAACACATTTCAGTCTGTAGCAATTTGGATGATGTATCTTAAATGTTCTTAAATAATTAATATAATTTTAACTTAATAGGTTTAAAATAAGTCTGTGTTTTGACAGTTTTGCCAGAGAATTAATCTGTGCTCATTCTCACAATAATTTGCCTTGGTTAATTAATTATTATTATATTATTAATTAATTATAATATATGCTATATCCCTTTTAGATCAGGGTATTTGCTCCCATAAATGGGAGTGCTGACAAAGTGCTGTAGGATCATTGCACTGTTAGCATCTGTGGCAGTAGCCCTTCCCTTTTCTTCAACTCCCCTTGTATCACGGCATGCTTTTGGCCTTTGCTCTAACTTCTTTCAGCAGTGTTCATACAGTTTCTATAAATTATAGTACATTGCATTGCAGTAAGTTTGTTATGTTCTTCAAAATGAAACAACAAAAGGTTTTTATTTTGTGTGTGCGTTTTTTTTTACCAATCCCTAATGGACTATTGATCTTAATCCTGTTCCTTAGACCATTTTCTTGAAGAATTTAGAACTGTAGCAATAGTTGATTTTAAGGATTCAGGTAAATATTTTTCCTTTCTTTGAGCAACTGCAACAGTATTCTGGCCGTTATGTTAAGACTGTTACTTACTAGAATGCAAAAGAAAAAGAAAAATGGAAGATGTGTTGCTTGCTGCATTTTGACCCGATTGAACACAGTCGGATTATGATGTCATGGCATCTCCCCTCTCTTTAGCTGAGTGCTTATCATAGCACAGGAGAAAAATTTCAAATAGAGGGGCAATGTAATGTATAGTTTCACATATTTTAAGGAAAATATTTAAAAGAGAAATAGTGTTATAGTAAGTCTTAAAGTGTTATGTTACTGTTATAGTGTATCAGCAACATCTGACATGATATTAAACAGTGTAAGAAGATATTTAAATTTCAGTTGTTTTGTTTATATCTCTTTAAAGGTATTATGGCAACATGTCTAGTAGGTTTGATGTGTTACATTGGGTCTTTTTTATGGTGTTAGGTTTTAGCTTAGCTCAATCAGGCAGTATATTAGGTAGCTGAATCTTGGTAAATGAGGGAAGCTATTAATAAGAATAGAAGCTGAGAACATAGAAATCTTTTCTTCTAAGTAGATAAACTTACTCCATAAATAGGAAATGAATAAGGTTATAAGTAGATATGGATTAGGGCAAACTGTTTGGGATGGAGGACAAGAAAATGTGAGACACTCAGGTACCTATATTTTATGTGGCATGAGAATGGTGTTTTGGTGGTCGAGGTACCTGGGTGGTTCAGTCAGTTGAGTGTCCGACTTCAACTCAGGTCATGATCTCATGGCTTGTGAGTTTGAGCCCTCCATCAGGCTCTGTGCAGACAGCTCAGAGCCTGGAGCCTGCTTCCAATTCTGTGTCTCCCTCTCTCTCTGCCCCTCCCCTGCTCATGCTCTGTCTCCCAAAAATAAATAAATATTTAAAAAAATTAAAAAAAAAATCCCAGAATGGTGTTAATGGTGGTCATAAAAAGTTAATAAAGCTGGCCAAATATGCTAGTGAAGAGAAAATTTAGAGGCAGGAGCTACAATCTATCCACCTTTTTTTTTGGCCCATGGTAGTTTAGAAAAGTGTCCTATTTGGTGTCATCATAGTTAGTAGTAGTTTTTACTGACCAGCTAACTTTCTGGTATAGCAATTTGGAATTGTCAGTGGACCATGAAGGGTCTAAAATTTTATCTAGGTTTAGCATGTCACAGTTTCACAGATGCTGGCAGAAAACATGAAACTCGTGGGTCAGAGATAACAAACTTTATTATTCATAGCACAGCAGACCACATGAGCTTCATGCTCAGGGTAGTTCCCTTTGCCCCTCAAGTCTCATAAAGGTAAGTAGCAAAGGTGGATCCTGCACTCACAGTGGGTTTTCTTCATGGTTGAGGAAACCCAGGCTTAGGGAACCCCAATCTTTTATAATGGTCTATAAATGTGTCTGCCTGGCTTTTGCTCCAGAGGGAGAGAACATCATGATTGTGTTAAATAGTAAACAGGCTCTGGAAGGAGACATCATCTCTATTTTTCAAGCCTGTTGCCTATGGATATCTTTGAAAAGATGAAGACAATTGAGCCTTTTATAATTAAAAAAAAATTTTTTTAATGTTTATTTAGTTTTTGAGAGAGACAGAGAGACAGAGTATGAACGGGGAAAGGGCAGAGAGAGGGAAACACAGAATCAGAAGCAGACTCCAGGCTCTGAGCTGCCAGCACAGAGCCTGACGCGGGGCTCAAACTCATGGACCGTGAGATCATGACCTGAGCTGAAGTTGGATGCTTAACTGACTGAGCCACACAGGCGCGCGCCCCAGTTGAGCCTTTAAAAAAAACAAAACGAAACTAGAAATACAAAACACCCATGGAAAATTGTCTCCCAACAGGAAGTGATGAGTGTGAAAAGTTCTTGAGCTCTGAGTGTTCTTGGCTTTTGTGCTCTGTTCTAGCTTTTCCAGCTTTTAAACCAGGAGTTGGCAAACTTTCTCTGTAGTGGGGCAGAAATTAAATATTTTAGGCGAGAGCCATATGATTTCTGTCAGACCTACATAACTGGTTGTTATCGCAGAAAAGCAGCCATAGATAGTATGTAAATGGATGAACCTGGTTATGTTCCAGTAAAGCTCTATGGACATTGAAATTTGAATTTCATAGGATTTTTAGAAATCACAAAATATTTTTTCAACCATTTAAAAATGTAACATCCCATTCTTAGCTTTGAGTTATACAAAAACAGGTGGCAGGTCAGATATGGCCTACAGGCCATACATAGTTTATCAACCCTTTTTATATGATGAATTTTAAAAATATAATACATTGCTTTAGTATGGCAGTCTTGCATATGAGATACCATAATTAACATTTTATAGCAATTGATAGTTCTAAAATGCTTTCTCATAAATTATTATCATATGCAACATAAGCATTATTGTCTCTGTTTTATGGTGAGGAAACTAATGCATAGAGAAGGAAATGACCTGTCCAAATCCACAAAGCTAGTAAGGTGACAGAGCCAAGAGTACTTATATTCTGGACCTTTTTCTCCATCATATTGTATGGCTTAAACTTTCATAATCAGAGCATCATGCCACTATATTTTTAATACTCATTGTGCCAGAATGCTTAGAGTGTAGTCTTTATTTTTTTAACTTAATTTTAATTAATTATTTTTTTTATTTTAGAGAGAGAACATTAGCAGGGCAGAGGGGCAGAGGCAGAGAGAGAGAATCTTAAACAGGCTCAGTACTCAGCATGGAGCCTGACACATGGCTTGATCCCACAACTCTGATTCAGAATCAAGAGTTGGACACTTAACTGACAGAGCCACCAACATGCCCTTCAGTTTAGTCTTTAATAAATAGTAATAATAATAATTTGCTCATTTCTCATTTTTATTACTATATTGTACTGTGTAGCTATTTTAATATTTGATAATTGATGTTTTGACAAAGGTTAGATATGGGAGGCAAAGGTCTTTGTTATATTTGTTACAGTTTGTTAAAGATGTGGCAGTTGGACAGTATAATTCATATTCTGTATTTTCCGCGTTTTCAAAGATAATAGCTAATTTCATTTTCAGATATACACTATGAAAATATAGTAATGTTTTTGTTCCTAAGTCATTTGTATTCATGCGGAACTAATGCTTTAATTTATCTAGTAGTAGTATCAACATTTGTAAACTCGAGATGTTGAGAAAATTTTTTATAATGACTTTTTGGTTGCCCCCCTACCAGGTGGTTGAAGATTATGCTGGAAGATGGCAGGTCCCCTTGCCACAGCTTCAGGTTCTTCAGACTGCACTTTGCTGTTTTACATCAGCCAGCGCATCATTCCCAGATGAATGTGAGCACGTACAGTATGTTTTGAGTAGCCTTGCTTTGTAAGTACTCTTTGCATCTTATGAAAACATTTTTTTCTTGACATATTTGGGAATTGGTTTTTGGTTATTTTCTCTGTGGAAGGAGCCTTTCCTAAAGTCTTCCCTCAAAAAGAAATTTCTAGAATCTTAGACTATAACAAAAAAAAAAAAATTCCATTTCTTCACTTAAATATTTAGGTTTAATTTTCTACATTCAGCCACAATTTTACTTTTAGTTTTAGAGTTATTTGGAATTGTTTCATAGATTCTTATGGTCACTACCATCAGTTTCCTTTTTAATTCCCTAATTCTAATGGTAATTCTCAGAATATAGCAATTGCGGGCATCATACTTAGCAGAGGGACCTTAAATTAGGCCAGACAGAGGTTTGGAAGCACCTGGTTTTTAAAAATACATGTAGAGGAATTCAAGTTAAAGATTACAAATTGAGCACTTGTGTTTATTCTTTTTGTCCTTCTAGATCCTACTAAAATTATAGTAAAGATGTAAAAGAGAGAAATACAGTGAAAAGAAAGTAGAGAAGAGCCATCAGTGAATGAAAGATTTCAAAAATTCTCTTGGGGGGGCGCCTGGGTGGCTTAGTCGGTTAAGCATCCGACTTTCGCTTAGGTCATGATCTCGCGGTTTATGGGTTCGAGCCCCGCGGTCGGGCTCTGCGCTGACTGCCAGCTCAGAGCCTGGAGCCTGTTTCAGTCTGTTACTCCCTCTCTCTCTGACCCTCCCCTGCTCACGCTGTCTCTCTCTCTCTCTCTCTCTCCTAGAAATAAAAATAAAACATTTAAAAAAATTTTTTTCTTGGGGAGAGAAAACAGAAGAGTGAATGGTCATTGAAACATGACAGAGCAAGTCACAACGTACTTTTTGTTTTGCGCATGTGTACATGCGCCTCAGATCACACATCACAATGTGTTGTGAAATCATTTATCAACATAATTTAAATAGAAAATATCAGAATGTCTTGTAGTATAAGTATCATTTAGTGGAATTCTTGCTGTTTTATATATTTTTACCTATGTGTATACTTGATTATTTGTAAAACATTTTTAAAAACTGTGGGTAGCAGTTAAAACAGAATTAGACTCTGCTTTATAATGTAGGAGGTCTAATTTGGCCTGTCCACCTACTCCCAGAATCCTAGAGAGGTGCAGAATTTGAATATTCAAGGAATGAAATAGAGAGTTGGGAATGAGATACTTTGGGAGAACATAGATAAAAGAGTTAATTGAAGATTTTCCATGCAGGCCAGTCACCAGGCCCGTAGGGCCAAGTTGGGGTGGGGAAAGAGTTGCTGCTGTTTTTCTTTCCTTTAAAGAAATTAAATGACTTTGGAGCAATGACCTTTGTATTCTGGCAGCTCAAGTTTCCTCTTTGAGACAGCTAGCTAGTCACTTAATTACCCTAAAGAAAAACTCATCAGTCATCAAAGTCGAGACATGCTTATAGAGCTCCCAATTAATCTGCTTATAGCCTCATTCTTAAAAATTAATGAGTATTCAGGAGTCATCAGACAGTTGAGGAATGCCTTTAACATGAAAAAACATAACAATGAAAAACTGAAAAAATTTTGGAAGAAATAATGTTAATGTTAAAAATGAAAATATTAAGAGAAATATAAAATCTATAATGTGTATTTTCGGAGAGACTTGAGATGATAGATGTAACGTTAAGTCATCAACTTCTCATGCTGTGCAAATAGAATGATGAGATAACAAAAATGAGTTTTTGGAAATTAAGAAAATATGATGGTTAAAATGTAAAGTTCTGTAGGAAATTTGGAAAGTAATATTGGAAGAAATAATACAGAATATAAAGTAGAATCGAAGAGAAGGAATGTGTCAGGGAAAAAAAATGATATGGAACTTTATGTAGGAGGTTTATTATTGTAACTAGTTGGAAGTTCCAGGAAAAGAACTTCTAGAAGATACATTGGAGGGAAAGTTTAAAGACAAACTAGAAGAATTTCCCAAAACTGAAAGTCATGAACTTCCAGACTGAAAGAACTCAAAAAGTGTTCAGTTTATATAAAAGATTCTCCACCAAATACATCATTTTGTGATTTCAGAATACCAACAATGAAAAAAACAGATTTGAACACCTTGTAGAGAGGAAAAACTAGGTCACATGCAAAGGAAGAAACATCAAATTGGTTATTTGTCTTCATTAACTAACAGTGTTAGTTAGAATATAATGAATCGGTGTCTTGAAAGATTTGAGAAGAAATTATTTTCAGTGGGGAATGTTATATTCATCCAAACTGTCAGTGAAGTGTGAGAGTGAGAAAGAACATTTCCAGGCTTGTAAGGATGTAGAAGATTGACTTGTTGACATATGCTTTCTTAAGACATTATTAGGGGATGTGCTCCAGAAAAATGACAATGGATCTAGAAAATAATGGCTTTTACTTGAGAGAGAGGGAAGTAGGATCACTGGTGAGTAGTAGGTCTTATAGATGTAAGACCTTCAGTAAAAATGAAGATTTGAGAATAAGCTTAAGAATTTAGAAGGTAGTGATAAAAGGTAGTGATAAAAGGCAAAGGACGTACAAAGGGAATTAGACACTCCAGGAAAATTAAAAATAATCTGAATAGGGAAGAATACAGAATCATAGCGAACTACTTAGATCATGTACTGAGTATTACTTACATAGTTTCCTTAATGTAACTTTAGTTTACTGACTTTAAACTTAAAAAACAAATTTTAAACTTTTTTTGTTTTTTGAGAGATAGAGTGTGAGTGGGAGAGGGGCAGAGAGAGAGGGATACAGAATTTGAAGCAGGTTGCAGGCTCTGAGTTGTCAGCACAGAGCCTGATATGGGGCTCGAACCCACGAGCAGTGAGATCGTGACCTGAGCTGAAGTCAGACACTTAACCGACTGAGCCACCCAGGCACCCCTAAACTTTTAGATAAAGTACAAAAGTAATTGTAGTTGCAAAACAGAAGGAAATTATTAACCTTTCAGTATAAGAATATTTGATGGAAATTGTGAGTTGAAGTGAAGAATAAGGGCACTGAAAAATACCCTTCCTTTAATTCTTATTTTACAAAACAGAGTGTCAGTAGTACATGAAACCATAAATAAATGTTAAGTTACAAAGGTCAAAAATAGAGGAAACAATAATAATAACTGTAGGAATGTGGAATTGGTTGTGTAAGGAGTTAAATTCTCCTGCAGCAGGAAGTCAAGAAGAAATATTTAAAACTGGTAATTAAGAAATACTGACAAAGCTTATAATCAATAGCTGTTAAAAGTTTTCACAGTTGTTAATTCTGGGGCATCAGACCACTGGGAGGACTGAACCCTTTCTGTACATTTAGCATTTTTAAATCTTGAAAGTATACTAATTTTATACATATTAACTATATGGGTTTTTTTTGCTTTATATATGTATATAAAGTTTAAAAGAATGCATGTACATTGTGTTTCTCTAAAAGTTTATTGGTATATATTTAAATTTGGAGGTGGGAATTGTGTGAGGTGATTGATATGTTAACCAGCTTGATTACAGTGATAATTCACTGTTATATGTATATCAAAACATCAAGTTGTGTAACTTAATACATACAATTTCTGTTCATCAGTTACACCCCAATAAAGCTGAAAAAATTTGTAGGAGGAAGGAGAGTTAGATTTATGTAGGCAACCTTATATAGATTTGTAAGAGCAATGCAGTGTCGAGAAAATTATATTATTAAAAAATACAGGGGTGCCTGGGTGGCTCAGTTAAGTGTCAAGACTCTTGATTTTTGGGCCAGGTCATGATCTCATAGTTTGTGATATTGAGCCCCATGTTAGTCTCTCTGCTGACAGTGTGCAGCCTCCTTGGGATTCTCTCTCCTCTCTGTCTCTGCCCCTTCCCTGCTCATGTGCTTGCTCTCTCCCTCTCAAAATAAACAAACTTTTAAAAAATATGTATTGTTTTTATACGTATTTTATGATGCCCAAATACATATGGGAGATGTATTAGGACTTTTTGATTATAGTTGACAAACTTGAGCCAGTTTAAGCAAAAAAAGAAGGGCATGAAGGGATTTATTAGATGACTTAACCATGGAAAAGTAAGGACTAGACCTAGTCTCACGATTTTCTGAATCCAGAGGGTAAAATATTATCTAGAATTATTTACCCCCTTTATGTCTTCCCTCTTTGGTTTTCATTCACTAGAGGCTGCTGACAGTTCTGGGATTAAGCATAGTTTATTAATTAAGCAAGAGAGAAGAAACTCCCTCCCCCTATTTGTAATTCTCAAAATATTTTTGGGAGCTTGAGTTCAGCCAAGGTGATGTGCCCACTGCTTGGACTAATTGCTGTGTTTAGGACAGTATAGTAAGATTTTTGGCTCATTCTGATGATAGCTCACCCCATGGCTGGGAGGAGTGAGGATACTTCATTGGCAACCTGATCAGAACCATAGAAATGTTGGAGGGGTAGGCAACAAATGAATGAAGCCGTGTGAAAGAGAGCTGGCTAGGTAAACAAACATAGCAGATGTCCACTACAAAGAGTGTCATTTTAAAAACTACCAAAACAGGTGTGCCTGGGTGGCTCAGTTGGTTAAGCATCTGACTTTGGCTCAGGTCATGATCACACAGTTCGTGAGTTTGGGCCTCACATCTGCCTCTGTGCTACCAGCTCAGAGCTTGGAGCCTGCTCCAGATTCTGTGACTCCTTCTCTCTCTGCTCCTCCCCTGCTCATGTTCTGTCTCTCTCTCTTTCTCAAAAATAAAATAAACATTAAAAAAAACCCTACCCAAACAGTTTGAGTTATTCTCTACTGATTTCTGAGGAAAATAAGTTTAAAAGAAATACATTATTGGGGCGCCTGGGTGGCTTAGTCGGTTAAGCGTCCGACTTTCGCTTAGGTCATGATCTCGCGGTTCGTGGGTTCGAGCCCCGCGTCGGGCTCTGTGCTGACTGCCAGCTCAGAGCCTGGAACCTGTTTCAGAGTCTGTGTCTCCCTCTCTCTCTGACCCTCCCCTGCTCACGCTGTCTCTCTCTCTCTCTCTCCTAGAAATAAATAAAACATTAAAAAAAATAAATAAAAGAAATACATTATTTGTAAGCAAGAGGTATTTTTTTCTTATTTCAGTGCTTATTTGGATTTTCCTCTTCCTTTACCTAAATACTATTTGTTAACATTAGTATTGTAATGGGAAATGCTTTTAAGATTTTCAGAAGTACATTATTATTTTTTTTTAATTTAACTTGTTACCTTCTGTTTCATTGTTTCCTAGCTTTTTTATTACTGCTAATGAAAAAAATAGTGTATTAGACAGAAGCAAATCTTATCTGAGATGGACAGTGCTAGGTAAAAGAAAGTAAACTATCTTAATGGTTTGTCAAAGAGTAATGTTCCTTATGAGGAAAACTTTTTGCATTATTTGAATTTAACTGAAAAGTTAGTTGTATTTTTTTTTTTTTTTTAATTTATTTCTGAGAGAGAGAAAGACAGCATGAGCAGGGGAGGGTCAGAGAGAAAGGGAGACACAGAATCTGAAGCAGCCTCCAGCCTCTGAGCTAGCTGTCAGCACAGAGCCCTACGCGGGGCCCGAACCCATGAACCATGAGATTATGACCTGAGCCGAAGTCGGACATCCAACCGACTGAGCCACCCAGGTGCCCCAAGTTAATTGTATTTTTAATACCAGAAGAAAAACGAGGAAATAGCAACATGGTGATACTATTAAAAGAATAGCAAGTCTGTAACAGTATTCTGTTTTTTTTAATGTTTTATTTATTTTTGAGAGACAGGGAGAGAGAGAGAGCGGGCTCATGTACATAGGTGCATGAGCGAGGAAGGGGCAGAGAGAGAGGGAGACCAATCTGAAGCAGGCTCCAGGCTTTGAGCTGTCAGCACAGAGTGTGACATGGGGCTCGAACTCATGAAGTGACAGATCATGATCTGAGCCGAAGTTGGATGCTTAACCAACTGAGCCACCCAGGCGCCACTCTATTTTATTTAAATAAATGTGTAAACCAGAAAATTCTTCTAATAATTATTATGTAATTATTCATTTATTCATTCTGTAAATCTCTGTGCTTGGTCCTAGGCTAAAATTGAAAATAAGATAAGTCCCTGATCTCCAAGACCTTACAAAGCTAAAGAATATTAAATAAGCAGTCACAATATTATTACACAGTAATTATTAAAGAATTACAGGTTACAGTGAGAGAGTATAACAGGGACTTGACTTGGTCTGAGAAGTCAGGGAAAATTTGCTGGGTGAACTAACACTTGAGCTGAACTCTGCACAAATGATAGTAATAAATTAGACAAAGGAGCAGAAGAGCCTCCCAGGGATGGCAAATAGAATGTTCAAGGTGACTGGACAAGATATCAGGATATTTAATGGATTTCATTATAATTCATATCTGTTTGTTGAATTCTTATTTATGATATATATCATGTATTTAAAATGTTTTATTCACTTGACACACTAAAAAGTTATAAATGAGCTGAAGAATTAAGTAATACCTACAAGATTTTGTGTGAGTCTGTGCACGTTTACACACACATACACATATATGAAATATATGTTAAGCATATAAGTTACTATATTCTGTGGCGGTACTGTCTGGTCTATATGTCTACTCTCATAAAAATCTGTTCCACCTTGTAAGTCATACATATGTGAAGATGTGCCTTCTATAGACTGGGAGACTCTAAACTATAGTTTGGGGAAGGTGTTCTTTACAGGAAGGAAAGTATATTCTGTTTTTTTTCATACTTCAGGTTTTTTTTTTTTTTAATTTTGTGGAAATGAATAGAGTCCTATAGAGAATTGTCTTAAATTGACTAATTACGATTTTGCCGGGATTGTATTTTCTAAAGAAATGATTTTGCTATGGTATATGTATGTATTTGCACTGAAAAGGACCTGTGATTAAATCTCTTTTATAGGTAAGAAAACAGGCCTGAGAAGTTGAGATGACTTTTGCAAATCCAATTAGGTTTTTTTTTTTCCTATTGTTTTATTGCTTTAGGTTGGTAAAATACTGATTCCTGTTTTATAGGTAGAGCAAAGCCAAACACACTGAAACGAAGTGGATCTTTAGGCAGAGAACAGTTTACCAGTTTCATATAAAATAAAAGCAGACTTTAATGCTGCCTTCCCAGCTTCCTTTTAGCCCAATGGCAAGTAAATGTTCATAGACTTCAGCATTCCATGCAGAGTTCAGTGGTGGACAGTATGTATTTGCCTGGCAGCCGTTAGGTCCACAAAGATCCATATGGTTCACTGGAGAGGGAACTAATTCAGCTAGTAGCATTTATTATATGCAGTGGCAAACACTAAAAATGTATACCCTAATATGCCAAGTTGCCTGGAAGAGAAGACCAAAAGGCCTTCTCTTTGATGGAATTAAGTGGGTATAATCAGCGTCTTATTTAGAGTGGCTAGACAGTCATGTTTTAGGCCACACATGTAATGATAGATGAGTAACCCTTTCTGTTTATGTTGCTATACTGGACTATCTTTCAATCAGAGAATTTGTGCCTAACTTTGGTCTCTATTCAGCCAAGTTTTATTTGGTTGTATTTATAACTTAGGTCTAGGCTCCAACTAACTTAGGAAATAGCCTAGAAATTAAAGGGAGAAAGGATAATTATAACGGGCTGCTTTTTGGCAGGGCCAGGTCCCACAAAAGGTGTTTGTATTAAAGGCTCCTGATCCATGTATCCTTTCTCTGAAACATGTAGCACTTTTCATTGCTTCTTGGCTTTTTAGTTATTTTGACCATTACTTTTTCAAAATCTTAATCACTTGTGGCAAGTAATCTCAGAATATTTTATAGAGAAATCTAGGCTGGCTAACCTGCTATTTCTTTGTTTCCTCTCTCTAAAGAAATGATTTCCGGGGCTCCTGACTGGCCCAGTGGTTAGAATATGTGACTTTTGATCTCAGGGTTGTGAGTTCAAGTGCCACATTGGGCATGGAGCCTGCTTAAAAAAAGTTAATTATAAAGAAAAAAAGAAATGATTTCATTTTCAAGGCAATTGGTGGTCTTAATATAATTCCCATACCGAATTCCCTCAATATTACTTCGTTTTTCTTTACCATTACCTTAGAATATTTTATTTTCAGGATTTGTTGTGAACATTCGACAGACCTGCATGCATTTGTTTATACTGGCCATGTTTAGAAACTCAACATTTGATTGGGTGCTCGTAGTGACTAGCATCTTTTTTCTTATAATTTTGGTCTTTATTGCTCCATTTGTTAATTTTGAGGTGAAGCAGTTGAGACTTCATTTTACTGGCATTAAATAGACATTTTATTGGTAAAGAGATAGAGATTATTAACTGATATAGTTGTGTTGGGAGAGGTGAAACAGAATCTAGAAGTGTGTACATTTGTAGTTTTGTAAAATAGTGTTTTATTGCTTTTTTATTACAAATGAAGGAAAGCTTGATCATTCTCTTCATCAGTGTAGATATACAAAATCTAGAGAAAAAAGCAGTAGACTAAAAGCTGTTACTATTTCCACTGTTATTAGGAAGATTAATTATTCTTTAGAAAATGTGTATAGTCATTATGAATGGTGTAAATACATGTTTGACTTTTTCCAAATTTTAATGTCTTAATTTTGTGCTAAGCCAGATTCATGAAAAACTATAGATCTAAACCTTTTAACTTCTCCTTCCTTCCTCCTAATAGCTTTGGTTCATAGAATTGGACCAGAATGTCATACTGTCAGCTTTTATTGTGGAATAAAACAAGAAAAAGAAAAAAAAAATGTTTCTGAAATTGTTAAATAGGTTACAAAATTTTGCTCATTGCTCCTTATACAGAATCTTAAAAATTATTCCCTTAGATGCACCTAAATTACATAAAGCAAATATTAAGAGAGCTAAAGAGAGGAATAGACAGCAAAATAGTAATAGTAGGGAACTTTAATACCCCATTTCCATCAATGCTTAGAGCATACAGACAAAAAATAAGGAAACGCTGGCCTTAAGCAACACATTAAACCTGATGGACAAAACAGACATGTATAGAATATTCTGTCCAAAAGCACATTCTTGTCAAGTGCACAGGATAGATTATTTATTATGCCACAAAAAAATCTTAATAAATTGAAGAAGATTGAAATCATATTAAGCATCTTTTCTGATCACAATGGCATGAAAATAAAAATCAGTTACAAGAAGAACAAAAGAAAAACTAAAGGTCACCATCTCTGAGGAGCATAGATGCAAAAATACGCAGCAAAATATTAGCAAACTAAATACAACAGCATATTAAAAGGATCATACAGTGTGATCAAGTAGGATGTTTTTCTAGGGATGCAATGATGGTTCAGCATTCACAAATCAATCAATGTGATACCCTTCATTAAAGATAAAAATCATATGATTCTCTCAGTAGATGGAGAAATACATTTAAGAAAATTGGTGATTAAATCCATTTGTGATTAAAAAAACCTCTCAACAAAGTAGATATAGAGGGAACATATATCAACAGCATAAAGGCCACATATGACAAGCCCATAGTTAACTCATACTCAGTGGTGAAAAGCTGATATCTTTCCCTGTGAGATCAGGAACAAGACAAGGATGCCCATTCTTGTGACTTTTATTCACATAGTAGTGGAAGTCCTAGCTAGGGCAATCATGTAAAAATAAATAAACAAAGAAACAAATAAATAAAATCTTCCGATCAGAAAAGAAGTAAAACTGTCTACTGGCGATGACTTGATATTATGTATAGGACACTGTAAAGATTCCTCTAAGAAGCTATTAGAACTAGTTAAAAAAAAGTCAGTAAAGTTGTAGAATACAAAATCAATGTAAAAAAAAGTTGCATTTCTGTATGCTAATAATGAATGTCAGAGAAATTAGGAAAACAGTCCTAATTACAACTATATCAAAAAGAATAAAATACCTAGAAATAAATTTCACCAAGGAGGTGAAAGACCTGTACACCGAAAGTTATATGACATTATTGAAAGAAATTGAAGAAGGCACAAATAAATGGAAAGATATTCAATGCTCGTTGGTTTAGAAGAATTAATGTTAAAATATCTATACCACACAAAGCAATCTGCAGATTCAGTGCAATCTCTATCAAAAATCCCCCAGTGGTATTTTTCACAGAAGTAGAACAAATAATTCATAAGATTTCAGTGGAACCATGAAAGATTCCAAATAGCTAAGGCAATCTTGAGAATGAAGAACAAAGCTGGAGGCATCATGGGACCTGATTTCAAACTATATTACAAAGCTGTAGTAATCAAAACAGAATGGCATTGGCATAAAAACAGACACATAGAGGGGGCGCGGGGCGCCTGGGTGGCTTAGTCAGTTGGGTGTCCGACTTTCGCTTAGGTCATGATCTCGCGGTTCGTGGGTTCAAGCCCCGTGTCGGGCTCTGTGCTGACTGCCGGCTCAGAGCCTGGAGCCTGTTTCAGTCTGTGACTCCCTCTCTCTCTGACCCTCCTCTGCTCATGCTGTCTCTCTCTCTCTCCTAGAAATAAATAAAGCATTTAAAAAAAAAAAAACCCAGACACATAGATTAATAAAAGAGAGAATAGAGAGCCCAGAAATACATCCATGCATGTATGGTAAGTTTATTTACATCAAAGGAGCCAAGTATATACTGGAGAATGGACAGTCTCTTCAGTAAATGGTGCTGGGAAAACTGGACAGCCACATACAAAAGAATGGAACTGGACCATTGTCTTACACTATACACAAAAATCAGCTCAAAATGGATGAAAGAGTTGCACGTTAAGACCTGAAACCATAAAAGTACTAGAAGAAAACGTAGGTGATAAGCTCCTTGGCATCAGTCTTTGACATCAAAAGCAAAAGCAACAAAAGCACAATAAACCAGGGGCACTACATCAAACTAAAAAGCTTCTGCGCAGCAGAAGAAACCATCAACAAAATGAAAAGCAGCCTACCAGATAGGAGAAAATATTTGCAAATCATGTAGCTGATGCGGGGGTTAGTATCCCAGATATATAAAGAACTCCTGTAACTCAACAGGAAAAAACCAAACTGTCTAATTAAAAAATGGGCGGAGGATTTGAATAGTTTCCCAAAGAAGCATACAGTTGGCTAACAGGTACTTGGAAAGGTGCTCAACATCACTAATCATCAGGGAAATCGAAATCAAATGACAGTGAGTTATCACCTCACACCTGTCAGAGTGGTTCTTATCAAAAATACAAGACATAAGTGTTGGCAAGGTTGTGAGAAAACCCTTATGCCCTGTTGCTGGGAATTAAATTGTTACAGCCACAATGCACCACAGTGTGGAGCACCCGTAAAGAATTAAAACTAGAACTGCTTTATGATTCAGTAATTCTTCTGGGTATTTATCCAAAGAAAACAAAACCACTAACTTGGAAAGATTGATACCCCTATGTTCATTGTAGTATATTCTCTGCCAAGGCCAGAAATAACCTCAGTGCCCATTAATGGATGAATGGGTAAAGAAAATGCGAAATATATGCATATACATACATAAATGTACCACAAAAAAAGAAGGTGTCATGTTATTTGTGACAACATGGATGGACCTTGAAGGTATTATTTAAGTGAAAGAAGTTAGAGAAAGACAAATATATTATCTCACTTTTATGTGGAATTTAGAACAAAACAAATCCTAACTCATAGATACAGAGAACAAGTTGGTGGTTGTCATAGGTGGGCATTGGGGGTTGGGCCAAGTTGATGAAGACGATCAAAAGGTACAAACTTCAGCTGTAAAATAAATAGGTCATTAGAATGTAATGCACAGCATGGTGACTATAATTAATAATATTGTATATTTGAAAGTTACTAAGAGTGTAGAGCTTGAATGTTCTTATCACAAGAAAGACAGTTGTGATCAAGTGTGGTTTTGAGTGTTAGACTTGTGGTAGTGTTCATTTTCCAGTATATGCAAATATCAAATCATGTTGTACACCTGAAATTAATGCCATGTTATATGTCAATTATATCTCAATAGAAAAATATTTCCCCAGGATCAAGGTACCAAGACAAACATGTTTTGTTTTTTTTTTTTTAATATTTTTATTTATTTCTAGGAGAGAGAGAGAGACAGCGTGAGCAGGGGAGGGTCAGAGAGAGAGTGAGTCACAGACTGAAACAGACTCCAGGCTCTGAGCTGGCAGTCAGCACAGAGCCCGACACGGGGCTTGAACCCACGAACCGCGAGATCATGACCTAAGCAAAAGTCGGACACTCAACCGACTAAGCCACCCAGGCGCCCCAAGACAAACATGTTTTTAAAAATATTTAGTAATAATGTAAATATGTGACTTCTATTTTTTGGCTCGAGGCTATTATAGTTTTCTCAAGCCATGATATACTAAATAAGCTTTCTAATTCTGTAGCATGGTTAGGGGGGTAGAAAATAATTTCTCATTCTTTTTGTATGAAATAGTCCTCAAATGTGTATTTGTTTCCTTTTTTACTTCCTTTTTGATTAAGATAATATAAGTCATTTCAATCAAGATCTAGTTAGGGAAATGTTAAGTCATGTTAGATAATTTAGTAGAAGGAATTTAACTACTAGTACCATTTAGAAGATCTTGTGGAATAGATGAGGAGGGGATGGTGAACCCAGACTTAGCAACTGTAATAGGTTGCTATTAGACCTAGAAATGGAAGGAAAAGGGAAGAAAGAGGTATTATTAGAGTCCAGAGACTAGAGATGTTTGATAAGGGGAAGAACCACTGACCTGTATGAGAGAGGACCTAAGAGATGTAATTACTGCTAAAAATGACCCAGAAGAAGAAGGGCAGGGAAAAAAGACTTCTCACTGCTCCCGTTCAGCTGTCTTTCATTTTTCCACCATTTTCTCTCTTTATTATTGAAAAAAAAAATATTTACTGATTATTGAATTCCGGGTTGACAGGGTTTTTCCACCCTCTGTACTTTATTTTTAAAAATTTTTTGTTTTTAAGGTCATTATTATTTTTTAAAATAACAACATATCATCAACCTTGTTTTGTCTATACATCCATGCTTCTCACTCCTTACCCATTTCTAGTTATCTTTTTAAAATTTTTTTATTTTTTTTATTTATTTATTTTTTTTGAGAGAGCACCTGTGCGAGTGGGCGAGAGGCATGTAAATGTTCATTTTTTTATTTTGAGAGAGAGACAGAGCATGAACAGGAGTGGGACATAGAGAGAGGGAGAGACAGAATCTCGAGCAGGATCTGTGCTATCAGTGCAGAGCCTGACATGGGGCTTGATTTTACGAACCATGAGATCACAACCTGAACTAAAATCTAGAGTTGAACGCTTAAGTGACTGAGACATCCAGATGCCCTAATTCTTTCCCTTTTTTAAAATTAATAGCTTTATTGAGGTATAATTTTCATATTATTAAATTCATGCTTTGTAAGTATGTAATTGATAAGTTTTAGTAAATTGATAGAGTTGTGCATCTGTCACCACAATCTAGTTTTACGTTATCATCTCACCAAAAAGCACCCTCATGCTCATTTGCCGTCCATTCCCAGTCCCTTCTTAGCCCAAGGCAACCACTGATCTATTTTCTCTCTCAATAGAATTGTTATTTCATACAAACAATATGACACAATGTTGACTTTTACATATGATTTATTTTACTTAGTACAATGTTTTGGGGGTTCATCCTAAGTTGTGGCACTTAGGAGTAGTTCATTCCTTTTTTGCTGAATAGTATCCTATTGTATGGGTATAGTACATTTTGCTTATGTGTTCAGCAGTTGATGGATATTTGGACTGTTTCCAGTTTTTGGCTATGAATATTTGTGTGTAAGTCTTGTGGGGACAAATGTTTTTATTTCTCTTGAGTAGCTACCTAGGAATGGAATTGCTAGATGTTATGTTTAACATTTGTTTAACATAGAACTGCCAAACTGTGTCCAAAGTGACTATACCATTTGGAATTCTAACAAGTTGTCTAAGGGGTTTTTGGTTTCTCCACAACTTCACTAAGATTACTATTTGTTTTTATTATTGTTTTTTTTTTTTCCCCCATAATAACCATTCTATTATCTCTACAGTGGTATCTCAGTTTGGTTTTAATTTGCATTTCCTCAGTGCTGTTGATGGCAAGCATCTTTTTGTGTACTTATTTGCTATTGTTAATCTTCTTTTGCAAATTGTCTATTTAAATCTTCTGCCCATTTTTCAGTTGGTTTGTTTGCCTTATTGAGTTTTAAAACTTTTAAAATATATTCTGTTTATATATTCTTTATCAGATAAGTGATTAGTAAATACTTCCTCCCATTCCGTGGCCTGTCTTTTCATTTTCTTTTTGGTATCTTTTGAAGTTTATTACTGATTTTAAGAAATTTGATTGAAATTTGCCTTGTGTAGTTCCCTCATTTTTTTTTAATTTAATGTTTATTTTTGAGAGAGAGAGAGAGCACATGCTCATGCACACACACACAAGTGGGGAGGGGCAGAGAGAGAGAGAGGAAGACACAGAATCTAAAGCAGGCTCCAGGCTCTCAGCTGTCAGCACAGAGGCTGACATGGGGCTCAAACCTATGAACTGGGAGATCATGACCTGAGCTAAAGTCAGACACTCAACTAACTGAGCCATCCAGGTGCCCCTCATGTTTCTTGATCTTATGCTTGTATATTTGGGTTTATAATTTTAACCAAATTTGGGAAATTCCTTAAAAAATGATTTTATATTTTTAAAGATTTTTATTTTTAAGTACTCTCTACACCCAATCAAAAGCCCCAAGATCAAAAGTTACATGCTTTACTAACTTAACCAGCCAGGTGCCCCTCAAAAATGTTTTTAGAAATCACCATTATGGGAAAAAAAAAGGAAGAGAGAAAGAAAGAAACCACCATTATCTTTTCTTATGGAATGACACTTGAAGAGAATCCACAGTTGCCCCACAGTTTACTGATGGTTCTATCCATTTTTTCATCTGACATATTGGAATTTTTGATCGATAAAAGTTTTGAGTTTGTTTTTTTTTTTTTTTAATGTAAACATGTCCAGCACAGAGCCCAGTGCAGGGCTTGAACTCATGATGCTGAAATGAAGACCTAAGCTGAATTCAGGAGTCAGACACCTAACCAAGACTGAGTCACCGAGACACTCAAATTTGGATCTTTTATATACTTCTTTACTTAACATGGTTATTCTTTATCTTAGAAGTTAGCAAACTATGCCCCATGGGTCAAATGCCACCCCTCACCACCCGCTTTTAAATATGGCTTCCAAGCTAAGAATAGTATGCATTTGTAAATAGTGGTGTTAAAAAATGTGACAGAGACCTTATGTGGCCTCCCAAACCTAAAATAGTATCTGGCAGCCCAGCCTTCAACCTAAACATAATTTAACAGTAGAGGAGTTTAAAGCTGGTGGTGCACTGAAGGTCATGATAGCAACAACATAACACAAATCCACTTAATTTATGACTAGATTTATTTAAATTTCTATAGTATAGGCCTAACAGAGGAAAAGGCATGACTATCCTAGGCATAAAGACTGTTAACATCAATCTGTGCTGTTGCTGTATCATGAAGTCCAGCTTTCAGCTGAAAATTATAGACATGTTAAAAAAAAAAAAAGCAAGGAAAAAATACTATCAAGAGACAAATCAATTAGAAGAATTAAATTCAGATGTAAAAGTTGTAGTGGAAAAGGTGGGTAACATGGTTAAACACATTGAGAATTTAAATGGAAATGCTGGAAATAAAAAACACAGTAATAGATGAAGAATGCCTTTGTTGGGTGCATCAGTAGAGTTGACACAGTTGAGGAAAGCATAAGTGAACTTGAATATAAGTCAGTAGGAATTATCCAGACTAAAAGTACAAGAGAAAAAGACAAGAAAACAGAACATTTAAGAGCTTTGGAGAAATATGAAACTGTATAATATATATCTACTAGAATCCCAGAAGGAGAAGAAAAATGAGACTGAAGGAATAAAGGGACAGCCACGAATTTTCCAAATATAATAAAAGACATCCAACCAGAGATCCAGGAAACTCAGAAAACAACAAATAGGATAATTTCGAACACATACACACTGACCTGCCACCTCACCCATATACATCACATTCAGACTCTGAAAATCAGGAAATTTTGAAGGCCACCAGAGTAAAAAGGCATTAACCTAATTTAGAAGACTAAAGCTAGGAAATAACAGCAAGTACAATAAAACGTCTCAGAAAATAAGCCAGTCAGAAAACAGTGAAGTGACATGTTGAAAGTGCTGAAAGAAAAAAACGAAAAACAAACTCTAATCAAGAAGGAAAATTAAAGATGTTTTCAGGGGGTTCCCTGGGTAGCTCAGTCAGTTAAGTATTCTACTCTTGATTTCGGCTCAGGTCGTGATCTCACAGTTCTTGAGATGGAGCCCTGCATCAAGCTATGTGCTGACAGCTCATACCCTGCTTGAGATTCTCTCTCTCCCTCTCTTTCTGCCCCTCCTTGCTTGCTCTCTCTAAAAATAAACATTAAAAAATAAATAGAGATGTTTTCAGGGAAGCAAAAGCTGAAAGAATTCATTCCCAGAAGACCTGAACTACAAAAGGTAGAGTCCAGATAGGATGCCAGACAGAAAATCTACCCAAAGAAATGAAGAGTGCTGGAAGTTATAAAAACTGAAGATACATATAAAATTGAAGCTTTCTTATTTTTAATCACTGTGAAACATAACTGTCTAAAGGAGAGGTTGGCGAATACTATTCTAAAGGGCCAGGTGTTTTAGACCTACGGGCAATGGAGTGTTTTAACTATGCAACTGCTCTTGCAGCACTGAGGTAGCCATAGACAATACATAAATGAATGCCTGTGGCTGTGTCTCAATAAAGCTTTTACAAAAGCTGGCAGTCAGCCTATGGGTCATATTTTCTAAATGCCGAGACTAAAGCAAGTACAATAAAACCTTAGTTTTTGGGCATAATTTGTTCCGGAAACATGCTTGTAATCCAAAGCACTTGTATATCAAAGTGAATTTTCCCATAATAATGGAAACTCAGATGATTTGTTCCACAACCCAAAAATATTCATATAAAATTGATTATAATACTGTAATATAAAGTAATAAGGAAAATACCAAATATAAAGAAAAATAAAATTAACCTGCACTTACCTTTGAAAACCTTCGTGGCTAGTGTGAGTGAGGGAGATAAGGGAGAGAAGGGTTATTGTGTAGGACAACTTTCACTATCACTAATGGAATCACTGCTATTTATTGGCTCAGTGGAATCTTTTTCTTCACAGGGGTCATTGTCTACATTCACACGGATGTTGACTATAGTACAGTATTAATAAAATCTTGTCATATACTGTATTTAATGTAAAGGGCAAATAAGGCAGTAGAAGAAAGGCAGTATTTGTACGCAGCCTGACCTAGAATGTAGCAAAGCATTCCTAAGCTTACTCTTGTATGGAAAAGCAAAGGACTGCCCGTAGGTGCTTTGAAGTGACAAAAAATACATTAGAGACAGTTATGGGCAACTTCCAGTGTTATGAAAAATCATGCATTTCTGCCAAACACCACAGCCTGAGACTAAGCATCTGAGCATGGGAGACAATCACCCACAATCCCACAGCGAGAGAGAGAACCATTGGCTCAGCAGTGACCATGTGACATTCAGTGTCATGTACTACTCGTACTACTGTATTGCAAGACATCGCTCATTTATCAAGTTAACATTTATTAGAAATGTTTGCTCATCTAGGGGCGCCTGGGTGGCTTAGTCGGTTAAGCGTCCGACTTTTGCTTAGGTCATGATCTCGTGGTTCGTGGGTTCGAGCCCCTCGTCGGGCCCTGTGCTGACTGCCAGCTCGGAGCCTGGAGCCTATTTCAGAGTCTGTATCTCCCTCTCTCTCTGACCCTCCCCCGCTCACGCTGTCTCTCTCTCTCTCTCTCTCTCTCCTAGAAATTAAAAAAAAAAAAAAGAAATGTTTGCTCATCTTGCAGAACACATGCAGAACAAGTTACTTGCAATCCAAGCTTTTACTATATTGTAGTGAAGCATTGTTGGTTTATAGCATATTTAAAAAGAAAATGAATAACAAGAATACCACAGAGATATAGTAAACCTAAAGCAACATAATATTTGAAGGTATGCTGGGACTTGTTAAAGATATATATTGTAAATCCTAGGGTAATCACCAAAAACATTAAATATAGAGGTGGCCATATTAAGCCTAAGTATAGATAAAATAGAATCATAAAATTACTCAGTCCAAAAACAGGTGGAAGAAGAGGTCAAGTGCAACCATGAACCAGACAGAACAATAGAAAGCAACTTATTAAGGGACACCTGGATGGTTCAGTTGTTTAAGCATCCCACTCTTGATTTCAGCTCAGGTTATGATCCACGGATTGTGAGATTTAAGCCCTGCGTCAGGCTCTGTGCTGACAGCTCAGAGCCTGGAGCCTGCTTCAGATTCTGTGTCTCCCTCTCTATCGGCCCCTCCCCCGCTGGCACTCTGTCTTTCAAATAAACATTTAAAAAAATTAAATTATATTACATGTAAATAACCTAAACCTATTAAGAAAGACAGCGGTTGGTTGGATAGAAAAAACAAGGTTCACTAACAGATACATCCATACCCCTGTGTCCTTTCTTATGTGACTAGATACACACTTTACTCTGTATTTTTTTTCACTTAATAGTATATCTTAGAGATTACTCCATAGTGATACAGATTTAGTTTAAGTTCCTGTTTATAGCTTATAGTATTCTATTGTGCAAATGTACTATAATTTATTTAATCATATTTTCTAATGATAGATATTTGGATTGTTTACATTATTTTCCTATTCTAAGTAGTGCTGTAAAGAATATCCTTTGCATACATTTTTACAAAATATTTTTGCCAGTAGAGTTTAGGGTGCATTCCTAGAGTCTTGTCAAAGAATGAACAGATATGTAATTTTGCTAAGTACCCCACTGTTCTCTCTTTAATAGCTTGTCCCATTTTGCATTCTCACCCACAAAATTAGGCCTTGTTTACCTTCAGACTCAGCAACTGAGTATAATCAAACTTGATTTTTTTGCTAAAGAAGAAAAATGACATTTCAGTGTAGTTTTAACTTGTATTTTTCTTATTGTGAGTAAAGTTTAATACCTTTCCGCATATCTTTACAAACCATTCTTTTTTCATTTATCTTTTGATTTTGCTTACATTTATGTTTTTAGACATTTAAAAATGTAATTAAATTTTGTCAGTATTTATTGCTTCAGAATCTTTTTTTAGACTTTTTTTTAATGTTTATTTTTGAGAGAGAGGCAGAGACGAGCAGGGGAGGGGCAGAAAGAGAGGAAGACACAGAATCAGAAGCAGGCTGCAGGCTCTGAGCTGTCAGCACAGACCTTGACACGGGGCTCAAACTCATGAACCACAAGATCATGACCTGAGCAGAAGTCGGAAGCTTAACCTACTGAGCCACCTAGGTGGAATTGCATTGGAATCTTGAATTATAGTTAAGAATGATCTAAAGAGAAATGATTTCTCTACAGCCAGGTTATATTGAAATTTTTCCTGATATTTGTAATGTTTAATTTTTTATATTTAAGTTTTTGATCTGTTTTGAATATTTTCTTGTTTGGAAGCTGGAGTGTATCAGTTTTGTCTTTACAATTTTGTCTTTGGGCTATGCAATATGAAGAAGTCAACTTTTTTCCTACTGATTTGAGATACTACTTTTGTTGTATATGCACTTTTCACATGCAGTTGGCCTATTTTTGGATTTTTCATGTCATTATGCTATTTGCTCATCTGTCAGTATAATGTTGGTTCAATTATAGAGGCTTTACAGAGTGTTTTAATGTTGGCTAGTTCCATTTCATTGCTCTTGCTGTTTCATAGTTTCCCTTAGATATTCAACTTTGTAATCAACTTGTTTACCTCCACAAAAACTTGAAAATGTGTTTACTGTATGTACATTTTTTAATTACTTAAATAGAATTGAGTGCTTAACTTATTGAAGTATGTACTTTATATGTTCTTTACCTTCCTCTAGTCCAAGGACACTGGAACAATAATGTTATTATCATTTTTTTTTTTTTATTAGAGAGAGAGAGAGACAGAAAGCAAGCAGGTGGGGTAGAGAGGGAGAGAAAGAGGGAGGGAGAATCTCAAGCAGACTCCATGCTAAGCACGAAGCCAGCATGGGACTTGATCCCAGAGTTATGGGATCATGACCTGAGCTGAAACTGAGTTGGACACTCACCCGACTGAACCACCCAAGTGCCCCAATAATGCTAAAATTTCTTCTTCCAACTTAAATGCTATTTTTGTCATGTATTTTTGCTATATTTTTAAAGTCCAGATGAGGGGCACCTGGCTGCCTCAGTCAGAAGAGTGAGCGACTCTTGGGGCGCCTGGGTGGCTTAGTCGGTTAAGCGTCCGACTTTCACTTAGGTCATGATCTCGCGGTTCGTGGGTTCGAGCCCCGCGTCGGGCTCTGTGCTGACTGCCAGCTCAGAGCCTGGAGCCTGTTTCAGAGTCTGTGTCTCCCTCTCTCTCTGACCCTCCCCTGTTCACGCTGTCTCTCTCTATCCTAGAAATGTATATTTAAAAAAAAAAAAAAAAAGAATGAGCAACTCTTGATCTTGGGGTCATGAGTTTGAGCCCCATGTTGGGTGCAGAGATTACTTAAATAAATAAAACAAAAAATACATGTATTTAAAATAAAAATAATAAAGCTCAGATGAGATTATTTCTTCATGGTGTCAAAATTTGTAGCCTATATATTCACTAATTGTAGATCTTTCTTGCTAATTTCCTATCTATCTGAAAACAGTTTCTGTTTTTCTGTGGTCGTTTATACACTTTTTTTTTATTTGATATTTTATAGTTTACTCTTATTACCTAGGTGTAGAATTATTTTTATTAATCCTTATGGGATTTCTTGGGCTTCCTGGATCTGAGGGTTGGTATTTTTTCATTAATTATGAAAAAATCTTACCTTGATTTTATCTTTGCCTCATCTCTCTCTCTCTTTCTCTCCCTGTCTCTATCTCTCTTGTTTTTTTGTGTGTGCAAATACAATTAGACATGTTAGACATGTACACTGCATTACCTGTATCTCCAGTTCTTGCTTGTGTTTTTCATTTCTTTGTCTACATTGTAAGAGGATTTCTTGGATTTGGATGGTTAATCATCGTACTGCATTGGAATTTTCTTATGGTGGATAAATACACAAATCCACATTCTTATATTTCAGTATGAAAATTACTTATATGCTACAGAGACCTAAAAAAGAATGGTAATTCTGGTTATAACTACCAGACAATCTACTATGTGTGTCTTATTTTAAGGAAGTGTGGTACCTTGTTTCCATTTGTAGTAAATGAGAAGTTATGGTCTGATTTACAAGCATCCCAATGACAGAATATAGTTTGTTTCATAATTAGGGACTGTAGTGGTATTCTTGTTATGCAAGCTTGTGTAGCTCAAAGGAGTATACTGAATGATGAAAAAGTCCCATGAGTATGATTATATATGACATAATTTTTTTACTTCAAAGGCATGTTATTATTTATCATGTATTTGTCTCACTATAAATAATTTATGTTTTTATATAAATCATTTTGTTCAATTAATTCTATTTTGAATAATTAATTTAGGTAAATGAATTTTAGATAACATATCTTAGACTAGGGTTAATTATAGATTGATTAGTATATAGGCTGTTAAATATACATTACACACATATAACATATTAAACATATTCAAAATTAGTATAAACATTATTCAAAAATAAATTTTCAGAAAGAAACCTCTTTTTTTTAAAGTTTGCTTATTTATTTTGAGGGGAGTGTGGGGAAGCCCAAGCAGCCTCTGCATTGACAGCGCGGAGCCTGATGCGAGGCTTAAACTCACGAACTGTGAGATTACCATCTGAGCTGAAACCAAGAGTTGGATGCTTAACAAACTGAGCCAATCAGGTACCCCAAGAAAGAAACGTTTTGATGAACTTAGTCAGATATTTTAAAAATATTCGTAATTTAAGTGAAGAAAAAATTGATGTTTTATATTTCAACACAATTGACATAGTATACAGCAGAGAAAAACAAATCTATGAAGATCTTGTGTTTCCTTTTCGATTACTGAAGGAACTTTGATGATAATGTTAATAATAAAAATTAATAGTACTGTATTATTAGCAAGCATCTACAGCATTACCAGGGATTATTCTAAGTGCTTTACAAGAGGTAGTTATTATTACTGTTTCTATTTTAAGTAAGTTGAGGCATGGAGATATTAAGTGACTTGCCCAGGGTTGCATATTAAGAAAATAATTTAGGGGTGCCTGGGTGGCTCAGTTGGTTAAGCGTTTGATTCTTTGTTTCAGCTCAGGTCATGATCTCATGGTTTTGTGAGTTCGAGTCCCAGTGTTGGGTTCTGCACTGACAGTGTGGAGCCTGCCTCGGATTCTCCCTCTCTCTCCCCCTCTCCCTCTCTCTCCCCCTCTCCCTCTCTCTCCCCCTCTCCCTCTCTCTCCCCCTCTCCCTCTCTCTCCCCCTCTCCCTCTCCCTCCCTCTCTTACTGCCCCTCCCCTACTTGTGCTGTCTCTTTCTCAAAATAAATTAAAAAAAAAAAAAGAAAAGAAAATAGTGTAGCTGAGATTGAAACCCAAACACTGGCTCTAGGCCATGGGTGAGTAAAGGTCCAGATAGTAAATATTTCAGGCTTAGCTCATAAGGTCTCTGATGCCACTACTCGAATCTGTCATTGAAGTGTGAAAGCAGCCGAAGCCGATATGTAAATAGAGGAGTATGACCGTTTTCTAATAATACCTTATATTGACAGGATATTTGAATTTCATGTAATTTTTACCTGTCACAAAAATGTTATTTCAGCTTTTTTTTTTTTTAAGCAATTTAAATATGGCAATATGGCTAACTATTCTTATCATGCATTATTAAACAGGCCATCATTGAGTCAGATTTAGCCTGTAGACAGTAGTTTGCCAGTCCTGCTGTAGACTGCTACATATGTTTTTGGGGTCCTACTTTGTTCTGTTTTTGACTCACTTAGCCTCTAC
The DNA here is from genome assembly GCF_003009895.1 of Hyaena hyaena. Classification (NCBI taxonomy): domain Eukaryota; kingdom Metazoa; phylum Chordata; class Mammalia; order Carnivora; family Hyaenidae; genus Hyaena; species Hyaena hyaena. The sequence goes on from NW_024081166.1 coordinate 534,611, forward strand.
CATAAGAGTTTTCTTCCATGAAGGCTAGACAACTTGATCCCTATCAAGTTTAGTTGATCCTTTACACTGATCAGCAGGAAGTACAATAAGATTGTATGTATGTGAGGCATGCATAGATCTCTCTTTTGTAATGGTGACTACCTTTCCTATTCATATAATTCAGACATTGTATAATTCTGCATATTTTGTTGATTTCTGTACAAGGTCATGTGCATCTGTATATTCCTATCTATCTAAATATACTCCGTAGTACATTTTATTTCTACTAAAAACCTTTGTTATCTCTTCCTCTTTCAATACAATTAGTTGCCCTAACAGCCAGTACTATCTACTCAACATAATGATACAGTCCCTCTCCCTTCTACCTAGTGTAAATCTAACGCCTCCATCTTTCAACATGTTATAATAGAGATATACATAAAGTACAATACTCTGATAGTACAAAATCAGCTATATATTTGGAGAGAAGGAAGGGTGTTTTAAACCAAATTCCTAGGTGAAGTTGTATAAATAGGTCTTGAGGAAGCAACAATTATAAAGACCTTAAGAGCACAGGACTTAAGGGAATGGGGAGAAGTTTGTTGTGATTGGAGAGCATGAAATTTGTGTTAAAAGCTATGTATGTAAGTGAGGTTTTGAATAAGAAACACAAGTTCTTACATTGTGATAAGGAATTTGTATTTCCTGCCCTAGATTAATGATCTCAAATACTTATATAGACTAGGAAGGGAATGGTAGTAATAAGTAAGTCAAGCAGCTAGTATGTTGGAGAAATAAGAGAGGTGAATGGAGACTGGCAAATTGGAAAGGAGGCTGATGCTTTGTCTAAAGGCAGTAGCTGCTCGTCTCCTAGAGAGATGCAAACTGTGTGTTATAGGGGCTTCTGGATTTTTAGGAGCTCACAGAAATTTAGATTTCATCTGAAGTAGCACAGTTTTTAAATGTAAGCAACTGACTAAATTTTTTTAAATATACATATAAAACAAGTGTGTCTGCTGAAGGTCTTTGCTTAAATGGTTCAGTCCAAATAGCAATTTGTAAAGTCTGTTCAAGTAGTCAAATCATTCTGTGTTTTAGGATGATAATGGCAGCTATGTTGAACATGGATTTTAAGTAAGTGTGGAGTAATAGCAAGTGTGGAGTAATAGGAATGGCCTATTAGAAGTTTAAATATGAGGGGCGCCTGGGTGGCTTAGTTGGTTAAGCGTCCGACTTTCACTTAGGTTATGATCTCGAGGTTCGTGGGTTCGAGCCCCGCATCGGGCTCTGTGCTGACTGCCAGCTCAGAGCCTGGAGCCTGTTTCAGTCTGTGACTCCCTCTCTCTCTGACCCTCCCCTGCTCACCCTGTCTCTCTCTCTCTCTCTCCTAGAAATAAATAGAACATTAAAAAAAAAATTAAAAAAAAAAAGAAGTTTAAATATGAGATAGATATGAATTGATGCTTTGTTAATAGGGATAGAGAAAATTTCAGAGGTATACTAATGGGGCTTTTTTCCCCCCATTGGTAGTAAAATAAATAATTACAAAAGGATTAATAATATAACTATTTTATTCCTGACCCCCAAATTCTGTTTTACTTACATAGAATCATTTGCTTTTACCAGTTTGTTGTATATGAACAAACTGGTTGATAGTTTTAACAATATGCATTGGTATTCACGTGCCCTCCACACAAATGATAATATATTTCTGCATCTTTTCATAACAATATATCTTGGAAATTTTCCCATGTCTATTCATAAAGATATAAGTGTATTCTTACTAAAATTCTCAGTAATACTTGCATTATATTTTATTGTATGGGTATATTGTGATTTATTTACCCAGTCGCCTATAGTAGACATTTAACACGTTTTTCTTCTTTTCGTATTATAAATAATCTGTGGATGCATATCCTTATATATGTCTTTGAGTTAATAACATGTGTATATTTGCATGATTTAGTTCCTATAAGTGGAATTGGCTAAGTCAAATGATTATGTATACATGGTAAATTTTCTGATGCCTATTATTGTCTTGCCCTTAAAAGAGGTAATACCTCCTACCATCCCTCCAAGATATCAGAACCTATTTCTCTACATCAGTGCTAATCAACATTTTCATTTTTGTAAATATGATAGAAAAGGTATTTCACCTTTATAAATTTTTACTTAATAAGTAGAGCATCTTTTCATATTTGAAAACAAAATCCATTTGCATTTCTTTGTTGTGAGATAGCCTCTCTTACCAGGTTGTTAACTTTTTAAAAATTACTTCTTTAGGCTTTTTAATTAAGGGAAATCAACAAAGATTCTTTCTCAGTGTGTATCATTTTGATTTGATTGTTTTCATGTTTTTGGTCTGTTGACATTTAAAAATTTAAGTAATCAAATTGGTATAAAATGTAAGTTTATGGGGCATGATTATTGTGTTATTTAGAAGAGTCTTTGTAATATTATGTAATACTTGGGTCTTTTATATAATTTTTTTAAATGTTCTATTTATTTTTGAGAGAGAGAGAGAGAGACAGCGTGAGCAGGGGAGGGTCAGAGAGAGGGAGACACAGAATCTGAAACGAGCTCCAGGCTCTGAGCTAGCTGTCAGCACAGAGCCCGACTCCGGGGCTCGAACCCACGAACTGCAAGATCATGACCTGAGCCGAAATCGGATGCTTAACCAACTGAGCCACCCAGGCGCCCCTGTGTAATTTTTTAAAAGTGTATTTTCTCAAAGTTTGCATTCTAAAAACTTCGTTCATTATTAATGATTAATTTGAATTAAAGGCAAAAGTGTTTAAAAAATACTATAGTTATTCTTAGTTGAGGATCCTCCTAGGTGAATTAAAAGCTAAAGATTTTGACGTGTTTCTCATTTAAACTTCTTTAGGATTGCTAAGTAAAACTAAATAATTTTTATAGTTTTTCATGCTCATGACCAGGAAATAAGTCATATTTCCTCCTATATGTAATTATTAATTATTAAAGACACAATATTTTCCAAAAACAATTATTTAAAAAAGAGGAACCACAGATTTTGGACAGACTGTCAGGAGTGGGCTAATCAAGGTAAGCCCAGAGTTTGAGAACCCATGTGTCATTTATTAGATACCTAACTGGTGATATTGCTAGCATATAAATGTTGGCTGAGAGTATCATAGTGACTTTCTAATTTTCTTATATTTTTGTGTCAGTGTTATTCATCCCTTATATCTGTCTGAAAAAAATTAGATTTTGAATTTTCTCTGGGGCCTATTGTACTAGGATGAAGCTGGACTATGTCCTCAGTTTAAATCATCTTGATATGTGTAGCAACATTTTTGCCACCTGATAGTTGTATACCATCACTTTTTTTTTTTTTTGCATTGTGAACTCTGGTGGGCATGAGTACTGTCATTGCTCATTCTATAATTCTAGAACATAAGTATATTATTTTACATTTTCTTTGAAGACATTCTATTAAAATTTCATTGAAAACCCACCATGAATTTTAAATATCAATATAATTTTCAAACCTGGCAATTTAAGAACTAAGTATCTGACATCACATAGCTTTTACCTCTGAAGAATCTTTTTAAATTGGGGCAAAAAATAATTAAAGAAGCAATGAACATTATCATTCACTTATTCTTTCTAGGAGCTTCTTTGAGTTGCTGCTGTTCTTTGGAAGAGATGAGTTTTATGAAGAGCCTCTAAAGGATATTCTTGGATCATTCCAGGTAAAACAGTTTACTCCTTCACAGTCTGTCTACATTTAACACATGCCTGATTCTCCCCCTAAAAGTGGTATATTGGTTGTTTATTGCTTGTAAGTTTTTATATTTACTAAGATGGCAAAACTTAGGATCCTATTATACCAGCAGAAAAAGAAGGTTCTTAAAGTTAAGTTTTAGCCCTATTTCTAAAAGTTCAAATTAAGATTCCAAGTCCATATTTGCTAGGCCAGAGCCTGCTGCTGCCACCCTTGTGGATTCCTAAGCACATCCTACACATACACTCACACTTTTTATTGATTATAGGCTTTGGTTCAAATCCCATCTAGAACTCAGCCCTAGTTTAGAAACAACAACAACAACAAACTTCTTGCTTAGCCTAAAAGCAGGCTGTCTGTCTCATGTCACTTTTTCCCCTTGGCTATACCCTGATTTTCTCATTTATATTCTCAATAGCCTTCCCAAGATAGGCAATTTGTTTGTTTGTTTGTTTGTTTGTTTTTGGCACAAGCTAAATGAGAGGAGAGAGTAAATCCAGAAGGGAATGCCAAAGATCCAAGACTTTAACTGTAGACACAAGAACATTTGATCTAGGACACTAATGTGTCCTTGGCATGATCTCATTATTCTTTGGGTGGAATAAAGGAAGATGTACTTTGAGCTCCCTCTAGGGGTAAAGTGTTCTCACATTTATTTCTATTATGTGTTAATAAGAAAGGCTGTCCATCTTTAGGAAGGAGTTCAACACAGTAACAGAAAAGCCATGCAATACTTTCTCTCACCTAGAATTTTTATTTTATATTTATTGAAAGAGATCTTTTAGATGAAATTAAAATAGATTTTTATGATTGCTCATTCTGATGCATACATAAAAATAGGAAAATTAGAAGCAGACTTAATTGGCTAACATATATTTAAAACTTGTTCACATTCAGAATCTGACTCTAGATTTGTTTTTCCACTAGTCTTCACTGTCTGTTTTTCTATACCATTTTGTCTTCAGTGGCATCAAAAGTATTGATGAAGTAGCATTTCTTAAAACAATTGACAAAAGAACTAAATGACATTGGCGCTGGGCTTTTAAAAGCTTAAGTTGGTATTATGGTTCTGTTTAACCAACCAGCTTTGACTCTTGCTTCAGAGTGTTGTTAAATTATATTAATTGCTCTACACCCTCCCCATACGATTTGCTTCACAAGAGTTAAAGGAGTGCTCTGCTAGTCTCAGATTTTATTCTTAGTCACCAATATACCTTTTCATAAGTTTTCATTCTCTGTGAATGTCCATGGATGCAGAATGACAATTACATTGTGACCACTACCAGGCTGACTGGGATTCTAAGATAGCACTGACTATAAAACATATTCTGATTTTAGAGTTGTAGAAATAAGAAAAAAAATGCATCTTAGAACCAATGAAACTAGGTGTATTATATTAAATATTCTACTTCATCCATTCTTACAATCAGCAAAAGAAGTAAAAATACCTATTTCCATGGAGCTTACATTCTTTTGATATTGGGGTCATGAGTTTGAGCCCCATGTTGGGTGTAGAGATTACTAAAATAAGTAAACTTAAGAAAAGGAAAAAAGAGCCCTAGGCTTTTCTAGCTGAGCCAGCCAGGTGCCCCATCATGGAGCTTACACTCTAATTAAAGTTTATATTCAGTATTTAAAACTTTGTAATTTTCTAGTCCATTTTTTCCTTTGATACTTGTGTTTTTGGCAATCCAATTTTGAATTTTTACTAGGCAAATATATGTTGAGTCTTCAGTATATACTAGGCACTAAGCTCTGGGAAAAACAGTAGTAAGCAAAACCAGGAAAACCCCTCCTATAGTGGAATATAATTCTGGTATAGAGACAGAAAGACAATAAATCAAATCTTTGTAAATTTCAGAGTATTTTATTAAAAAAATTTTTTTAAATGTTTCTTTTGAGAGGGAGAGAGGGCGGGAGGAAGAGAGGGAGAGAACATGAGCAGGGGAGGGGCAAAGAGAGAGGGAGACAGAATCTGAAGCAGGCTCCAAGCTGTCAGCACAGAGCCTGATGTGAGGCTCAAACTCACAAACCATAAGATCATGACCTGAGTCAACGTTGGATGTTTAGCCGAATGAGCCACTCAGGTGCCCCTATTTCAGAGTATTTTAGAAAGCAACAAATAACTCAAGGAAAAATGAAGCAGCCCAGAGAGATAGGGGGTGCTGGTATGGTGGTATTGGGGAAGAAGATTTCTGTTGTCAATCAGGTAGTTAGAAAATGCCTCATGGAGATATTAAATGAGCACTGGTAACAGGAACTGCTGAAGTGTTTAGAGTAAATGAGAGACAGTATATGTTTTTTGGTTTTTGGGTTTTTTAAAAATTTTTTAAACATTTTATTTATATCTAGGAGAGAGAGAGAGATAGCGTGAGCAGGGGAGGGTCAGAGAGAGAGGGAGTCACAGACTGAAACAGCCTCCAGGCTCCGAGCTGGCAGTCAGCACAGAGCCCGAAGTGGGGCTCGAACCCACGAACGGCGAGGTCATGACCTAAGTGAAAGTTGGACGCTTAACCAACTAAGCCACCCAGGTGCCCCGAGAGACAGTATTTGAATTATGCTTTAAATGGGTGAAATCATAAAATCTCTGAAGGGATTTTTTTTCTTTTTATCAGAGTTTCCAAGAGTTCTTCGTTTTTATCTTCTTTTCTATCTCCTGCTTAAATTCTAAAGCCTCTCCCTCCTTTTGTTCTCTTTTGTTTTTAAAATCTCTGTGCCACTTCTGCCACTTTTGTTGCTGTGGCTTCTTCTTCCTACGTCTTCCTTCATACTCTGAATTTTCTTGAGCCTCTAACACCTGCCTCCTAGGAGAGATTTCACCTTCTGTCCTCCAGTTTCTGAACTGAGCTGTTGCTGTTTGGTGCTTCCAGGCCTGTGCCCGTAGGAACCAGGAAGGGCCAACATGTAGTCCAGCATGTGCACTCCCCAAAACCCTTGCGTTTGCTAAGCTTTGTGAATTCCCCAGGCTTTGACACATCTCATAGTCCAGTGATAATCCCAGTGTCACCTTTTGGAATATTTTTACATTTTCTACTAATGCAAACACTATTTTCCCAAGTGGCTCATTACTGTCCATTTTTCATGAAGATTCACATCAGCTTAAATTCTTGTTTATTCTCCTCTTCCATAAGTATGACAAACATAATGCTGCTCATACTTTAATCTACCTGAGAATCTTGTTAAATTGTAGGTATTGATTCAGTAGTCCTGGGGTGGGGCCTGAGAATCTGTGTTTCTGTCAAGCTCAGAAGTGATGCCCAAAGTGCTGGTCCCTGGACCACACTTTGAATTTGCAAGAGGTTAATATTCTTTGCGGGATTTGAGTTCATTTTCCTTTCTGTCAGAGTGTGGGCTCTGAAGTCATACTACCTGGATTTCTGTTTTCACAGTAAGACCAAAACCTGGCCCTTAAATTTATTCTGTTCTTCCATGAATTTCTGATCTCCTAAAACCCGAGCTGCTCAAGTAGAAATTTTAAATCTTCTTATCAACTGACTATAATTTTCTCTCTACCTTATTTCAGGAGGAAATTCATTCCTAGAGCCAGAAGTTTCATTTGTCTGCTTCTAAAAGTTTGCTTTCTTAACATTTGGCTTCCAATAATTTTTCTTTACCTCAAAACAAGATGACGACACATTTCTTATATGATGCTCCTACTTCATCATTATTATTTTTAATCTGTTCACTGGTGAGATTTCCATAGGCTAGTGATTGAATTCATTCACTAGACCTCCAAAACCCATTAATGTAATTAAAATTAGATTCCCAGTGAAGTGACAAAAATAATATGAGAACAAAATTCCTTATGAATGTTGGAAACTAGGGTGAGGCTCTGTATCAAGTTCTCAGGGATGACTCCATCTGGGGTGATGGGCCAAACAATACTTGGTTTCATGAATGTGATTAAATAGGGGAGAGTGACAGGGAAAGGAGGAGACCTTCCAAATGTTATCTAGTACTGTCCCCCATCCCCATCAGCTTGTAACAGTGGGGACTGGAAGAAATACCAGATGGTGGGGCATTAAGGTGTGTGGCCATTCATTCTTGTTGGTGCTTCTTGCAAGTGTACCAGGTGTGCAGTAGAGCACACAGAACAGGAATACTGACATGACTATGCTACCAACGTTAAAAATGACATGTATGGCTCTCCATGAAAGCCTTACTTCCACTGAAAAAATGAAGATATGACCCAAACCAAATGCAGCCTGCCCCAATACCTAGAAGTTAGATTTTTAAAAACATGTTTTATTTATTTCTGAGAGAGAGAGAGACAGCGTGAACAGGGGAGGGTCAGAGAGAGAGGGAGACACAGAATCTGAAACGAGCTCTAGGCTCTGAGCTGGCTGTCAGCACAAAGCCTGACGCGGGGCTCAAACCCACAAACCGTGAGATCATGACCTGAACTGAAGTCGGACACTTACCTGACTGAGCCACCCAGGTACCCCTAGAAATTTTTGAAAAGGGATATGGTTGTTTACCACTATAGCTTTCTCTTTACTGCTTCTTGGGTCATTGTTCTAACAAATTAAACTTCTCTCTTGGTTGAATTTGAAGGATTCAACAGAGACCTATTTACCCGTTAGTAAAACATCTCTTTGTTCTAGATATTCTAGGTAAAGTGAAAGAGATTAATACCAGTTACCATCAATTACATGATTAAAATAAGACAGTTAAAAAAAAAAGATTAGTTTTGTTCTTTCTTTGGTTAAGTTCAGGTTATCATCCTGAAACTAAATAAAGAATTTACAAATAGAGTTGTTACAGAATTAAAAAATAGGACTGACATGAGGAAACAGGTAAAAATTAGTAGACTCATGAATATGGCTATAATGAAACTTCTACTAATGTTTTTATGATTCTGGAAAAAGAAAATACAAGTCGTAAATAAAAGCACAGATACAATGATCTGGAACTAAAACCTCGGATTATGGTATTGATTGGATGGAATTAAGGAAGATAGAAAAGAATTGGGCATATTCCTGGACATCTAAGCTGAACTAACCACATAGAGTAGTGCCAGTCACTAAGTGGGCAATGATTATAGGGGGAAGAACAGGATACAGAAAGAAGATAAGTTCCATTCTGGTCAGAATTTTAAATCTCTTTGAACACCCAAGTACTAATGCCCAATGATGATTAGATTGATGGAGATATATATCTATATATATATAGTTCATGGGTTCAAGCCCCTCATCGGGCTCTGTGCTGGCAGTGCAGAGCCTGCTTGGGATTTTGTCCCCCTCTCTCTCTATTCCTCCCCTGCTCACTCTCTCTCTCTCTCTAATAAAAATGAACTTAAAGAATTATTTTAAAAAGTATGTATTACTTTCATAAATCAAGAGAAAAATAGATGTTATAAAGCCCCCCTGCCCCCAATTTAGGGGGAAAAAAAGACCCTGGAGTAATCAGCAAAATGCTACCCAATAAAAGCCTTACTGCTAGAGCTCTGCACGTGTTTTAGTAAGCCTGACCTGGCCTCAGTGAAAACTATCCTCATCCCTTGGGGTCAATGTATAAGTCACAAGATCTTTTTTGTTCAGAATAGAAGTAGGCCATAGTTAAATTTTCTTTCCTGAGACTCTACCCTATTTTTAATCTACTTGTTCTTCTTTGGGTAATTGGGGGAAGCAGATTGGAGGAGGTAGGGGTTACAACCTCCCAAACAAGAAGAGGCCCAAAGCTATCTTCTTGCAATAGCACTGTAAAAGAAGAGCAGTAAGAATCAAAAGTAAAAGAACCAGCCATAAGAGAGGAATTTAAATAGTTATGTCTATCCTGTTTCACTAGGGCAAATGTTGATCTCCCCTAAGAAGTCAAGAGTTCATTGGCATTATAAACCAGAATAACTCCCAGGTTTTATGTTTAGCTAATATGAAGTTTAGAACCACTGATTTTCTACTAAAACCCTCTGGACTATATTCCCTTCCTAGACTACTTGGAATAAGTTGCCCAAAGAAATTAATTTGGCAAAGTCCTAATCTTGGTATTCAGAACCACCTTTGTAGTGCTGGTTAAAAGGCTTTTAAAAAATAGATCGTGTCAACTTAGTCGCAAGATGTTTTGTTTCAAAATTGTGCATCCTTATTTTTTCTTCTCTAATAGAATTTCTCTCCTGTCTCTGCTCAACTACATTTTGAGTACATAGGACTCCCTGTTCCCCACTCCCCCCACCCCCCAGCTTTTCCGCTGTTTACCGAAACACCATTCCCTATGTTTTCTGTCTCTCCAACTAGGCTGTTAGAGCTCGTAGGCAGAGATCCTTTCATCCTTGAGTCTCCAGCACTTAGTAGTCAGCCTCTAGTACCCATATATTTGCCAACACAAATAAAGGATAAATAAGTCCATACACACATTTTTTTCTTTTTTCTTTTCTTTTCTTTTCTTTTCTTTTCTTTTCTTTTCTTTTCTTTTCTTTTCTTTTCTTTTCTTTTCTTTTCTTTTCTTTCTTCTTTTCTTTTCTTTTCTTTTCTTTTCTTTTCTTTTCTTTCCTTCCTTCCTTCCTTCCTTCCTTCCTTCCTTCCTTCCTTCCTTCTTTCCTTCCTTTCTTTCTTTTTAAGAAAAGAATCCCTTTTAGAGATGTATCTTCATTCCTGGGCTCTAAAAAACAAGAAACAATGAGGTATATTTTCTGAAATTTACCTCCTGGTCCATTGGTTAGTATAGCGATATGGGCGACAGATCAACAAGTGCATTCAATGGGATGAAACTAACAAATATTTACTTGTGGATTCTACTTTGACAATGTGTAGAAAAAAGAGAAGTATGCTTAATTGTGAGAAATGGATAGGGGAAGAGATTTCACCATCTATGAAAGGAACATATTTGACAAGTATGCCATATATTTTGTACTGGGAATAAAAAAGATTGATGTTAAAATTAAAGTATCAGATTCTGAAATCATTTTATAAAAATTGTATTCCTTACATAAACCTTGAGTTGAAATGGATAAAGCTTTGATAGTTTTTCATTGTCGTTTATATTTTTGCAACTGTTACTCCTGACTCATAATTCTTATATATTACCACCTTAGAAATATTTCACTTTCTCTGTTTTTTTTTTTTTTTAATAATCTGAGAATGAAACACTTTTTCTCAACTGTGAAGTTCTATAATCACTTTGAAGAGATACAAGAGCCAGAGTTATTTCAGGCATAAAATATATAATAAATAAACTTGAGACAGAAATGCTCAAGGGACTAAGAGTAAGCCTCCAAAAGATATGGCTGTCAGCCTCAATCAGTTGCATATGTCAGGAAAGGCCAGTATACCCTGACACATGGAACCAACAGTCATCTCAAAAAGTGGGTACCAAACATTGCTCAGTGATAGTTGTTTACACCATAGTATCCAGCTACTAACAAAGATTTTATATTCTGAGCATCTTGTGGTTTTGTGTTATCAGGAGCAGGCATGTAAGTGCCTTCAAAATCAGTAAGACTGACACTTTGGAAGTAGCTCTAAAAGTACATCAGGGTCATTAAGGCATTCACTTATCACTGAAAGATGATTCTGTAGTGTCTTAATACATAATAACTAGAATTACCAGCATATTAATGCTTGAAGTAGTTTTTTTTTCCCCAGATAAAATATTAGATAATAGAAAATTCAGTTATAAAGCAGAAATATGAAGGTCATTAAGTCCAGCCTAACTTTAATAAATGATGAAACTGAGGACCAGAGAGATTCATTCATTCATTCATTCATTCATTCATCCATCCATCCATCCATCCATCTATTCAATAATATTTATTGGAGGTTAATTTGCCCAATTTGTAGTATTGCCAGTACTGTGACCTGTTCTCTTGACTAACTCTTTGTTCTCTCTGCTGAATCAGATTTTATATTTATTTCTTTGTGTGGGAACCTGTACTCCAGTAAACCTTGTACACACCTTAATTCTGCTTCAGGGTCTCTGTTTTACAGGTTAGAACAGTAATAATAGTACTTCTTTGTTGGCCATATTATTTCATTACTGATTTAAAAATGTTAATAATAGGGTTGTGCTTTCATTAACATGGCAATCACCAATTCTGAAATTTGGTTATGCCACACTTGATGGTTTTGCTGTACTTATGATTGGCTTCCCCTTCAGCTAAAACTCCCATTGCTGATTTAAGTAACATTTACATTCATTACTTAAGATTTTTAAAATGTATAAAAATGTAATCATATCTGTTAAACAGGGAACAATTACTTATATTTAAATATTCATTTTTTTTCAAAGTCCCAAATGGGATATCTTAAATAATTCAGTAAGTATATGACTGTACTTCTTTTTTAAAATATGTAATTTATAGACATTAATGCATTTTATAACTATGAGATTGGGAGTCAGCCTATTTAATCCAATAATCCCATATTTTACAGGTCAGAAAATTAAGCTCCTATGGAGTCGAGGTTAATAGAAGTAGAACAAGGTCCAAAGTCTTACTCTCAACCAGTATGAATAGATATAATCATGTGTTTGCAGTAATGTATATGTCAAAAGAATAGTTTTAAATTAAAAAATATTTTTTATGTTTATTTATTTTCAAGAGACAGAATGTGAGTGGGAGAGGAGGAAAGAGAGATGGGGGCAGGGGATCTGAATTGGGCTCTGCACTGATAGCAGACAGCCTGATGCAGGGCTCTAACTCATAAACTGTGAGATCATGACCCAAGCTGAAGTCGGATGATTAACCTTAACCAGGCACCCCTAAATTTAAAAAAAAAAAAAATTTAAATGTTTATTGTTGAAGGAAAGAGAGACAGTGTGAGAGGGAGAGGGGCAGACAGAGAGGGAGACACAGAATCTGAAGCAGTCTCCAGGCTCCCAGCTGTCTGCACAGAGCCTGACATGGGGCTCGAACTCACAAGCAGGGAGATAATAACCTGAGCCGAAGTCAGCCGCTTAACCAACTGAGCCATCCAGGTGCTCCTAAATGTATTTAAGTTTTATTTATTAAAGTAATCTCTCTACCCAGTGTGGGTCCTGACCTCACGACCCCAAGATCCAGAGTTGTATGTTCCACCAACTGAAAGCCAGGAGCCTCTAAAGAAATGTTTTATTTATACAACTGTCTTTTCTTTTTTCCCCCCAGATTTTATTTTTAAGCAATCTTTACATACAACATGGGGCTCAAACTTACAACCCTGAGATCCAAGAGGTGCATGCTTCACCAACTGAATCAGCTAGGAGCCCGTATACTACTATCTAAATGCTTTGGTATCTAACATTCTGAGACCTCCTAAAGCCTTAAAGAGACAGAAAGAAGCTAATATGGTTTTCTAAGTGATAGCAGATGAAGGCCTAGACTAGAGTGTAAACAGTAGAAAAAACAGGAAGAAGCACATCACATAATAAAGAAAACTGACATGATATTAGGATCAATAGAAGACAGTGAGTTTAAAAAGAAAAAGATGATTTTATATTTGATTACAAACACAAATGTAAAAACAAATAATACCTTAATACCTAAAATCAGGAATCTCCAGAGAGCACAGCTATCTAGGTTTTTTCAAAAAAAGAATAGTACAGCTATCTAGGTTTTTTTTAAAAAAATATTCTCAATACATATATGTTTTTTATGGACATGTGCTAATATTATATACACTAGGAAACAAAAACATTTAAAAAGATAAAAGTAAAATAATCTTTTTTTTTTTTTTTACAAATAGTTTATTGTCAAATTAGTTTCCACATAACACTCAGTGCTCATCCCCACAAGTGTCCTCCTGCATGCCCATCCCCCCTCCCCCCCACATCCATCAGTCCTCAGTTTTTGTCAGCATTCAAGAGTCTCTCATGGTTTGCCTCTCTCCCTTTCCCCCACCATTTCCCCCCTTCTTCTCCCCCTTGTTCCTCCGTCAAGTTCCTCCTAATCCTCCTATACATGCAAACATAAAATATTTGTCCTTCTATGCCTGACTTATTTCGCTCAGCATAACACCCTCAAGGTCCATCCATGTTGCTACACATGGCCAGACTTCATTGTTTCTCATTGCCATGTAGTATTCCATGGTATAGATAAACCATATCTTCTTGATCCAATCATCTGCTGATGGACACTTAGGCTCTTTCCATGTTTTAGCTTAAAATAATCTTTTAACAGTATAAAAACTAATGGTAGCAGTATGACTGAATATGCTTTACTTTTGAAAAATTTTAACTCTTGGTCATATAATAATTTATAGTCTGATTTTAAGTTGTTTACTTTGATACTTGGTTTTAATAGCTGTCATAGGTGTAAAAGACATCATTGATAGATCCATATGAAAAATTTTCTAAACTCTGATATTCAGTTTAAATTCCTTCCACCCAAATTACAAAAAGTTGTTGAAATCTGACTACTAAATTTCTTTTGTTACTGACATCAATGTTTTGATACTAACCATTTTTACCATATGACTTTGAAAGGCCATTAAAATGCTCCATTTGAAAGGTTTTTTTAAAAAAATCTAGTTTAAGTTTTTTAAGGGCAAACATTATAGGTGACATACTGATTTTTGGCAACAGCAAACCTGCAAGAATGTAAACACTTCCACATTCATTTTAAATGATTTTTCTCATAACTTTCTTTTGAAAAGCAGTAATTTTTTCACTGTTATCCTGTCCTCTTTTTATGGGCAAACTTAGAATGTTTATTTTTTTAAAACATTAGGTAAATATTCCTTAGGAACTTAACCACAGGAAAGAACAGCAAATGTGTGATGTTGTCTTTTTGAAAAATACCACATAACAACTTTAAATTTTACAACTTTCTGAAATGCTGTGCCATGAGATAACCAATGGAAGTATAATAATAAAAGTTATGATCATTCTCCTTATTACAAAGTATTGTAAAGATTTTAATGTATTTTAAAGACTCTGTTTTTATAACATTAACCACATGAAGACCTTTTTTTAAAAAAATATTTTTGTTTTGATTTGCTATAATAGCTTGCTCTATGAATGTATTTGATGTGGTATTCTACAGTTTTACTCTGGAAGCTGCATTCAAAATTAGACAAAAATTGCATAATGCTTCTGATTACATGGATTTCCATAAAACTGTTTTGATTAAAAATTACTGAGAATTTATCTTCCTTGATATACCTTTCCTTTCTTGACTCCATTTGAACATGCTTTTAACTACCTAAGAATAAGATGCCAACCCTTAATAACACAAGGGTTCCTCTCACATGATAAATATCAGAAGAGTGGACTGGTACTGATTTTCAGTACTGCAGGAGAAGGAATTAAGTTTATTATGGATTAAGGTAGCTAGTACAGGGAAAAGTAGGATTGTGGAAAGATAGGAAAGTATTTAGATTGGTTTACTGGAAAGTTTAAATAGGTTTTTAGGAAGTTGTAAGAAAAAGAGAGTGAGTGATATGAGAAAAGCATAAGCAAGAAAGTGCATGATGAATTTGAGAGACATGGAGGAGACCAGGCTGGAGGAGAGGATTCATTATGTTGAATAGGTGAATGAGTTAGGTAGGTAAGTCTAGAGATCCTTAAATATGAAGTTCAGGCGTTAAGAATTTCATCCTATGGAAAAAAAAATTCATTCTATGATAAGCTGCTGAAGAAAGAGTTCAGATCAATAATACTGAATATACAGCTTTGCAGATATGTTAGAGGGCCAGTTCTAAAGAGGCAACAAGTTCAGGGAAGGAAATTCTTCTGGAACAAAACATTTAAGTCTACACCACAATAGAATCTGAAAGAAGAGTGAGGAAGGGGGTTTTGTTTTCTCTCTATCTTTGGCAAAAACACAAGGTTGAATGAAAGTTTCTGAGGGAATAGATAGCACAGTGTGGTGGGTATCAGTGATAGTAGACAGATGACTTAAAGGATTAGGTTAATGTACAGGTCCAAATTTTTAATTAAGTAAACATTGTAAAAAGATATACGCATATATAGGAAAGATAAGTTGTGAATTCTACAGTTACTTAAGTGCTTCCTTTTTCACTTTGGAAACTTTTATTTTTTATTTTTTTTTAATTTTTTTAATGTTTTATTTATTTCTAGGAGAGAGAGAGAGAGACAGAGACAGCGCGAGCAGGGGAGGGTCAGAGAGAGAGGGAGTCACAGACTGAAACAGGCTCCAGGCTCTGAGCTGGCAGTCAGCACAGAGCCCGACGCGGGGCTCGAACCCACGAACCGCGAGATCATGACCTAAGCGAAAGTCGGACGCTTAACCGACTAAGCCACCCAGGCGCCCCCTCACTTTGGAAACTTTTAAATTGCATATCATGCACAAAAGCCACCATACTATTTAGGGAAGGAGGAGGCAAAGATACTTACAAACTTACTTGTTCTCTCATCCCATGGCCTTTTATTTATTTATTTTTTTTTAAATCCCAGGTCTTTTTAAATAGACCAAAATGAAATCTTCATTTCATCTCTATTTCTTATGCAGAGCCATTTCCCATAGACGTAGTCTCTAAAATACGGTGCATTTGACTCAATAAGTGAACACACACACACACACACACACACACACACAACTGTCCCATACAATTTTTATCTTAGAAAAATGAACTTAAGCTAATTGACTAATTGATAGGAATATAAGTATATATTTTCTAGGATAAACAGTTATGAAAGTTCACACTAAATGTAGAAAGTATAATCAAAAAGTATGTCAGAGTTGACTGTGGGGTGGGGGTTGTTAAATATAGTTTATCAGGGCTTTCCTGTAAAGTTTTGATTTAGTATGTTTGAATTGGTGCTTGGGACTCTGTCTTTTAACAAGCCCTCCAAATATTTATTTTTCAGCCATTTTTAGGAGATTAGCATTAGACCTATTTCACTAAGTCCAATTCTAGGTCTCACAATGCCAAGTGCTGTAGGATTGGTACCTGACCTTTTGTGAGACAGCTAGAAAGATGGGTTGTCCAAGAGCTCAGCAGCAGAGCTAAAGCTCACCGGTGATTTAGGGACTAGCATCTAGCTCACCTTATGTCTTGTACTTTTATTGAACCAAAAGCCAGCTTACAGTAGTTGAATTTTAGGGGTAGCAGTATGTGTGTCTAGAGTAATTTAGCAGTTTATTTACCTTAACGTTTGAAATCGATGATGATTTTAAATCATAAAGCTGTTAACACAGAATGTTACTATGTTCCATGTGTTTAAAACAAATTATGGCTGATCAAAAAACTTTATATCTTATTTTATGAATGCTGTATAAACATGCTGCCACATGGAAATGTAGAAATTAATTAGTTTTATACTATGGCATTTGGGTGTGCTAAGATAAAATGTTTATATATCCAAAATGTTATAAAATACTAGAAGATATAGCTAATATTTATTAAGTGCTTACTATGTGCAAGGCACTGCATTAAGCACTTTCAATACTGTATATTTAAACCTCACAACAATCCTATGAAGTAGGTGTTTTTAGTATCCATTCTGTAGATGAGTTAACTGAAGGAGCACAGAGAGGTTAAGTAACTTGCCCATTATTTATACAGTTTTGTTTGCTTGCTTGCTCATTTTAATTTAGGAATACTCTAAATAACTTCTAGAAAATATTTATTTTCATGTTATGACGTAATTATCCTTTGACTTCTTTGACTAAATAATTCTTTATCTTGAAACTTGATTTCTTCTACTGCCTTCTTCTCTCATGAGACAAATAAAACCTCTTTGTATGTCTTAACAAGGAATAAAAAGTGGCATATAGATACTACTTTGGAACATTGAAATGATGAAAGAACATGACAAAAGCAAAGTGTTTACTGCCACTTTGAATATGTAGCCTGATGATTTATATCATAAGTAAAATTTGTAATAGTGTATTGTTTTATATTGAAGCTTTGCTTTATAACTTACTAAGTTTTTAATGTCTGAGAGATTTTTTGAGCACAGAAAGAAATTTTGGCAATTATTTGTGTTTTAATTGATGTGCAGTTTATTCAAATTTTTAACACTGCCAATTTCAACACCTAGTTTTTTTCTTAAGACTGTAAGTGCAATGTATGCATTAAAAATATATATCTATTCATACTCTCACTAAGCCTTCAGTTAGTCTGTTCAAATTAGCAAATTAAATTCCTTAAAACATTTCAAAAACAACACCAAGGTATATAACGAATCAAGGAAGCATAATCAAATAATTAAATCTTGTAAACCTAAATCTAATAAATTTATAAGTTCAGTCATCTAAGTTCTCCTAAATACTAAGCTTTGTTTACAAACTTGTTACATAAGTTATATTATAGTCACAAGTCTAAGATAACAGATTCTCTAAAAATATTTCAAACATCTTTAAAAAAATCCTAGAAAATACATAGACAAATTATCAGTTAATGCCCAACCTATCAATACATTTTTATGTTAAAACTAATGTAAAGTCTTCGTATTATAGGTTGGATCCATTCCTTCAGCCTGCCATTTCTTTATCCCAAGACTACAGATCTGCTGACAGAACAGTAATGCAATAGAATTTCCATCTTCCAGCCTTCCACCACAACTAGGCGTATTCATCTGGGATCAGAGCAGAAGACCTGTGTCTATCTGCCAACCACAGTCTACATTGGACAGGGACCCTTCTACCTCTTTCTTATAGTCAGGCTTTTGCTTGCCATTGTTAACAGAAGCTTTACAAGCCCTCACATAAACTGAACATTTAAGTCTTACATTTTTGCAACCTGGTTCTTTTCCTAGAAATGATGCATCCCTTAAGTTTTTCCCTTAGGTTTTATAACCTGGTTCTTTTCCTAGAAATGATGCATCCCTTAAGTTTTTCCCTTGGGTTACACTTAATCCCTATTATAATTGGATTTTTCTATGTCCAATTATGTAGAAACTCTGTAACCTTTGGCATTAAAGCCTATTTGTGTACTGATGGAGTTTTGACACCCTACTTAGGTTACTATAGCAACCCTTTCTCCTTTATAATTTAATAGCTGACTCATTGGCCATCAGTCATTTTATTGACAAAGATGATCAAGTTTAGTTTTTTACCCCTTTAAATTCACAAAGCCAAAATGATTTTTCTCTCCTAGGAATGCCAGAATCACCTCCGCAGATATGGAAATGTGAATCTGGAACTGGTGACTCGAATCATTAGAGATGGTGGCCCATGGGAAGATCCAGTGTTGCAAGCTGTTCTTAAAGCCCAGCCAGCATCTCAGGAGATAGGTACTTCAGGAGACTCAAAATCAAAACCAACATTTGTGAGAAGCAAGCGCAATTTTCATTTCTAACTAGAGCAGTAATAGTGATTTTTCTTTATCTTCTAATACTGAATAAGAGTAATGTATTTTCACATGAAGTGTGTTTAAATTGTTATACTAACCTGGCCCAAGAATGATTTTTGACACCAGACTAGATAACTTTATTTCTAGTAATTTTCCATTTATTCTAATGGGAATTCAGTGTTAATACATTTACTGTCCAGATGTTACTTACAGAGAGTTTGTTTTCATCACTTGTTATATTTTAAAAATATTTAAGTAGAAACAGACACTCTTTAAAAAAAAAAATACCCTGCTTAAGCACATGGAATCTCCCTTACACAGGAAGCTCTGAGGGCTGGAACTCTGTCAGTTTTTGTCACCACTACTGTATATCCTATACCCAGCTCAGTACCTGGTACAGAGTAGGTATTCAATATAAGTATTTGTTAACTGAGTGAAGTGACCAACTGAGGAATGTGTAAGTGAATGAGTGACTAGTTGAATGAACAAGTAACTTTCAATTCCAAATACTCTGGAGCAGTATTTCCCAAATTTCATCCATTAATAGAAGTTGAGTTTTATCTCATCCCTGAATGACCTGCATGCTTTGATATCACCTCCTTTCCAACCTAGATCCACAGTGTTTCCTGTGGGCCAAATTTCCTTTTGAGGCAAGAGGTTCTGTCAATTACTTCTAATTAAATCTTTTAAAAAAATGTTTGCCATATTATTCCTGAGCCCCAGAACATTTTGGATCACCAAAACTTAGAATGTAAACTCAGTAGTGTAAGCAGAACATTTGAAAGCATGGAGAGAGCCCATGGAGTGCAATTATAAGACGGCCAGAGGAAAAGACAAGACTCCCCACCCTTGGTCTGGTGAGGATACTTCACACCACATGTTGTGCTGAGCAGGTTAGGATCTTTCCATTTGTCTCAGGTTAAGAATTGGGGGTAGGTTTTGAGTAGAGTTGAGTGGATAAGGGGCTATGCTTCTCCAGCTTGAGAACAAGTCAACTCCAGATACAAGTGTGGAGGACTGTGACAGAGATGTGAGAGAAGATGATGAAAGAGAGAAGGTCAGAAGTAGTTCAAAGTGATGGGTTGAGATAGGAGGTAGAATAAAATTCGAGGAAAGAGCTCAATATATATCATAATGATATAGTGGTAAATACCCAGGGGATGGATACAAAGGAGACTGGAACTTGATGTGAGGGTTTCAGAAAGGAGTAAAAAACTGAAGAGGGAGGCAGTTGGAACCAAGGAGGAAGAGTTGTATCATCCAGGAAAAGTATATAGAGTCAGTATAGGGAAGGCAAGGGGGACAGACTAAAGAAAACTATGAGGAGACTGGGGAATATGGCCAGAGGGCACAGGAGCTAAATGTGGAGCTTCAAAAGAAGTGGGAATAGAGAAGAAAGTTTGGGCTTTTCAGGGAGCTTTTAGGTTTCTCTGACTAGGAGCTAGAACAAATCTGTTGTTGGTTGGTATAAGGGCTAATGATATCTTTCTCTCTCCCCTCCCTCTTCTCTCTCTCTCTCTCTCTCTCTCTCTCCCCTTCCTCTCCTCTTTCACTCTCTTTCTTTCCTGTCCTTACATACATATTCCTTTCATACTTCCACTAGCATACGTCACTTTGGGAAAAGCTGCTCTAGAGCCTCATTAATATGGATGACTGTCCTCTAGTTGGTGACCATTAGGGTAAAGACCATTCTGAAGTTTATCTTTGTATTAACTATATAAATCATTGTCTGCTTATCATATACTATAAACAGAATTGCAGGGCAAATGTTGAAGCCCAAATAAAACATCACTCACAGGCATTTTAGAAGCTACTGATTAAACATACATGACTAATGAATGAAAACACTTTTGATTTGAAATCATGAAATGTGGGTCCCTGTTCCTGCTCTGCCACTTATTCTTTGTCCTTGGGCAAGTCATTTGACCTCTCTGAGTCTCAGTTTTGTGATCTGTGAAAAAAGTATTAGGATACCTGTCATAGGTTGTTGTTAGGTCTAAATAAACTTATGTAGATAAAGGTGTTTATATGTTTTTAAGTTGTTTAAAGCAACAACTTTAAATTATTTAAATAATTATCCTTAGTAATACATGAGCATATATTAATGAGTGATCCTTTTTGGTACTACTTTTGGCTTAATTTTTTGTTAAAAGGTAGTAAAATATATTTTCATTAATTCAGATTACTTTTCTCTATAAATCAGTGTGGTTTTAATGACAAAATAGGATTCAGCCTTTTAATCTTACAGTAATGAAAATATTAGGCAACAAAATATAAAGTACATGAATAGACTAGAAATTCCAGGCCCCATATTATCTGAAACATATTTTAACATATTAGTGAACTGAAAAGAGAATATTTCACTTTTTTTAAAATTAAAAAAATTTTTAGACTGAAAAGAAATCAACAGATACTTCTTGAGTTTTGGTATTGCTCTTATTTCCAATTTTCTGATCATGTAACTGAATAATCTTTTCATAAATAAACTCATACTAAGGAAAATGCTATTTAATTAAATAGCCAGTTAATCTAATTAGATGCCACATGTTAGTGGTAAAGTTTCAAACAACAAAGTTTGAGAATCTTTTCTTAAGAGTAATAAGAGTTTGTTTTCTTTTTAATATAGTGAACAAATATTTAAGTTCTGAAAACCCACTGTTCTTTGAACTACGTGCCAGATACCTAATTGCTTGTGAACGCATACCTGAAGCAATGGCTCTTATTAAATCTTGTATAAATCACCCAGAAATCAGCAAAGACTTGTACTTCCATCAAGCACTCTTCACATGTTTGTTTATGTCGCCTGTAGAAGATCAACTATTCCGGGAGGTACTGTTTGAGATCATGTGCCTTTTACTATTTTAACTGTATCCAAAAAAAAAAAAAAAAAAAAAAAAAGCCCATTCTTGTAAAATTCCTTTTACAGTATCACCAAAGGTTTTAAGATTACATTATTTAGATGTATTTTCTTTGGCACTATTCTTTAAGTGTTGAATTAGACAATCTGAGATTGACAATTGATGAAATTAACAAAGCATTAATAAGCTTTGTTATTATGAAAATGATAATTTTTCATAATTATTACTGACTAATCAGTAAGCATTATACATGTTGAGCTTATTGTGTGACAGAAGAGATTAAATAAAAATTGGAAGTATTTTAAATATAAATTTAAATTAATTATTCAGCACTTGTTTTGTAAATACTTTTATAAAATATTTTGCCTTTTAAGCAAAATACTAAGAAATTAATGATCATGTTTTTTTTTTTTTTTTTTTTAAGATGAAACAATCTTTTCCTAATATAGAACCTATTTACTTACAAGTGTGGACATTAGTGAGATTAAAAGTAGTTACAAATTGCAGGTGCTAAGTAGTGAAACTGTGAAACCATGAAAATATTTCTGTGTAATTCATCACTGTCTTTGTAGAAGAAAACCAGAAATCTAATTTTTTCCCTGAATGTTTAATCTAAATATTTAATCCAACTAGCTTTTTAGGTATTTTTAATGATACGTACTGATTTTTCTTTTCCTCTTGTAGCATTTGTTGAAAACTGATTGTAAGAGTGGAATTGATATCATCTGTAACACTGAAAAAGAAGGCAAGACTATGTTAGCCTTGCAGCTCTGTGAATCCTTTCTTATTCCGCAGCTCCAGAATGGGGATATGTATTGTATCTGGTAAGTGTCCCTAATATGGGAACTGAAATGATAAGATGGGGAATAGAAGGAGAACTGGTTGGCAGAGTCTGGACTTTATGTTTTTAAAAATGTCCTGTGAAAATGTTAAGTCACTTTTAAAAAATTTATTGTGCAAGAAACAACAGTAAGTTGTAAGATGTAAAAATTAAAAAAGACAATGACCACGTGTATCAGCAATTGACAGTATAAATGTTTAAAGAATGTATTATAATGAAACAATTATATTTTAAAGTAAATGTGGAGTATTAGTTTTTTAAGATTTTATTTTTTAGGGCAGTTTTACGTTTACAGTAAAATTGGGAGGAGGTACAGACATTTCCCATTATAGCCGATCCCCACACATGCATAACCTTCTATATTATCAACATTACTCAGAAACAAACAAAAAAGCATTATTCACCAGAAGGGTACTTTTTTTTTTTTTTTTAAACCAAGGATGAACCTATAGTGGCACATCATAACCACCCAAAGTCCAGTTTCTCTTAGGGTTCACTACTGGTTATATATAATCTGTAGGTTTGGATAAATGTAGTATCACACAGAGTATTTTCACTGCCCTAAAAGTCCTCTGTGCTCCACCTGTTCATTTCTTCTCTTCCTCCCCTGACCCTCACCTCTGCAAACCACTGATGTTTTTACTATTGTCATAGTTTTGCCTTTCCCACAATATTGTATAGTTGAAATTATACAGTGTGTAGCCTCTTCAGGTTGGCCTTTTTCACTTAGTAATATACACTTAAGGTTCCACCATGTCTTTTCATAGTTTGATAGCACATTTCTTTTTAGTGCTGAATTATATTCCATTGTCTGGATTGCCAGTTTATTTATCCATTCACCTACTGAAGGACATCTTGGTTGCTTTCAAGTTTTGCAACTATGAATAAAGCTGCTGTAAATATCCGTGTGCAGGTTTTTGTGTGGACATAAATTTTCAACTCCTTTGGGTAAATACCATGGAGCACGACTGCTGAAATGCATGGTAAGAGTGTTCAGTTTTGGAAGAAACTGCCAAACTGTCTTTCACAGTGGGTGTACCATTTTATATTCCCATCAGCAGTGTACCAGAGTTCCTGGTGCTCATTCTTACCAGCATTTGCTATTGTCAGTGTTAACAAAATTGGGCCATTCTAATAGGAATATGGTGGTCACTTGTTTTAATTTGTATTTCCCTGATGACGTGTGATGGGGAGTATCTTTTCATATGCTTGTGTTTTAACTGTGTATCTTCTTTGGTGAGGTGTCTGTTAAGATTTTTGGCCCATTTTTAAATCAGATTATTTTATTTTTGTTGAATTTTAAAAGGTCTTTGTATATTTTGGGTTAATAGTCCTTTATCAGATGTGTCTTTTACAAATATTTGCTTGCAGTCTATGGCTTATCTTTGAATTTTCTTGATATTTTCTTTCACAGAGCAGAGTTTTTAATTTTAACAGAGCCTAGCTTATCAGATATTTCTTTTCATGGATCATGACTACAGTGTTGTAAAAAGACATCACCATACCCAGAGGTATCTAGGTGTTCTCTTTTGTTTTCTACTAGTTTTATAGTTTTGCATTTTATGTTTAGGTCTGCAATCCACTTTGAATTAATCTTGTGAAAGGTATAGTATGTGTCTAGATTTTTTTGGCATGTAGATGTCCAATTATTCCAGCACCATTTGTTGATGAGACTATATCTACTCCACTGTATTGCGTTTGCTCCTTTGTCAAAGAAAAGTTGACTATATTTATGTGGGTACCTATTTCTGGCCTCTCTTCTGTTCTGTTCTCTTGATGTATTTGTCTATTCTTTCACCAAATACAACATGCTTATTAGTATTAGTCTTCCACCTTTGTTCTTCAATATTGTATTGGCTATTCTGGGTCTTTTCCTCTGCATATAAACTTTCAAATCAGTTTGTACCCATAAAATAACCTGCTGAGGTTTTGATTGGGATTGCATTCAATTTGTACATCAAGACAAGAAGAATTGACATAATGACAATATAATATTGAGTTTCCTACTCATGAATATTGACTATCTCTCCCATTTACTTAATTCTTTGAATCATTAGTTTTATAGTTTTCCTCATGTAGATCTTCTATGTATTTGGTTAGATTTATGCCTAAATACTTCATTATTGGGATGAAAGATATATAAAGCTAATATAAATGGTATTGTATATTAGTTTGTGAAAACATTTTTAAAACTACTTAAAAATGATTAGTAGGATATATGAAACATCTAATTTACCTAGCAATCAGGTAATTTAGAAGGTGGTATTAGAATGTTTTTAGTACACGTCTTCAAGTCCTATTAGGTGAAATCATGAATAATTATAAAAGATTCCCTTTCCCAGTACACACACACACACACACACACACACACACACACACCCTATCACTCTGACATTTCACTAATTTTTTTTTTTTAAGTTTATTTATATTACTTAGAGCATGTGCACACATGTGAGGGAGGGAATGGCAGAGAAAGAGGGAGAGAGAGAATCCCAAGCAGGCTCCACCCTATCAGTGCAGAGCCAGATGTGGGGCTTAATCCCATGAGCCATGAGATTATGACCAGAGCTAAAACCAAGAATTGGACACTTAACCAATTGAGCCCCCTGGCACCCTGACATTTCATTAATTCTTAAAGGAGAACTAGGTTTCATTTGCTAAACATAATAATCTGAAATGATACGGGCTATAGACATTTTTTAATCAGTATTTTTGAATTTTAAATTCTGAAATACATATTTATTTTTCACAAATATTCTCTTTAATAGATCAGTTTAACATTAGTGGCAAATTTTAATAGAGTAGAAAGGCTTCACTATATATTGTCTATATTTAAAGTTTATTTTTCTGAAGAAAGACATTCCAGGACTAATGTCACTGTAGATAAGAAATTTAAGAAATAAGATAAACTGTTAGTTTATTTAAACTGTTCACCCTGGTGGTTACAGCTTGTTAAATTAAAGTAATATATTGGTTTAAGAGTGTTTGGTAGTGAGAAAATTATCCAAAATAGTGAGTCATGAGATATTTGGGCTTTAAAAGGTTACCAGACTCCTAAAATCACCAATATTTATCTCTTAGGAATCAATGAAAAAAATCTTTTTTACGTTTGTTTCTTTTGAGAGAGAAAGCGGGCGGGCACGCAGGGGAGGGGCCAGGGCAGGGGTGGAGAGAACCCCAAGCAGTCTCTGTGCTATCTGTGTGGAGCCTGACATTGGGCTGTCTCAAGGACAGTAGGATCATGACCTGAGCCGAAAACAAGAGTCGGACGCTTAACTGAGTCACCCACACGCTCCCTGGAATTGGTCAAGTTTAAATGCATGTTTTACATTATAAGTTTCAGTCTATCTAGTTTATTTCTCATAATAGTTTTTGAAAACTATCGCCATTAACAGGATTTCATAGAGGAATGTACATCTTGAACCACAGCTGTCAGACACCATAAACATAAGACATTTCGATCATTAGTGTTTATTCATATACTTTCTATTTTCTGATTGCCACACTCTCCACTCTTAAGAAAACTGTCATTTTCATAACCAGTCCCCAGATTATCAGGTCTGTCAGACTTTGGCACTCTTCTGCCTCATCCATCACCTCCTAACCCCACCATATACACACATAATTATAAATTCATACATGTATTAAGCAGTCTTAAGAAATATAAAATCTCTCATTCTAATATCAAGTAGCTCTTTAAAAACTCTAGTAAGCATGAGGTTCACACAGCAGGCTTGTTATTTAATGCAAGCTTTCATGCCTATTCTCAGAGCTTTTAATTTCTTGTTTGGGTAAGGACCTATACTTTTTAAAATCTTTTCTCTTTTATTTTTATTTATTTTATTTTAATTTTTAATATTTTTAATTTTAATTTTTAATATTTATTGATTTTAATTATTTTGTGTGGTGGTGTGGATCTCCTCAGGTTCATCTTGTTCTGAATTTTCTGTGCTCCTGAACCTGGATGTCTGTTTCCTTCCCCAGGTTAGGGAAGTTTTTAGGTATTATCTCTTCACCTAAGTTTTCTGCCCTTTTCTCTCTCTCTTCTTTTCTTTTGGGACCTCTGTAATGTAAATGTTTGTTTGCTTAGTGTTATCCAAGATATTCCTTAATCCATCCTCATTTTTTAATGTTCAGCTTGGTTGCTTTCCATTACCTTGTCTTTCAGACCACTCATTTTTTCTGCATTCACCGTCTTCCCTCTAGTGTATTGCTCACTTCAGTTTTTGCACTCTTCAACTCTGATTTGTACTTTTTTATATTTTTTCTTTCTTTGTTGAAGCTCTGAGTTCATCCACTCTTTTCTTTAGTCTGGTGAGCTTCTGTATGATCATTACTTTGAACTCTTTGTCAGGTAAATCACTTATCCCTGTTTTATTTAGTTCTTTTTCTGAGGTTTTGTATTGTACTTTTCATTTGGAGCATATTCCTCTGTCTCCTCATTTGCTTGACTTTCTGTGTTTATTTCTATGAATTAGGTGGAAAAGCTACTTCTCCTAAACTTGAAGGAATGATCCTTTGTATAGTCCTTCCCTGTGTAGATTATGTGTGCCTGGTGACTTTGGCTAGCTGGCTAGAGCTGTGGCTGGCATAGGCTAGATGTCCTGGGGTTCTCTGTGCTGCGCCATGCTGGTGGGAAGGCCAGAGCTGAGGTGGGTATAGGCTGGGCTGGTCCTGGGGTTCTCTGCACAGAGGGCACACTGGCAGGACAGTGGGTATGTGGGGGGCTGGGGGGTGTCGCAAGGCTCTCTTGTGTTGTGGGTGACAGCAGAAGCTGAAGTGGGTACAGGCTGAAGTATCCTGGGGCATTCTGTAGGGGGTGCCCTCTTGCGGCAGCTGGAGCAGAAGTGGGTGTGGACCACAGTGTCCTGGCAAGTTGTCTGGAGCTGAAGTGGTGTGAGTCTGGAGTGTTCCAGGGTGCTTTGTGCCTGTGTTACCTTGTCAAGTAGGCTGGAGCTACAGTGCACACTGACTAAGGGTGACCTGGTATGCACTGTACTGGGCCTCCTTGGTGAGACCGTTGGGGCTGCTATGGGTAGAGGACCAGGGCTCACTGAGGTGGTAGGGTGTCTGGACCATGCTCCTGTCCATGCTGTAAAGGTGGATGGGGATGTCAGCTGTGGTGTTTGACAGCCCCACTGACCTAGAGAAAGTTTCAGCAGTCTTCCTGCCATTTGGCAGAGTTGTAGGGCTAGATCCTTTATATTCTAGTTGCCTTTGCAGCTTTTTTTCTGTACCTCAGGGCATATGACTCTGCTCATTGTCCCTTATTATTATCCGTCCCCACTGCAGTTTACAGGGGTGGGAGTGGGGATTCCCTGCATTACCGTGTCATGTCTCTGTCTTTCTTGCCATTTTCTGTGTGGTCACTCTTTCTTTTGTTGTGCAGAAGTTGTTTAGTCAGTCCTCGGTTCTTCAGGAGGAATTGCTCTGTATACGTGCAGATTTGTTGGGTCTCTGGAGGAGGTGAGTTCAGGGTCTGCCTACATTGCCATCTCGGAGCTAAATTCTTAAACATTTAAGACAATATCTAGAAGGTGAATTTAACGATAAACTCATTTAATATTATTTTATAGGTTAAAATCTTCAGACTCTGAGATAGAGTCAAACAGCTAATTAGTAGCAGAGCTGGGTCTAGAAACTAGTTGACTTATCTTCCAGGGAAGTGTGTTTTTATTTAGATTATGGAAATTTGTATTAAAAAGTTTACCTTGTAAATTGGAATTTCAAAAAGAGGAGGAGATCAGGAGGCAGTGGTAAGACATACAGTTTTAAATATTTTTAAAGAGTTACCATTTCTTGATATGTAGTTATTCTGAAACATAGTCATGACTGTTAAAGTAAATCTTTTCCTATGGGGAAAGGAATGTTCTGACTTTGAATATATTAAGCCAACAGAATATCTTTAGCCTGTTCCTTTTAATATACTCATAAGTAAACTGAAATCCCAAGTATAAAGAAACAAACAAACGAAACAATAAAATATTTTCTTCTTTTGGCTAATCATTTTACTCTTTAGGGAGGGAATCTTAAAAATAGAAGAGTGCCTATCTTTCCTGCCCCCACCTACTGGCACCCTCTAAGAATAGAAGCTGGTTGTGTGACTCCCAGCTGCCTAACTGGAAAGGAATCTTCAGCCCGTTCCTTTGTCTGTCCTTCTGAGTAGGCGGAGTACTGATTGCCTCTCCTCATTTCTGAATGCTGGCATCCTTTTCTCTTCTAAAAGTTGATTTTCACCGTAACTTGAAGAGCAGGATTTTTTTCCAGCCTACAAGGTCTGTGTTGTCGGTTTCATCTTGGCTTTCCCTATGAACCAGCTTACTTCATCTCCCTTCTCTGGACAGAACCTGATCCACAGTCCAGTTTTGCTCTATCTGAAGCCAGTAGAGCAAGCAGCCAGCCCCATTTCTCTCACCATTGCTAATAACAACAACTACTACTACTAATAGTAATAATAACAGCAGCTACTAATACCTTCTGAGTGCTTCCTATAGTCTATACTTCATATATACATTCTCTCATTTATTCCAGTAAACTTACGGGGTAGACTATAATATGGCTAAGCCATGTAAATAATAAGTAATAAAGTAAATAATGAAGCTAAGATTCAAACCCAGGCAGCCTGACTCAGTCTCTGCTATTAAATATTACTTACTATAAATAGGTCAAACAAACAAAACATGTATCTTGTAAAGGTGTCTATAGACCCTGTTCTAGACTTCATTCTCTGCAGCTTGTTACTTGATGATTTTATTAGTAGTTACTTACCTGGAAAATGTGTTTGTATACCATATAGGAGCTGTGTTTTCTAAAGGACCTCTGTTTGAAAAGAAAATGTAAGCTCCATCAACACTATTTGCTCATGAGAAAAGAAGACTATTGTGGGTTTTCAGAGTTTTTGTTTTCCTTCAAAATCTAAAGTACAAGTAAAACCTGATACCCCTTTTATAAATTCAGTCAAAATGGAGCTTCGTAAATATATCCTGAGATTTCCAGATTCTAGAGATTTGCCTACTAGAAAGCTAAAATCCATATTGGTAGCCCTTTCCTGGCAAATTTATTGAGAATCTTGGGATTACATTTTGTTCACCAAGTTTTATCCTGAAATAACAGAAACAAAGGGGAATAAGATCTCTGTCTTCAAAAAAGAAAAATAATAATAATGGTGTACCCTAAGGATGTCTATTAGGAGTCTCTATTTTTTGGAGCAATTTGGAGAATATATACATTTCTAATATATTAAACATTGGTGTGTGTCATAATGAGTGCTATGAATACTCTCCCCTAACTTCCAGTTATCATTTTTTATTTTTTGTTTTTAAATCTGTTGCAGAGATCTGCCAGGTCTTCTTAAACACAGTTAATCTACTTGCCTTCTATCTCATCCCTTTGTTTATAAAATACTCCTTATTTAGAATGTCCACCATCATCTTATACATCATTCTTTGTCTACAGTTTCCCTTAATATATTTCCTCAAGATGCTCCCTCTAAATGCTCTTAGCATTTAGGAATACATTTTTTTAGCCAGTTTATTAACAAGCAAATATTTGTTGAATAAATGTCACTGGTTGGTACTATTAAGATTATAAAGATAAGGAAAGAATATAGGAAATTAGTGATTTATTAAAAACATCAATACCAGAATTTCACCTAGGTGTTTTCACTTAACTCTCTCAATTCTTTTTTTGTATAAGAAAACTGTGGCTAAAAGACATAAAAGCCACCTAGCTAGTAAGAAAACGGAGTTGGAATATATACTAGTCAATTTGCAAGTGATAACATCCTATGTCTGACTAGTTTAGGGAAAAGTTAGTGCACATGGAAAAAGTACTGGGTCATGACAAAAAAAGGGGGAAGGACAGAGTAGGTCCCCAAAGATAACTGCTTCCAGGAACACTGATTTCTCTGCCAGTTGACTTCATTCTCTCCTGTTGCAGACTAGAAGTAATGTCAACAGGCTCCAGCCTTCATAGTTTAGAGTTGAGAACATTCCAGGGACTCTGACGGGCCTCACTAAAGTCAGTTTCCTACAATTAATATTGTAAGGAGGGTAAGGATGGTTACATGGTTAAAATGGTCACTGGTGTTCCAACCTTGTATAGTAGGGCTATTTCTAGAAAAAGATGGCTTACTGTGAACTGGGTAATATCACACCAATTAGTGTATAATGCCCTAATGAGAAATCTCTTATTCCCCGTCTCATGTTTTTGCCTCTATCTCCACTATAGAATGTGTCACTGAGATTAACAATGTAGTAACAGTTGGGGGAACAGGACCTATAAAATATCAACAAGGAAATCTATGAAAGGCATGAAACCAACAAGAGGAATAAGATCTATTCTGAAGTAGTTATCACTTTAGTTTGGGGTATTCATGAAGGTGTTCATGAAGGGTATTTGATAGGGATTTTGAAAGATAAGCTTATCTTAGAAATAAGGTACTTTCTGAGTACAGCAATTAGCATACACAAAATGAGAATAAACAAAGCACATTAACTAACTAACCCTGAAGAGTGCCCAGGATTAAAATCCTATCCTTCTGACTCCAAAACCCATGTTTCTATTGCTGTTAATACTACATAAAATATGGAATAAGCACTGAATGAAATTATTTGAAAGTCTGGAAACAGATCA
The DNA here is from genome assembly GCF_003009895.1 of Hyaena hyaena. NCBI lineage: Eukaryota > Metazoa > Chordata > Mammalia > Carnivora > Hyaenidae > Hyaena > Hyaena hyaena. The sequence continues at coordinate 565,841 of NW_024081166.1, forward strand.
GTTTAGCAACTGTAGAAATATATATGTAAAATTAGAAGGCCTAAGGTAGTAGCACTGAGAAAGAATGGTATGGCTATGAGCAAAAATATAATTGCAATAGAAAGGCTGTGGAAAATAAACAGATTAGAACCAAACAGGTTCTAGGAGTGTTTAGTGTCATTGATTGACATTGCAAAAGAGAACCAATTTTGCAGGAGTTTTAATTCATTCTAAGAGGGTTATAGCGTTAGAAAGCAATCTAAATTGAAATACCCAGGCATGGAAATTGGGAAAGAAGTCAGAGCTATAGATTTGGGAGCCAAGTGTGAAAGCTGGTGAGCTTTTATATGCAAGAAAAGTGGGGTTGTAGACTGAAACTTATGAACACCCATACAGCTAGAAGAAGATGGAATTAGAATTTTGGTTTTTCTTCTTCCGTGTTGCTTGGCATTATTTTCCATTTTGTGCTTTCTGTATTGTCTCTTTAAGTAAACTGTGTACCCCTTCACGATAGTAGTCAAGCTGTCCTTAGACTTAATAGCTGTATGTGTTGGGCTCAAAGTACATGCTCAGTAAATCACTTTAAAAAAACAAACAAAACGAAACCATTTTGATCAATTATTTTAACACTTTTTAGATTGTGATGCTTATGTAATCTGACACATTTTAAGGAATTCTAATTTACTAGAATAGGATATCTGAATATATCAATTATATGTTATGATTTCCTTTGCCTCAAAACCCACTGCTCCTACCTTGTCCATCTAATAACTGGCCATATTTTAGAAACCAGTCTACCTGTGAAATACTTTAAATGGTCTGTAGCTTTTCTGTAAAAATACTACATCTTAACAGAAGAGCAGATGATCTTCAAAAAATTTCAGAATCTTACACGTTAAACCTAGAGTACTTTGGGTATCTTAATAGATTGAAAATAAAAAATATGGACATTTCTTGGCAGAAAGTATACAGAATTAATTTCTAAATTTACAAGTAGGGTATTAATTAAAGGCCAGAGTTTATTTTTTTAAAGTAATATCACTGATACTAGTACACCGGGATTAGAATTTGTTATCATGTACTACAGGTACCTTGGGTTTGCTAGCATATGATTAGAACTCATTCCTTACTACTGTATGATTACAATTTCTGATCTCTCTTTTTGTCCCATACAGGTAGCAGAAGTAGCTGGAAGTTAATATAATAATCCACTTACCCCCATTTTGTATCCATCCCAGCCAGGGTACTATAGAATCAGCAAAACATAGCTAATGTCTATATTGGAATAAACTCTATTTTTGATATTTCTCTCTCTTTCTCATTTACAGGGAGTTGATTTTCATATGGAGTAAACTTCAGCTTAAGTCTAATCCTTCAAAACAAGTTTTTGTAGATCAATGCTACCAGCTTTTAAGAACAGCAACTAATGTGAGAGTCATATTTCCTTTCATGAAAATCATTAAAGATGAGGTAAATAGGATATATTTATCCCTTAATTTTAAATGAAGTTTAAATGACAGTTCACCGAAACTTGAATCTTTTATGATAAAATGCTTTGAAGAGAAGGAGGATTTTAAGGCCACATTCTCCAAAAATCACATCCTTCCCTTTCCTCAACCTCAATCTCTCTACATGGTATTTAGCATATATACTGGTAAAAATAACTGAAAATACACAGAAAAACTGCCAGTTTACTTTTACTTAAAATTTAATTCGGAAACAACTGCTTCCATAAGAAGTGATTATCTCTTTTCTTTAAAAATGTCACTTTTAACACTATCCTAAATCCTGTTTGTAGAATCTTATTTGCAAATGAACTTTGTATATATAGGTAATACCTCCTCACTTTCACAGAAAACTATAGTTCATAATTTTAAGTCTGGTAATAAGGTGAAAAGGAACAATGAATTCTAAAGCATTTTTGAAATCTGACAAACTTTTATTTATTTGAAGTAATAGTAAAATCCATTACTTACTATGTAAGACTCTTACATAGACATGAAATTGGATCCTGCAAATGCCTTTACTTTTTCCCGTCAAATATTAACAGAACCTTGAATACCAAGATAAGAAGGATAAAGCTACCCTACATTTAGGTAGCTCCATTTGGCTGAATCTTTATGTGGGTTACTTTTAAATATATAAGGAAACATCTAATAAATAATCTAGTTTAATATTTCTTACAAATTATGCATTTATCACATTCATTATCATTAATTACTGTGTAATTATGTAATCATTAATTACACATTCATTACTCATTAGATGTATGTGATTATATTCCCATGATAGAAAGTTAGATATAGTGATTATATGCCCATGATAGAAAGTTAGCAGCATTGTAATCAGAGGGGTTTTATAAATTTCCTATTTTATTTTACTAACTGCATTCATAGCTTCATTATAAATAGTGAAATGTCATTCACATGCATTGTTGGGGCGCCTGGGTGGCTCAGTCGGTTAGGCGGCCATCTTCGGATCCGGTCATGATCTTGCTTTTCAGGAGTTTGAGCCCCTTGTTGGGCTCTGTGCTGACAGCTCAGAGCCTGGAACCTGCTTCAGATTTTGTCTCCTTCTCTCTCTGCCCCTCCCCCACTTGTGCTCTGTCTCTCCCTCTCTCAAAAATAAACATTAAAAAAATGCACTGTCAAAGTTAACCTCAACCTCCATCAAAAAGGGAAAAAAAACAAGCTATGTCATAGAATTCTTCTCAATATTTATTTTTTTTAATGTTTATTTTTGAGATAGAGAGATACACAGAGGACAAACAGGGGAAGGGCAGAGAGAGAGAGAGACATAGAATTTGAAGCAGGCTCCAGGCTTTGAGCTGTCACCACAGACCCGAAGGGGGGCTTGAACTCATGAGCTGTGGGATCATGACCTGAGCCAAAGTTGGATGCTTAACTGACTGAGCCACCCAGGCACCTCCCTGCTCAACATTTAAATTGCAGCAGAATCGCCAGTAAAACTTTAAAAAATAAAAATATATCTATATATATTTTTACATAGGATTCTTATTTGCACCAAAAGTTGAGTTTTGTTATATAAAGTTTACAGTGTAGGTGACGTTCAGCCAGTTTTCATAAAGCTTTCTTATTTTCACATGTCTAGTCAACATGAGAATATAAGAGGAAAAATTCAAAGATGAAATAAATATTGAAAATTTGGTTAACTGTTTACTAAAAACATCTTTAATGATGGAAAAATCCTATATGTGCCTCAGCGCTCTGTAAAGAAGCAAAAACAGTGCTGTGTGAATTCAGGAGAATGAGACCTTACAAATGGCATATGTGAAAAAGCTTCACAGAGGAGGACGCTTTAAGCTGGATTTTAAACGATAGAGAAGGATAATACTAACATGTAAAGGATTTTGTAGTTCACAAAGCACTTTTGCCTCATTGTATCACTTGTTTTTCTCACAGCTGTCCATCAACATTAATATGGTAGGAGAAAAACGTGAGGAAGTGTGTGGGAGATGAAACTAGTCAGAGACTGCCTGACGTCACAGGGCGGGTGGGTGGTGGTTGTTGGAAATCCTTAAGGGACTTGCATGTTACACTGAAAGTTGGACCTTAAGTCTATAAATGTACTGGGATTATTGAAGGATTCCAAGTAAGGAAGTATCCTGTTGCCTATGTGATGATCTTGAAAATTTTTCTCAAATTTTTATTATTTTTATGTTTATTTTTGAGAGAGTGAGCAGGCGCAAACTGGGGAGGGACAGAGAGAGAGTGGGGGACAGAGGAAGCAGGCTTTGTCCTGACAGCAGCAAGACTGCTGTGGGGTAAGACAGGGCTCGAACTCACGAACGTGAGATCATGACCTGAGCTGAAGTCAGACACTCAAGACTAAGCCACTCGGGTGCCATATGGTCTTAAAAGTTTTAAACTTAGGCAGCTGGATACATGATAATTTCAGGAGTTAAGACAGTGGATATAGGTAGAACTTGGGAGAGAGAGAAAGAATTTTCTTTTGAAGCAGTGAATTTTGAATTTACCATATCTGGAAAATCTAGATAGAAATCCCTGATTGTAACAGATAAGAAGAAATAAAAAATTTGAATTCAGTAAAGGATTCCAGGCTGAAATGATGGATTTAAGGGGAAAGCTAAGTCAGAATAGATCTGATTCCATTTTTATTTGCAAACATTTATTCAAAGGTCAATATATTATGCCAACTTCTATGTTAACAACAGAGGATACAAAAAACTGAGATACTCTCCCTGTGATTTAAGAATTCACGTCAGGGGGCAGGGACATATACAGTTATAAAACAGTATGTATGTACTTTTCATAAGTAAGTATAAACTATTCTCAGTGGAAAGAATAGGGAATGTTTAACTCTACCCTGGGGCTGAGGCCAGAATGAATGGGGAGAAAAACTTTCAGAGTAAAACTGACTCTTCAAAGAATGAATAGGAAATGGGTCAAAATTTACTACGTAGATAACGTGGTATTATGATATGCAAAGTTAAGGTCTGCTTGTGGAAGTGTAAGTAGTCAAGCAGGGCTACACAGCACATAAAGTACTAAGACATGATGCTGGCAAGGTAGTATTCCTCCCTGTCATCTATATGTAGCATATGCAGGCAGTGCGTACGTACGTACACACACACACACAATCTTAAAGGCATGTTATTATTGTATCTTTTTCTATTCAAACAAGCATTTAGATCATTCCAAATCACCAGAGGCATCGTTTATAATTTGAGTTAAGGTGGACACACAACAAATTCCCAAATGCAGTTACCTTTGAGTCATCAGTAAAAGTTTTCAAGTTTAAATAATTTTCAGATAACTTCCAAGTAGATTCATTATTCTGATTTTTATTAGATTTGGAAAGACTGTAATTGTCCTGGTCATGTGGGCCACACTTTTCTTCTTATTTGGATAAATAATATTTCTTAATAAGATAAGTAATATTTTTAGTACAGATTTATGAATGTCTGCAAGCATTTTTTTAAATCTAGCTCTTTGTAAACATCAACATTGATAAATGGTTTAAACATTTACTTTAAACATTATTTAATTTAATCCTTCTGCCTCAGAATGTAAGATTGATACCTAAAATAAATGGAGGGCTAGATTTGTAAGAAACCTTAATCACCATAAGGTTCTGAAGCATTTTGTTTTCTGGTTAGTAGGGTTTGTCAAACTTAAAAATTAATTAAGTTGGAAGCTAAATTGGAAGTCTCCTCTAGATTATTGTGAAATTAAAGAAAGATTTACTTCTGTATTAAAGAAGAATTAAATCAAGGCTACCTGGTGAGGAAAACTGCACATTTGGAATACTGTGTTTATTCAGCCTCATTTCAGAATTGTATTTTAAAAAGATAAAACACTGTAAAAATGTTTTTTACAAAAGGCATTTTAGTAATATTTTCCTCTTACAGGTTGAAGAAGACGGCTTACAAATTTGTGTCGAAATATGTGGTTGTGCTCTACAACTAGATCTTCATGATGATCCCCAAACTAAATGTTTAATATATAAAACAATTGCACATTTTTTGCCAAATGATTTGGAGATCCTCAGGATTTGTGCACTCTCGATATTTTTTCTTGAGCGCTCCCTAGAAGCCTATCGTACTGTTGAAGAGCTTTACAAACGTCCAGATGAGGAATATAACGAAGGCACAAGTAGTGTTCAAAATCGTGTTCGTTTCGAATTACTTCCAATTTTGAAAAAGGGATTGTTTTTTGATCCTGAATTCTGGAACTTTGTAATGATTAAGAAAAACTGTGTAGCATTATTGAGTGATAAATCAGCAGTTAAATTTCTAAATGAAAGTACACTGGAAAATTCTACAGGTAATCTAAAAAAGGCAGTGGAACAGCAAGGTTTAGATGAAGGGCTTGACTCTCTTAGAGATCAGAACACTGGAGAGCCTGATCCTGATGATATATCTAGAGTGCAACCTAAGGGTCACATTAATACAAAGAAAAATCTTATGACTCTTAATGTTTCCAAAGTAGACCACAATGTCCCAAGGCATCGGTGTATGTTATGTAACAAGGAATTTCTAGGCGGTCACATTGTAAGGCATGCCCAGGCTCATCAGAAAAAGGGCAGTTTTTCGTGTGTGATATGTGGTAGAAAATTTAGAAACAGAGGACTTATGCAGAAGCATTTAAAGAATCATGTTAAGAAAATACAAAGACAGCAAATTGCAGCGGCTCAACAGGAGGACCAGGAAATCCCCGCTTTGGAAGAAATAAATTGTTCCGATGCTTTCATTTCATTTGAGAATGGGAATTCTGATAATAAGGATTTGGAAGCAGAGACAATTACTGCTTCCAGTGATGGAAGCAAAGAAGTCATCCCTGCACATGTGGCTGAATTCCTTGAAATTCCCATCAGTGTATCAGAAGATGTAATTGAAAACATGATGGAAAATGGGAGTCCTGATACTTCTTTAAATAATGTCTCAGAACCTTTGCCTGTGTGTGAGGATGACTACGAGGAGGAAGAGGATGAAGAGGGTGACTATGAAGAAGACGATTATGACCTGAATCAAGAAACTTCAGTACTTCATAAAATCAATGGAACTGTGTGTCATCCAAAAGAGATATATGCTACAGATCAAGAAGGAAACTTTAAGTGCCCTGCTCTTGGTTGTGTCAGGATATTTAAAAGAATTGGATTCCTAAATAAACATGCAAGGACTGTACATCCAACTGATTTAAATGTGCGGCAAACGGTAATGAAGTGGAGCAAAGGAAAATGCAAATTCTGTCAAAGGCAATTTGAAGATTCTCAACATTTTATAGATCACCTTAATAGACACAGCTACCCAAATGTGTACTTTTGTTTGCATTTTAATTGCAACGAGTCATTTAAGTTGCCAATCCAGCTTGCTCAGCATACAAAAAGTCACAGGATATTTCAAGCTCAGTGTAGTTTTCCAGAATGTCATGAGCTTTTTGAAGATCTTCCTCTGCTCTATGAACATGAAGCTCAGCACTATTTGAGTAAAACACCAGAATCCTCTGCACAACCAAGTGAGACAATTCTTTGGGATGTTCTTACAGACTCAAATCCTAATCATCAGGAAAAAGACTCATCTAGTAATGAGAAACAAACTCTCACTCTGCCAGTTTCTACTAGCAAATCAAGGAAAGATTCCACAGAACCAAAGACGTGTACAGAAAGTATGGAGAAGAAAACAGATGGTTTAGTTCAGAATGGAAATGAACATTCTGACGACACTGTCTCTGATATAAGCTTGATAGACCAAAAGATGCCTGACATAGAGCCAAATTCTGAAAACAATTGTAGTATTAGTGATTTAGTCAATGGACACAGTGGAATAGAGCAGACACCTTTAGTTTCGTCAGAGCCTGCTTTGAAAACGGATACAAACAGAATCAGGACAGAAAATGGTTCCGTTTTGCCCAGTGTTGTACCACAAGAACATAATACCCTGCCAGTATCTCAGGCACCTTCCAAACCAAATCTGACAAGTGAACATACTTCATATGGCTTAATTTTAACAAAGCCGTATGTGAGACCACTGCCTCCCAGTTACCTTGATGAACGGTACCTTAGTATGCCAAAACGCAGAAAATTTCTGACTGATAGAGTAGATGCCTGTTCTGATCAAGATAACGTTTGTAAAAAATCCATGAAAAGATTAAGATGTGGCAAATGCCTGACCACCTACTGTAATGCAGAAGCACTTGAGGCTCACCTTGCACAAAAGAAATGTCAGACACTCTTTGGATTTGATTCAGATGATGAAAGTAAGTCTTCTATTTTCTCAGTAGATGTTATCTGTAAAAATAGAAAATGCCATAGATCTTTATGAGGTTAAGAAAGTTAGTATTTGTATAGCACAGATAATAAAGCACCACACCATACGTTATTTCTCTCAATACATACAACCACTATGGGATGATATTACTATTCCTGTTTTATAGATCAGGCAACTGAAATTCACAAGTTAAGTAATTTGCATAGGTACAGCCTATGAACTTGTGGAAGCCAGAACTTGTACACAGTTTCTCATGCTCTTTGATCAGACTCTTCACTGTGTCCAAGACATTTTCTTCATTGCACATTTCGTGTAATAAAAATTTTAGAAATAAAGTAATTATGATGGAAATGTTTTTCATCTGCATGCCAGAGTATAAATCAAGTGAAGCTGAGCTTCTATTACAGAAAGGTGAAAAAGAACCAGAAAATAATTGAAAAAAATGAGCAAAAGAAGAGTTTGCTTTTCTACTAATATCAATATTTATCGAATGAGTAAAGGGCTAAAACAGGAGTCTAACTTAGAATTCCAGTTGAACTATAAAATTTGAATTAACAGACATGTTCTGTTTTACAGGTGCCTGATAAAAATGTTTCAGAAAGATCTGTCGATCAAGCAGTAGTGTGAAAAAAGCACTGCAAGAAATTGAATCATCAGTTTGCTATTTTCCTGATGGCCTTAATTTTCAAGCGGTCTTGGATTTACTAAAGATAAAGACAAAGCACATTTTCTAGAATGAACTCAGAGAGGAGATGTGCTGGTTTAGACTCCAAAAGGGTTATTACAAAACTCCCAAAGTACCAGTTATCCAGAAACCACATTTTTAAAAAAGTTGATGACTATGAATGCAGCATGTTCAGTTTTACCTATGTGAGAAATATGTTCGGGCAACTAGTCAGAAAGGAAAACCAGCTATGGCCTTACAGAAAGGGAAAAGTTAACCAGTTATTAAAAAAGGGGGGGTTAGGGTGGGTGGTTTACAATAAACAACTTAAAATATTCTACAAAAGAAATTTGTTTTCTTGTCATACATAATCAGATGATGTCCTCCCCTTCTCATCAAACACGGTTTAAAGACCTATTGCTATTTGGTTTATTATAATTTAGAAACTGATACATGAAAATAAAATTTGATTTATCACCATGCTATCCATAAAAGATTGTAACTTGTTTCTAGATGATTGATTAGATGGAACAGAGTTCAATGAATGGGATTCCAGCACTGAAAATTAAAAATCAAAAGAAAACAAAACGCTTTGGTAATAAGCTCCACTTTCCATTTTGGTAATACCAATGAGTTGTATTTAAAGGCAGCAGTGTCAATCTTAAATAGGAAAAGAACCATCAGTAACTTTGAGGAGGGATGGGAGGAATCTAAGACCAATAAAGGCTATCTAATTGAAGGAAAACACTGAATTGCAAATAACTCAATGTGAATAATGGTATAAGCACACTGGGATATTTCTTATTTGTATATAGAGTAGTGTTAGGACATTGCTTGATGATTCATAGTAAGGTCCTTTTAGACATTAATGTGAGTTATCTAAGTACAGTCCTATAAAAATAAATGGCTGTAAAAAAATATGTCGGCTAAAATCAGGTCAAGAATTCATTGGTTTTGTTCAGTTAGGAGAGTTAATTCTAAAATAAGCCATACTACTCATGCTTTCTTATTTATTAGTGATGAATTTGGTCTGAATAGTAATTTTTATATATAAAAGGAAATATTTACACAAAAATTTGCACAGCAAGAACACAGTTAAGATATATTGATGCTTTTATTTTCCTTGATGACCAGTAATTTTCCTAAGGAAGATTTTAACTTACTAGTCAATGAATTGTTAAAACACAAAATGTTTTTTTTAAGTACCCTCTCAGATAGGTTCCACTTGTACATTCTCTAAAAGAGAAGGTTTCATGATCTTCTTTAACCTAGTAGTTTGTTAATCTATAGCAGGGATAAAATGAACAAAGATACAAAGGCAAATTCTTAAAAAAAAAAAAAAAATGGAGCTACTAATGTACCATCATCAACCAAATATTCCAGTTATTCAGATACATTTTTGTTCAAAGCAGATAATCTTATCAGACCTTGGTAGTATAGCTTCCTTAATGAAGTCACTAATGAAGGGGACATTTCTTCAAGGTAGCACCCAGACTTTAACAAGTTGGGATTTCCAGGCCATGAAGAATCTAAAAAATTTTTCCAATTTTATTAGTTTATTTATTCACTCACTACTATGCAATTGAGAGTCACAAGTCCATTGCAGTCAAATTTAGGTTTTTGTTTTGTTGTGTAGCCTACATTAGGCTGTGGGATTTACATTTAAATAACAGATAAGTAAATGCAACTCAATCAGATTTTTAAGAAGTCAACTAAAAAAAAAATTGTTTTCCATATTTCCTGAAGATAAAAATATACTTGAGTTCTATTTCAGTTCAGTATAAAGTACATCTTGTAATAAAAAGTCTGTGTGGACACTAGTTCATTTGGACAATGAAGTTTTTTTGAAATATAATTTCTGCTTTGTATATTTTCCAGAAGTTTAAAATTACAATTTAGCATTTTATCACATCTTTTAACTCATTTTTATACGTTGTTAACTATTGACATAAATCCATGTCTGAAAATTGTTATTTTCATTCATTCTGCAGTTCATACCAAGCGGTTTTAAACATATTCCACTTGTTAATTTTGTCTTTGAGGTTTTATTTCTACTTTTGTGTTGCTAGGGGAAAACTGTTTCTGAAACACTGAGATCAAATTGGCCTATAAATAATTAAATCAAGGAATGTTTTATAAAAATCTATTTGGCTATGCTGTTCTAAACCTCTTTATATACTCCTCAATTAACTGCTATTGAAAAAATGTGTACATTTCATCATGTATGTCTCATTAAGCATAAACTTACATCATTTTGCTTTTGTGGGGTGCATAAACTTCCAACAGTTCTAATTTGGGATTCAGAAGAAAAGGAAGCTTTCTTATTCCTCAGATTCTTCTGTTTTACTTTTCTGCTCCTTCAGTTTTGAGGATGTGTTTATCTTACATGGACCAAGTTTCACTTTTTTTTTTAATAAAAATTTCCTTCAAAACATTAAATATTAACTTTCTGCTGTTTTAGTAAGGTCAAGAAAATAGCAAATCTGAATTTTTGCTGCTCAGATATTACAGAAAAGAGGGATCTCCGTGGACAAGGACACTGGTACTTTGGGCTCTAGCCATATTCATTTTTTTAAACCACCGATTATATGAGTAGATAACTTATAACACTGAACTTGTGATTCTTTTCAAATCACACTTGAAAGTTCAGCTGTATTCCCATGTTTGGTTTAAACTGTTGTATGGATGAAAAACCTAAAAGGGATGATAGTGTTTATCTTTTAATTTATTTGGTACTGTAAAACACCTTTTCAGAATGCCTAAATGCTGCATATGCATTTTGGAATTGTTAATATGTGAAAGATATTACAGATTCAGCAAGAAAGGAAATTTGTGCTTCCTTGTTGAACATTAAATTATTTTACTTTGCATTTTATAAGAGTACAAATTAAAACTGAGCCATTGAACTGCAATAATTCAACAATAGCGTCTCATTTCAAGAAATTTTTTGTACTGTACATAGACTTGTTCAATAAAACATTGTCCTTGTTGGTAATGAAGTGTTCAGTTTTATGTAGCACATTGCTTCAAAAGGAATTAGGCTTAAAGTATATATTCAATAAGAAATTTCTATTAGGTCTCCTAAGAGAGTAAGTTATATCAGTTAATATTACCATATTCAGATGATTAACTAAAAAACATTTTAAAATAGAAATGTCTAATAAAAGTTTACATAAAACATTTTTAGACATTAACTAACATCCAAATGCAGGAATTACAAGTTGATAGAATGCTGGTTCCTCAAGTTATTTCAGGTACCCTTTGCCAACTTAGTAGGTGGACAAATTATCAGAACCTCTTCAAATGAAAGACAGTGTATGGATTTATCTATGTTGGTAAATCTTCAAAGATGAAGAGCCTCTGGTGGAACTCACAACAAAAAAACAAACACTGGGAAGTCACTTTGAAATAAGACATAAATATGAATGAAAATTACTTACTAAAAAGCATTTCAGTGGGAAAACATGTAAACTAAATCTGGATCTAAAAATGAGGTCCGTGAGCAGGAAGGTCTACTTTTCTGGTTGACTAACAAAAGAAACCCCCCCTATACTTGCTTTAACTTGCAATTGGAAAAGAATGAGGGCTGAAGTAGAAAAAGCACCTGGTTGATGCAATGAGATACCAATGCAATGAAAGGACAGTGTCAAATATAGTGATTTGCACATACTACAAACATGCCTCGAAAAATACTGACAAAGCTATGGAAGCACTCTAGACCTGAGACCTAGAATTTTCAGTCTATGCTTTATGGTCATGTATTGAGGAAGTATTTAGATAAAAATACTGGGGTTATCTAATTTTTCTTTTCTGAGACTTGAATTTTGGGAAGCAATCATATGTAACTAAGTATGCGTCCATGATAAACAAATGAGGTGGCTTTTCAGTGCATAATATAAATTCCATACCAACTTCAACAGTGAACTAATAAAAGAAGTTTTGGCTATGTATCAAGATGTCAGATGGAGGCAATCCAATATTAGATGGAGTAAAAACTGAAAATGTGAAGTCCATGCCTTAACTTATGAGTGCTACACAATGGAAAAAAAATGTCTTCTGTTTTACTAAATTCCTACATACTACCTATATTATATACATTACCCCTAGTTGTTAAAATAACTCATAGATAGGAACTCTGCATTTTAAAAACCAAACCTCAGAAATCTTAAATAACTTGACTGAAGTCACAAGACGGAATTGAAAAATCAGAGGTGTCCTCCTAAAACCATAATGCCATGCAGTTTCTCTACAAATATGGGTGGATCTAATATATCCAAATAGAGGATCAGACTTGCCTCAGGGTCAGTGATTTCAGAGTCTGAAATCTGGTATAAAGTCTGGTAGGGGTAGGAGGCTGATGTTTCATTTTCTTCTACTAGTAGTGATTCTTAACAGTTTGGTCCAGGGAGCAGTAAAATCAGCATCACCTAAGAACTTGTTAGAAATGTGAAATTTTGGTCAGGTGAGGGACCAGTCTGGCATTTAACAAGTCCTCTAGGTAATTCAAAGGTTAAAAAACCACAGATCTAAAGCATCAAGCTGCTTCATATTTCCCCAGGATGTAAACTATTTCCCCTTAAATTCATAGAGCATTCTTAGAAACTCTTGATTTACAGGACATTTAAAGAAGTCCCCTATTAATAGGTACTTAAGTAACTACTGCTGGGTGAAACAGAGATTGTAGTACCAAGATCTCACACCCCAAGCCACTCTAATCTAGAAAACCTTTTTATTTATTTTTTCTGAAAAGTGTTCAGTAAGTGAAAACTACCAGAATGTGATTTAATGGAAGCAGCTCAAAGAATGTGGGGACCAACTATATTCAGATTTCAACAGGATAGTTTTATGGTTGTGGAGCCTTAAGCAATTAAATGTGTCCCGCTGGGCTCAGACTTCCCCATGTTAAAAGAGGAAAGCTATTGCAAGGTTGTAAGAATTAAGTATGTGAAGGGCCCTGTGTTGAGCCCTTAATAACAGCTTTACTAAATTTCTCTTCAGGTCATGGTTCTTGTACTGGCTTTGGCTATCACCAAAAACAGCCATGCTGTTTTATGCATGTATTTTTCACTACTATTCCCTTTACCTGTAATTCTTCACCCTTTTTCTGTCCCATCTCTCAATCTTTATAATCTTCTTAGGCATCACCACTTTCTCCAGAAAGCCTGATCTCTCTTGATAACTCCTTATTTCTCCATTAAAAACTTCTCCCAGACTTCCTCCTCTCAGCAAATGGCAGCTCATTACCCAAACCAAATCTTGGCAGTTATCTGGGACTCTATCATGTTTTCCACTCTACCTCATGCCACCAGCATCTCTCACCTGGACTACTGTCTCCTAATTGGGTTCCCTGCCTCTACCCTTGCCTTTCTTCAGTCTGTTCTTCACACCAATAGCCGAAAAGATCCTGTTGAAGCAAGTCAGATCATGCTATTCGTCAGTTTAAAATTCTTCAGTGGCTTTACAACTCATTTATTCATTCAGCAAATATTTATTGCATACCTACTATGTGCCAAGTTCTGTAATAGGCAATTAAAAAAATAATTAAAATCCCCGGCTCACAGAACTCACATTCTACTGGAAGGCAATAAACATATAGTATGTTATAATAAGTACTATAGAGAAAACTTAAGTGAATAGGGAAACTAGAAGTAAGCATGGCATTGTTGATTTTAAACAGGATGATAAAGGAAGGCCTATTTGATAAACTGATTTTTTTATTGTCGCTATTTATTTTTATTTTTTATTTTAAATCATTTTTTTAATGTTTAAATTTTATAGAACACCCAATGCTCATCCCAACAAGTGCCCTATTAATACCCATCACCCATTTAGCAACCCCCACCCCCCAAACACCCCTCCAGGAACCCTTACTTTGTTCTCTGTATTTAAGAGTCTCTTATGGTTTGCCTCCCTCTCTGTTTTCATCTTATTTTTTGGCAAGGTAATTTTTGAGCAGGGAACTGAATGAAGTACGAGAAAGAAAGCCATTCAGGTATCTGAGGGGAAAATCTGCCATGCAGACCAGCAAAAGCAAAGGCTCTGAGGCAAGGACCTATACAGCAAGTTTAAGGAACAAATAGCAAGGGGGCCACTGTGACTAGCGTGCAGTGAGAGACTTGGAGAATAACAAGATGAAGACAGAGAGGTAAAAGATAAGAGCCAAAGTCTTCACAAAGGCCTGCAAGGCTCTCGATCTGCAGTATCCAATACAGCATCCACTAGCCACATGTGGTTATTAAAATTCAAATAAAACTGAAAATTCAATGCCTCAGTTGTTCTAGCCACATTACAACTGCTCAATAGCCACATGTGGCCGATGGGTAGTGTACTGAACCACACAGATACATAACATTGCCATTATCTCAAAGTACTTTTGGGCAGGTAGTCTCAGTCAGTGGTTCTCAACTGGTGGGGGCAGGGGGTGATTTTGTCCTCCAGGGGACACTGGCAACTTGGAGATATTTTTGGTAGCCACAAGTGGGAGGAGGTGCTACTGGCATCTAATGGGTAGAGGCAAGGGATGCCAGTAAGCATTCTCCAATGCATAGAACTGCTTCCACAACAAAGAATTACCCTGGCCAAAATGTTACTAGTGCCTTGATCGAGAAACGTTGCTCTAGGTCAATCATGCCTGCAGTTCTAACCTCACAGCCTCCTCCTTGCAGAAGCTGCTCTCGCCTCCTTCCTACACGCCAGGCACTCTGCTTCTTCCTTGCAGCCTCTACTGTTGTTTCTTCCCACAACACTCTTCTGTGGTCCACTCACTTTCCTCAGGTCTTTTTTTCTTCTTTTCTTTTCTTTTTTTAATTTTTTAATGTTTTATTTCTGAGAGGGAGAGAGACAGAGACAGAGAGAGAGAGGGGCAGTGTGAGCAGGGGAGGGTCAGAGAGAGAGGGAGACACAGAATCAGAAGCAGGCTCCAGGCTCTGAGCTAGCTGTCAGCACAGAGCCCGAACCCACGAAACGTGAGATCATGACCTGGGCCGAAGTCGGACGCTTAGCCGACTGAGCCACCCAGGCGCCCCTAAGGGCTTTTTTTTTTTTCAGTATTACTTAGAGGGGCCTTTCTTGACAGCCTATATAAAATAGCAACATCCTCTCCATGCCCTTCCTTTTGCTTTATTTTTCTCCATAGCAAATCTTGGCAGAGAATATAATTTCTTATATGTTTACTATTTCTTTCCGATGGAATGTCCTCTCTTGCAACGCTTCCAAAACTTCCTTAAAAGGAGGGTCTTCGTCATTTCTCTGACTCTGCAAATAGTAGCATAGTAGGCACTCCTTAATACTTAATAAAAAACGAAGAATTTTTAACTTGAGTAAATGATACCCCAAATAACACCCACTAGCAAATTAACCATGCGTTGAATGCCTACACTACATTTACAGTATATTTTACAACTGATATACAGCCGTGATGTTTTTAAAGTTTTTAATGTTGTTTTTTTTTTTTAATTTATTTCTGAGAGACAGAAAGAGACAGCGTCAGCAGGGGAGGGTCAGAGAGAGAGGGACACACAGAATCTGAAACAGGCTCCAGGCTCTGAGCTGTCAGCACAGAGCCCCACGCGGGCCTCGAACCCACAAACCGTGAGATCACGACCTGAGCCGAAGTCGGACGCGCAACCGACTGAGCCACCCAGGTGCCCCAGCCGTGATATTTTTTAAAACATTAAATTTGCTCACCTAGATCTGAAGATATGTATATTTTATCTACTAAATGGCAATACCTTAATGAAATGTTAACAAATCTACAACATGCTAAAATATGGAAGGAGACAGAGGCGAGTGACAATGTGTTTAGGTCTGATTCCTCTTCGGGCTCGGTCGAGCGGAACATACCTGTTTCCCTCGGGTGAATGCGAGTTGCTGCCAAACTAACAGTAATACTAACTGCTACCGTGTACTGAGTTACTTCTAGGTGCCAGGCACCGTCCTCACCCCGCGCCCACAGCCCTACGAGGTAGCTAACTCTACTAGGTCCATTTCGAGATAGGAAACTGAGGGACGAAAAGGCTAAGAAGCGCGTCCAAGGTCACAGGTAGTGAATGGCGGAGCAAAACCCTGGTAACCTGACTTCCAGACTCCCTAACCTTCAACTGCTGGCGATACAGCATCGCCTAAAAGCAAGCCGGCGAGGAGGGGAATGGAAGCTAGCGCCAGTCGCAGACTGTTAGGGAATTAAGAAGGCTTGACACAGGATAGGTGATTTGAACTATTCACAGTATAATGTGAAACAAGGGCAAATTATTTCACCACTGTACTATGTAAGAACATCAACTGCAGGTGCACCCTACTCAGAATGGGCCGCAGAGGACGTTCAAGCGCTCCCGGGGGCCAGGCCCACGGGCGGGGCGCAGGCTCCTCCATTGGCCGGCCCCGCGGCATCACGGGAGCTCGCCGTGCGCTGCGACCGCCGCTCGCTTTCCACGCACCTGCACCTGCGCAGCCCTCCCAGCCGCCTTTTTGGAGGATGGGCTCCTGAAGAGTTCAGGGCTTCACTTTCCGCAACCAGATCCCTCGTGGAAGATCGCTGTTCTCCGCGCAGACGCGGCACTTCCCTAAAGTGAGATCCGTTGAAGTCCCCTCCGTCCTGTGTCTAGCCCGGAACGACAAGTCGGAACACCACAGTTCCTGGCTGACCTTGTCGGCAATCACTTCCGCCCGGGGGGTTGGAATACCCCAGGCCCTTCGGCGGCGAACGACAGGCAAGGCACTTCCGGTGTGTGTTGCCTAGGCGCCGGCCTGGTGGGCCTGAAGGGACGACGTTGCTGGGTCGTCCCCTCGTCCCCCGTTTTGGGGGCCGAGATGTCGCGGCTCAGCTACTCGGAGATGGAGGGCTGCCGTAACCTGCTCGGCCTGCTGGACAACGATGATATCATGGCCCTGTGCGACACCATCACCAACCGCCTGGTGCAGCCTGAGGACCGCCAAGGTAAGCGCTGCCTTCTCCGCAAGAGCGGACGCCTCTCCCGAGGCGTCACCCGGACCCCAAGTGGCGGGAGCTCGGGAGTAGAGGAGGTGCGAGACCTCCCCGGTCGACAGGGCCCGGACCGGCCTGGGGCGGAACTTTCGAGAGTCTCAGCCACCGGCGCTACTCCGCGGCCGGGGAGCCTCCGCGCACTCCCAGGTGGCACTGACGCGCCAGCCCCCTGGGGAAGGTGATGGCTCTGGAAACGGCGCCGCTTCCAGAATGTGGTAGGTGTTACGGGCATATGCTTTTTTTTTTTTTTTTTTGAGACCTGAAGTGTACGTGAAAAGTCGTTTTTTGAAAATTTCCGGGGAGCCAGGGTGTTTTCCATTTTGCGTCTCGATTCAGCTGGGGAGTGTTAGCTGTTGAGCTGAGGAGGCAGCTGCTGCTCGTTTGTTTTTTCTCAAGCTTGCGGGAGGGAGACCTTCAACTCTTTCAGTTTCCTCGGTTAAAACAGCTGCCGTAATGAAAGAGCAGGTAGTTTGAATCCGTGTTTCTTTTTGGATCCATTTTTTTTTTCCCCCTGAAATGATTTTGGGCAATAGGAGTACGTTATATTCAGAGCCAAGCATTTCGGTAGAGTAGATTTAAAAGGTTATTAATATTAAGCCTAATTTGTAACTACTCCCTATAAAAATGTAATCAAGAAGATTGTGTTTAGTTCGCTTGGTATATCATCTGGAGAGCTTTATTTTTATTTTTTTAAATTATCTTTTAAAGTTTTTTTTTTTTTTTTTAATTTTTGAGAGGGGGAGAGAGAGAGAAAGACAGAGACAGCGTGAGCAGGGGAGGGTCAGAGAGAGAGAGGGAGACACAGAATCCGAAGACAGGCTCCAGGCTCTGAGCTGTCAGCACAGATCCCGACGCGGGGCTCGAACCCGCCATCCGTGAGATCATGACCTGAGCCGAAGTCGGACGCTTAACCGACTGAGCCACCCAGGCGCCCCTGGAGAGCTTTGTTTTAAATTTGCTGAATTTTACCTTAAAATGAAGATTCCGGATTCCTGTGTTAGTATGACTTCAATATCTACAAAAGGTTATTCTTTTTAAAACTTTATTTCCCTGCCTTTAAGTCGGATTTACATTTCCATTTAAAGAAATTATCCATTTGAGACTTCGAACGATGGATATTAAAAGAAGAGATTCCTAAGAATTTAGACTGCAGATAGTTTTAGACTTAATGTAGTTCTTCAGCATTTATGTATTTTACATGCTACTCACCACCTAACAGGGTGAGTGTGAATTTAAAATGGATAGACAAAAATGCTGGATTTAATTGATGGTGGGTCTAAAATAAGAAAAAGCAACGTTGGAAGATTTGAAGAGCGATTTCTCAGAGAGGAAGAAAATAATTAGCATGTGAAAAGATAACCTCTTTAAAAAGCCGTGAAATGAAAACCAAAAACACCATGTCTTTTCTGTCTGCCAGAGTGGCCAGAAAGTTAAACGCATAAACTTTAACTGTTGGTGGTCTTGCAAAGCAACTCTTTGACTGTTATTGGCGGAGTGTAAATTAGAAGTTTGACAGTATCTCCTAAAATGGAAGATTTGCTTTCTTCTGGGCTCCTTTTCTGGACCTGAGCTTCTCAAATTTGACTGTGCCTGTAATCAGCCTCTCGGGGATCTTGTGAAAATGCAGATTCTGATTCAGTAGTTTTGGGGTGGGCCCAGAAATTCAGCCTTTCTAACAGGCTCCCAGGTGATGTTCAAGCCACTTGCCCCAAGTCTTGGTTCTGCCGCTTCTTGGAAGCATGGTTGTTGATACCTCGTATGTCCTCAACTTTCGTTATTCGTAGAGTGAGGGGATTAAAAGTCCTTGCATATCTAAAATACTATAATTTTACCTGTGTTAGGGATTATAAATGAATTCAGGTCCATTGGCCTTCTTAGAATTTTATTTTCCTCTGGATCCATTTTTTTCTTTTTTTTTTTTTTTAAATTTTTTAATGTTTTTTATTTATTTCTAGGAGAG